>NC_056727.1:596366925-596971925 GCF_019279795.1 Protopterus annectens
TGAATCTCGAGATTGTGATCTTTCGAAATTAAGAAGTGGACCCATATATATATATATATATATATATATATATATATATATATATATATATATATATATATATATATATATATATATATATATATATATATATATATATATATATATGTGTGTGTGTGTGTGTGTGTGTGTGTGTATAAATGTATACGTATTAAAGCAATGCCTTTCAAAAAATTAATTGTTCATATCTTTAGGTAGTAATGTGCCATACAGAAAAATAAAGCATGCTTTTACTTTTGCAATAATTTCTTGCCCATTAAATTACTGGATTAAGACTGGAAAACTGCTTGTGCATTTATAAGCCAAGAGTGCACTTCACTGAAAATGGGATATGCACTTTTCTCACATGGTGTATTATTTCATAGTTAGCATGTATAAGTAATTAAGCAGGTCGTGGGAGCAAAGTTCCATACAGAGGGATACAGGAGTCTTGAAATTCTGCAAATGTTTCTTTTCTCTTTGATGTTTTAAATTTTGCTTTTCTGACTTTTTGGCTATGACCATTTCGAACTGTAACTAAATATTAAAACTACACAGGAATACATGAAGCTATATAAATGGACTTCTTGTCTGTATCCTTGTAAGTCTGTTTTAACTCGTCTGACCATGTGCATTCCTGTCACATTTGTTATCTATGGCTGCACTGTTAATTGATGCGGCTGTGCCTGTTGTCTCTTTTAATTTGCAGTTTGCCATTTGCAATGTGATATGAGAAATCGCCTGCTGTTCTTTGCAGTTTATTGTATATAGCAGTTTTCTTACAGTTACACAGATGTACCACTAATGTGAATGATAAAAATTATTAGTATAGTCAGTATCAGAGCTAGACATGGTTTCCCTGTGAAGTTGTATTACTGAATTCATACAGACTCCTTAGTTCTGTACAGCATATTGTTTAAACCTGCTGTCAGTTGCCCTCACTGCTCTCCTTCGTATTTTATTTTAACTCTTCTGTGAAAATTCTGTTTTTCTTTGACTTCACTGCTGTCTCTTAACTTCATCTGAGTCCTGTTTCTATGCTTCATCTTCATATGTGGATAATCTTTCTGTTTGTGGTTATTTTTTTCTGTCACGTTCATAATAACATCCTTGCTTTTTTGCTATTTTTTTATTTTCTCTGTCTCCCAGTCTCTAGGTTTTTATGTTTTGTTTTCTGTATTATAAATGTATTAGGAACCCCCGCCCACATTTTTTGTGCTGATATTTTAGTCTTTTTCTCTACTCTTTTTTCATTTTTCCCTCTCTCTTTATTGTTTTTTTTCCTATTTGACTTACACCTTTGCTTGTTATTCTGCACTTCTTTATTAAAGATCAGCCTGTGTAGGAACAATAATGTCTGTTAGAATGTTATGATCGTAAATGATAAATGTACAAGACTGACACTGTGAATCACTAACTGGTCAAACATCATTAAGATTCTAAATGAAATTGAAACATTTTATGTTTAATGTGCTTCTTTTGATTTTTTATAGCCATTATTATTTAATATTATGAATTTGGGGTTGCAGAGACTCAGGAACAAGTAGTAATAATTTTTGCTTTAATACAAGTATTGCCTCTTCACAAAATATGTTTGATACTGTCATTACAATACTGTGGGAGAGTGTAGCCCTCTTGCCCTCATGTCAGAGGAACATGCTTTTTTCCCCTGCAAAACATATTGATTCTGAGTTCAGAATATTGTGTGCCTTCTAATACTTATGTTTGGAGTTGAAAACAATGGGCCAGAACATATAGTCTAAAAAGATTCATACTATGTCTGTTATGAGAACTTGTAGGATTACTTGCAAATATTCTGAAGTGGATCTATATTTACTTTTTTCAGTTTCCCTACTCCAGGTAGTCCCTTTGTGGGTGTACAAGCAGATGAAGTGATCCTCCTTTCCTGTCCCTATGAGTTAATCAATCACATAAATGCACAGAATTAGAAGTTAAACTTATCTGGCTACCAAAGACACCAAGGAGCAATTGTGCAGCAAAAGACAATGTCATATAGCTGGATATGAACGGATGAAGGCCCATATATACTATTGCCCTTTTCAGCTGATCCACACCAGCCAAATGGGATCTAGTGGATCCCTGATTTGGATCAGTTCACTAGGACCACTTCACCTTCTCATCCAGGGCTTAGCCATCATGTAGGGTGACTGCTTCTCTGGTGTGGAATGCAGCAGCCCCTTTGATTTATCCCACTGTTCCTCTCCAACCACCACCATTCCAGCTGGGATGCATCCTCTTATAATGTCACAGACCATTTTATCTTTTATGAGGATTTTAAAATTAGCATCTCAGTCCTTCTTATTAATCTGAGGTAACAAGATAGAAACCTCCATACACCAGGCTCTATGTTTTGAGTAAAACTATACTTGTAGGTGATGGAGGCAACAAAGAAAATAAAAAAAAAATGTGTTTTGCACGAGGGCTAATTCTTCAGAAAGTGCATCTTTTTTTGTATATCTGTGATCCTTCTGAAACCAAATCTTCCTTGCTCTTCTTGCTTTTCTCTGTCACTCAAGTTACTAAACACTCCTTGATGAGCTCTTATGATGCCGCTGATGCAACATACAGGCCTGCATCTACTGGATCAGTCTTTAGCAGTTTTGCTTGATTACATAACCAGAATCTACTTGAAAATGTAAAATCTGAGATCCTTAACGTTCCTCTAGATAAAGAGGTTTTGTATGGCTCTTCTGCAGACTTTCTAAAGATGTTTGACAAAAGAGGGAACCTGATTCAAGGAGTTAAGCAAATATTTCTGTTTCCCATTCCGAAATATAACAGGAATTTTCATTCCAGTCAAGGGTTTTTACATAGAAAACAATATACGCAAACTCAACAAAATCAGGAAAGCAATCTTATCTCACTTTTCATTAGGATAGAGTATCCTTAAGAACTAACCCTCCCTTTCTGCCAAAGGGGGTTTATCAGATATTATCTTAAATCAATCTGTTCATCTCCCAGTCATGTTTTCTTTTTCAGATCCAGACAATACAGGGGAAAGAATCTTGCATACTCTGGATGTCCTCTGGTAACTCAGATACTACACTGATAGGACTAAAGACCTTAAATCTTCAAATCAACTATTCACTTCCTTTGAAGGTAATACAAAGGTACAAGCAGTATCAAAGCAGACTATTGTTATAGTGTACTCCCATACTATCCAGTTTTGCTATTCTCACCGTGAGAGGAAACTTCCTTCCTTTCAAGGTCAAAGCTCGGTCTACCAGAACCATGACCACTTCTAGAGCATTTTGGAAAGGGGTGGACTCTGGAAGTATTCTAGAGGCAGCAACTTGGTCATCTGTACACACATTCTGCAAGTATTACAAGACTGATCTTTATTCCATATTGAAAGCAAAGCAGGCTTTGCTATAGGACTATTCCTCCAGGACCTTCTAGATTCTGACCCTTCTTCTTCCTCCCGTTCTTTTGAAGCATTGGTTTAGCTTAGGTATAGCATAAGATACCTCAAAAGTGATCTGACAATAAATATAGCATCACTGTGTAAGTAAACTTACTATAACAGTAGGTGTTCAGATAGATCACTGTTGTAGTACTCGCACCCTCCCTCCATCCATCTTCCTGTCTTTTTCTTCCTAATCTAACTGCCAGGGTGGGTTTCCCCTTATTCCTGTATTTCCCCTTTCTCTTATCTCATAAAATATTTAGGGCTTTAGCATCCCCTTTTCTCTGAGGCAAAAAAGCTCTGCTTTTTTGGTGCCTGTACCTCTACTTTTGGACTAACATGTTCAGGTGCCTCCTTGGACAAACAGGCATGAGGAAGGTGCCTTAATGCTTTGGATGCTGGTTGGACATCTGATCCTTGGCAGAATACATCCCATATAGCTTAGGCTACTGCACCAGTGAACTATTTGAACAGCTGCTATTATGGTAAGTTAACTTAAATAATTGTACTTTTTCCTAACCAAATGATTATTTTTCTAAGGAATCATACATTTTGACATTCTTTCAGGTAGTCTGTTGAAAGGTTGCACAAGCAATACTGTTTACATTAATGGATCACAGCAGTGAGGTGTAATAGAGATTGTGTCCTTTATAATTATATGGGATACATCAAATGTTTTCTTAACTCTGGTGAATAAGCATTAGTCAAAATTTAAATAATCTCCAACTTCCTTAGATCCTTAATGATGATATAATGTTTATGATTTGTCCATTTATTTCATAATTATAATTTATGTCCGTTTCATTAAGTGTCATGGTGCTATATTTGCTGACATTAAAAGAGAGGTCATTATCACAACACAAGGTATATCTTTTTTTGTAGACCATCTTGGTGAGCTTCTGTATCTTTTACTAAAAAAAAAATTATTTGAAGAGACTAGTATGTATGATTATCCATATCCCATTTTTCACATATATCTGAGAAGAAATAGTCAAGAAGGAAGTGGCCCCAGTATAAGATCCCCTGGGTCACCACTGGTAACCCCTTTCGGGATAGACAAGGAACCCACACCTTGACTTGTGTCTTTTGTTTAACCAGTAAACCCATTCTCTTATAGATCTGTTAACATTTATTGCTATTAATTTGTTGATTGATCCAGTGTTGTCTATTTTTATCCACTTCAATGTATGGATTGTCAGATCCGACCTCGGCACCATCTCTACAGCTTCATAGGTTCATAGGTGTGTACTAGGCTAATGGCCCTGGGGCCTTTACAAGCCTAGCCCATAGAATTACTCTGGCATCATGCCACCTGACCTTAGTTCCCAGTGCCTCTGTCAAATAAAAGCCACTGAACTGATCCCTGGGGTGAATTTTCTATTTCCTATCCACTCATCAAGATTTTTCTTGAAGAGGGCCAGTGAGGAGCTCTGCTTGACATGTATGGGAAGTCTATTCCATAGCATGGGCAGTCTCTGGGTTATGAACCGGTCCCTGCAGCATGTTCTATTGGTTGTGGTATTGAGGTTGAGGACTCTGTAGTGTGTGTGTGGTGTGGAGGGATTGGGATTTCTTTTGATGTAGCATTTATAACAGAGCTGGGTCAGACATGGCTTTGTAAGTCAAGCAGAGATTGCCTCTAAGTAGATGTTTAGTGAGGTACATGCCAAATGGGGCATTGTACTCAATGACTGGCCTAATGAGGGAAGAGTAGAGGGAGCAATGACATCTTTCTTCCCGGATGCAAAACCCTTAATAATGAGATGTGCCACATAGAAGGACTTTCTGACCACAGTGGAAATGTGGTGGTCAAAAGAGAGGTTGCTGTCAACCTGTGTTTCCAGATCTCTCACAACACCTTCTGTGTTCAGTAGACTACCATCGATGTGGTAATTCATGGGAAATGAGTTTTCCCAAAGGGGATGACAACACATTTTTTGGCATTGAGCTTAAGGCCATGGTTCTGACACCAGTCGTTGGTCTCAGTGAGGCCATTCTGTAGGATGTCAACATCACTTGGGGAGTTAATGATAGCTCCCAACTTGCAATTGTCTGCAAACTTTGTCAGCCAGAGTCCCTTCATGTTGACCTGGACTTCAGAGAAGTAGATACCAAACTGGAGAGGACCCAGGATCAAACCCTGTGGGAGTCCACTCCTGACTGATAGGCAGTCTGACTTGGAGTCAGCTACTTTCACACTGTGGATTCTACCCGTGAGCCAATTTGCAACCCACCTAGTGATGTAGGGGTTGGTGCCTAGCTTAGTGAGTTTTTCTATGATTCCTGAGTGGGGAATGGTATCAAAGGCCTTGGCCAGATCAAGGTAGGATGTATGAGCTACCTTGCCTTCATCCACAGCTCTAGTGACTGACCCAAAGAAGTTGACCAAGTTGAGCAGGCATGATCTATCCTTCACAGAACCAAACTGTGTGGGATCCAGAGTTTGGAGATTCCCTATATCCTTTTTTATTAGGTCCATGATGATGCGTTCCATAGCTTTGCATATCAGGCTCATCAGGCTAATGGGGCAATAGTTCCCAGGGTCTGTTGTTGCTACTCCTTTGTGGAGAGGAATGACTGTAGCAGTGCACCATTTGGTAGGGACAAAGCCTGAGGTGAGGCTGTGATTGAACAGGTGAGGTGCCAGTTCAATCTGTAGTTCATGTAGAACACAGCCAGGGATATTGTCAGATTCCATCGAAGCTGTATTCTTGGCCTTGGACAGTGCTGTTTTAACCTGGATCAGGGCTCTGACTCCTCCCCTACCCATAATCCCTCCAGTCTATCTTAGTATTTCAGATCTTGTTTATTGCCTGAAGCATCAAATGTGCTTTGTACAAGGGCTCATTCTTCAGAAATCGTATCCTTTTTTGTATGTCTGCAATCATTCTGACCTCATTTCCTATTGAGAAACTTGACGCTCCAGATTTTTTCTTGTTGCCTTTTCAGTTTAGGGCTGTATTGTGTGTGTGTGTGTGTGTGTGTGTGTGTGTGTGTGTGTGTGTGTGTGTGTGTGTGTGTGTGTGTGTGTGTGTGTGTGTGGTGTGTATATATATATATATATATATATATATATATATATATATATATATATATATATATATATTTATTTTTTACTATTTACTTTTACTCCTCAGTCTTCTTCCCAGCTGCTGTGTGCTCCTGACCCAGTATTACTCTCATAGCTCTTTCTATCCACTACCCTGCAATAAGGGACCTGCCTGACTACTAAGGATTCCCTCATCTACCTCCAGCTTGCCAACTTGGACCATCCTTTTCTGCTGCCCCAGTACTTTTCACCTGTTTGAACTGTACTTGGCAAACTTTCTAGCCACTACCTGCGACCTTCCTTTTCTGCTGCCCCAGTACTTTTTACCTGTTTGAACTGTATTGGCAAACTTTCTGTCCACTACCCTGCAATAATGGACCTGCCTGACTACTAAGGATTCCTTCATTTACCTCCAGCCTGCCAACTTGGACCTTCCTTTTCTGCTGCCCCAGTACTTTTCACCTGTTTGAACTGTACTCGGCAAAGTATGTATTATCATTGCCCCTTGTTGTAAACAAATCTGTTTTCATTTTTTTAAACCCTATTAACTGTTTGTTAGATCCTGAGTCAGGAAAGCCAGCAGCCAGACTCCTCCCTAGGACCATTATCATCTATATACTGTTTCCCTGCCATTTAGCTTACCCTTCCCTACTTGCTATACTTATGAACTTTGTCACCTGATGTTATACTAACTCTAACCACTAGGTGGCAGCCTAACCTAGCCTAGACCCCTTACTCTCTTTCAATTCTACTAGCTTCGGCTCATTACATTTTTTCCTTCTTTTCCCTTCCCTTGCCCTACTGCCTAGCTATTCTCCTAATCTATCTCTTCCTGCTCCTTCTCTGCACTCTTCAAATCCCCTACCCTCTGCAGACTAGTAATTTCCTTATTCTGCCCTCCTCACTACCATTAGTCTTCCATCATACCTGCTCCACTGAAACCTTCTTACCTGCTCCACCTTCTCTCTCTGGGTTGTTACTGCTTACTGATTGTCTCCTTCTCTACTTGCTCTGACCAGCTCCATTCGCCCTGCGGGCTCACTCCACTCCCCTACCCTGCCCTCAATTCCCACCCACCCCCAGTGCTGTTTAACTTATACCTATCTAGCCACACCCACTGTTCCTCTCAACCTATCACCTAACACATAAACTCATCAACTCCTCCCCTAATCCCCCTCCTCAATCATCTGCACACTACTGCATATTACTAGACCACTCCTCTTTACCTTCAGCCTCATACCTACTCTCTCTCAAACCTCCTCTAACTATCCTATCATACTATATATCTTTCTTCCCTACATAATTATTCACTTTAGCCTACCTTATAACTTACTTAACCTTTCTAACATACTATTACAATATGGCCTATGTACATACACCTATCCTCAAAAACTCTCTTCTCTTTTTTTCTTCATTAATATTCCTTATCTTAACTTATACCCTTACCTACTATGAACACTACTCTCTGGTCTGTAAAGTACCCCCTCAACAGCAAACAATACCAACTACACACCCCAACTCTCTCTCTCACAGCAACATTACCTTTACTTCAACCTACCTACTTCCTAGGTTTCACAGATATACCCACATTACTTACTTCCCCAACAAGATAAGTCTACCCAAGTACTATAAAATTATAAAAACTGCAATGACACATTCTTTAAACCTTCTAATAGGCGGAGACATTCATCCTAATCCTGGCCCAATTCCACAAACTGACAATCTACAAAAACAATCATTTAACGATGCTTCCTCCTCTATAACATCAGGAAACTCACTCAGAATAGCTCAACCCAATATCCGTAGTATTAATAACAAAATTCGCCAACTGCATGCTCTTTTACAAGCTCATGCATTTGATATCTTTTGCCTAACTGAAACTTGGTTAAAACCCTCTACTCATGACCTAGAAATAACCCCACCTGGATATAACATCCTGAGATCCGACCGTACATCCAAAAAAGGTGGAGGTGTAGCCATCTTGCATAAATCTGAACTTCTTGTTTCACCTGTTGATGTGTTATTACCCTCAAATACCAATTCTGAAACTTTTACTGTCAAACTTCAAATTAATAGTGCTAAATCTATCTATATAATCTGCTCCTACATCCCTCCAGGTAATAATATTACCACTCTCGAAAACATTCTTAGCAGCTTATCTACTCTTCTACCTCAAGAAATTATAGTACTTGGGGATTTTAACATAGACTGGACCACATGTAACTCCCCTAATCCAAACACCCACATAAACCTATTTGGCTTCACTCAAATTATAAACTCCCCCACAAGATTCCATAAACCTAGTAAAAAGGAAACTACTCTCGATTGGATCCTTATAAACAGTCATCCTGATTCTTATAAAGTCGGAACACTCCCAGACGACATTAGTGATCATGTACTAACCTTCATAATAAAGCAAAAGAAATACAGCTCTAATAATAACAATATGGTCACCTTTCATTCTAAAAACTACTTCCAAGCAGAAAACTTTCAAAATGAGCTAAAAGCCTGTAATTGGTCACCTCTAAAGCAAGTCAAACTGGATGAAGCAGTCACTTATTTTAATACATCATTCCTTCAAATCCTAAATAGCCACGCCCCCATCCACTCCTCCCATATAAGGACTAAAATAGCCCCCTGGCTCACAAAACAAACCAGAGAAAAAATGTTCCTACGGAACAAAATATGGGCTAAATGGAGAGCCTCAAAGAACTCTGTTGATCACTTATACTTTAAGCAATTAAGAAACGCTACCAAAAAAGACATTTTGTTAGACAAAAAAAACTACTATTCCAAACTTCAACAATCACACTCTAACAACCCTCAAAAGTTTTGGTCAGGCATTAATAAACTTCTCAAACCAGGGCAGGCTAGAACTCCAGCCCCAAACTCTATTCCCCATGATAGTCCTTTGCAAATAGCCAATACCTTTAACAACTACTTCACTGAAGCTATTCAAACTTTAACAAAAACACTAACACCCACCACCCCCTCTCCTTTACAAAATACAAACAGTTCAATTCCCTTCTTACATTTACAACCTGTTCCAACTTCCTTTATCTGTAAACTCCTTCAGAAACTCAAACCTTGTACTCCCTCTGCTGATAATCTCCCAGCAGAATACCTTCAAGTAGCTGCCAAAGCCTTAGCTTATCCAATGTCCATCCTTATAAACAGAACAATCACAGAAGGTACCATCCCTTCCATATGGAAAGTATCCCATATAATCCCTTTGCATAAAGGAGGTAAATCCACTGACATTTCCAACTACCAACCAATTGCTCTACTCTCTCCATTAGCCAAAATAATGGAAAAATGTATCCACCATCAACTACTTCAACACCTGCTCCATAACAACTTACTTGCTAACTGTCAGCATGGCTTTAGACCCTTTCATAGCACCACTACTGCCCTACTAAGCTTTACTGACTGTACTAACAGGAATTGAAACAATAACTCTCTCTCATCTGCTCTATTTATAGACCTATCAAAAGCGTTTGATATGGTCAACCATAGCTTACTTATCAGTACTCTAAAAGCCCAATCTCTTGGCCCACAAGCTATTCTTTGGTTTAAATCCTATCTAGATAACAGACATCAAGCAGTGCTCTGGGACAATAATCTTTCCACACCCCTCCCTGTGAACACTGGAGTCCCACAAGGCTCTATCCTAGGCCCTCTTCTTTTTTCTATTTTTATTAACAACCTCTACACTGTTGTTCCACAAGCTACTTGCATACAATACGCTGATGACTCTACTCTAATCTGTACTGCTAAGTCCTCATCATCTCTCCAAACCCTTACTCAAACTGTATTTAACTCTGTTGAAAAGTGGTTTACTGATCAATGTCTCCACCTCAACCCCAAAAAAAACAAATTATTACTCTTCACTCCCACCCAAAAATCTCCACAGATCCACTTCACTATTACCTCCTATAATGGAACTTGTATTTCCCCTGATCCTACTGCATGCCTTCTGGGATTAACCATTGATCATAACCTCAGCTTTGATGACCATATCAATAATACTATTCAAACTATCAATAAAAAACTAGGCTCTCTGTATAGAATCAAACCCTTCCTTACACAACTGGCTAGAACCACCATTGCCCAGGCTCATCTTACTTCTACCCTATTCTATGCTTCTGCCATTTATACCAATCTATCTAAGCACAATCTTACCAAGCTTGAAACTAGCTATAATAATACAGTCAGATTTGCCACTGGCTCTCCCTGTAGAACCCACCACTGTCTCAACCTCAAACAACTCAAATGATTAGAACTACAAAACCAACTATGATACAAACAACTTGTGATCACACAAAAAATTCTGTACCACCCTACTAATACTCCTATCCTCTATAACCTGATCTCCCCGTATAAAAATCTTACAACACTACTCTCAGCTAGCAAGTAACTAATTGCCAGCAATAAATCCAACAACAAAGCTGGTGACTCACTCTTTACCAATGTCGTGGGCAGAATCTGGAACAACCTTCCTAAAACACTAACCTCTCTCTCATCTACTCCACTCTTTAAGAAACACCTCAAAGATCACCTAAAAATACATTGGCTTTGTCCCTGCTCAATGCCTGACTAAACATTACTTATCCTCCTTTCACTTCCTCTTTTCCCCTGCCTCCTGGGCTACTGCCCCACCACACTTTTAATTATTACAAGCTAACTCTTTACTACTATTTATATTTTCCAGTCTACTCTCTTTCTCCCTCTTTGACTAAGCGAATGTCAATTTGTTTTTTTTTTCAAATACTGTATAAACTTGTGCTGATTGTACCAGAAAACTCATGGCTTGATTGCTGCTTAAACCTATACCATGACTCTGTAACTTGGATCACACAAATTACTTGTACTCTCTTTACAAACATTTTTTGCTTTATAATGTATTTTAAGCTTGTTTTTTTATTCTAACTATTGTATGGAGTAATCTGCTCATACTTGGAGCTTTTCTCCCCGGGCCTTTACTGAAAATGGATATGTATCCAGCTAGACTAGCTCGGTCAACAAATATAAAATAAATAAATAAAATAAATAAATTTATATATATATATATATATATATAGTATATATATATATATATATATATATATATATATATATATATATATATATATATATATATATATATATATATATATATATATATATATATATATGTATACACGACCAAAAGCAGCACTGCACGTAGCCAACTAAGTGCACGGACCAAACCAAATGAACAGATCACCAAAAAAACGGTCCAGCACTATAAAAATATTAATTATACAAGAAGACATGAACCACACTTAATAAAGAAAGAAGAAACTTTACCTTCTCAGTAACGAAATTCACATAACAATGGTGAAAAGCAGCATCCACAAACAAACCGGTTTCACCCCCTGGCATCCTCAGTGTAGTACATTCATCAAAAGAACATTAATTTAAATATCAGTGGTTTAAAGCTACAGCATATTTAAAGACAAATAGCTTACACATCACTAGAAGAATATAACCTTATCACCACAATAAACAGAACATGATGGAGGGATAGATTCCTGTCCCAGAGACTTCCCATACTCTAGAACAGACTACCTATCTATGTCAAACAGAGCTCCTCATTAGCACTCTTCAAGAAAAATCTTGGTGACTGGATGGGTGATAGGAAATTCATCCCAGGGATCACTTCTGTGGCTCTGCTCGACAGGGGCACAAGAAAATAATTTTCTTGCATGGCGAAAGCCAGGGTACATTTTTGACTATGCTTATATAGGCCCTAGGGCCAATAGCCTAGTACCCTCCTATGAAGCTATGAACCTAATAAAATATTTAACTATATTGTAAATGCAAAAAATACAAAAAAATACACTTCCATTCATGCCTAAACTACCAGTGTTCATTTAACCCTGGTCATAAACCACTAATATTTAAATTCATGTTCTTTTGAAGAATGTACTACACTGAGGACGCCAGGGGGTAAAACCAGTTTGTTTGTGGATGCTGCTTTTCACCACTGTTATGTGAATTTTGTTACTGAGAAGATAAAGGGCAGGATTCACGAAGGCTTGCACGGAGTCTAAGAGTAGTGTAAGACTCCATGCAGCCCTCGCGATCCAGGAACAGCCCTAAATTCTGTGTAAGACACCAGCTAAAACGTCTCTTACATGGAGTGGGCGTGGATATGCTAATCACCTCACTTGCAGCCGAAAGGCATGCAAATGAGGTAGATTAGCGATCCAGGAAGCCCAAAGCAGCCCGTGTAAGAGCCGTTTTAGCTGCAGAAATGTACTCAGTTGACAACTGAGTACGTTTCTTCAAAAAACACAATGGAGCCATGTCAGCTCCAAATAAAGGGTGCATATGTGTCAGGCAGCATGCCAATGGCCAAATATGTGGCCATTGGCAAGGTACCCCGATGCAAATATAAGAAATAAATAAATAATAAACTCAGAGCAGCTCCGCGCAAATGGGCTGCGCTGTATAAAACATAAAAATGAAGGTTATAAACCCACAAATGTGGGTTTTATGCAATACATGGATTTACAATGCAGGGACCAGCAGACCAAAAACAACATGGCCACCGTTTAGTGGTTGCTAAGGGGGGAAGCTGAGTCTAAGACATGTAACTAAGCATTAGTAGGCAATCTGATGTAAATGAGTGTTAGGATACTGAATTCCACTGTCACATAGCAAATGAGCACATTCTGAGTAGTGTAAGAGATACATAAGGGGAGGAATAGAGTAGGAGATAGGTGACATCACAGGGGGGAATGGCAGAAAGAAATGCAGTTCATTGGAGGTCAGTGTTACATGACAGATGTCAGACACATATCATGGAAAGAGGAGTGCCACAAGATAAGCATGGGAAAGTCAAGAAATGGAAGGTGTACACTGTTGCTTACACCAAAGTTTCTTGCTTGGCTTGCATGCGCACATGTGCGCGCCATGAGGTGCAAGTAGGGCAGTGTGCATGCGTGTAAGGCAGACTGAGCATGTGGGAGCCTGTTGGCAGATTTGTAAGACTGTTTGCACTGGTGTGCGCGTGTTTTAACCCGAATAAGCAGATTCTGAACCGTGTAAGCATGTGTGCATGCGTGTAAGCCACTGTGAGCGTGTTTCTGCTGGTATGCGCGTTGCTCCCCCCTGAGGAAACAGAAAGGAAAAAGGAAGCAACAGAATTAGTAGGAAGCTAGCAGGGAATACTGCTGGAGCTAGCAGGTGAAAACAATTAGAAGCAGGCAATTACACAGGCAGAATAGTAGCTCAGCCAAGCACTTAAAACTCTGTAAACAGCAGTGCAGGATGTTTCTCTCAAGAGACACTGCAAGACAGGAGTAAGCTATTAGAAGTGAAAACTGAAAAAGCTGAACTCAGAGCAGAAATGCTAGGGGCTGCCATAGCTGTCATAAGGAGACATAGGCTACTTGCTGAGGGTGGTGACAATGCAAATGGTGCCAGACAACCCACAGTGAGGAGACGGAGAAGAGTGTACAGGCCCAGGGTCACCTACCACGGGTTACATGAGCTGGAGATAGTAGAGTGCTATAGAGTGGACTGAGACCTCCTGCAGCAAATTGTTGAGCTGTGCAGGCCATGCCTCACACACAGAACCAACAGAGGGGAACCCATCCCAGTGGAAACCAAGGTATGTGTTGGCCTAAGAATACTAGCAACAGGTACCTTCCAGAGACCAACTGGTGATATGATGGGGATATCACAGGCATCAGCCTCCATGGTACTGCACCAGTTCCTGGATGCCATGTCAGCACATGTCGGTGATCATGTATATTTCCCCAATGCCCGTGAGGTATTGGCCAGCAATATGCGTCTCTTCCAGCAAATAGCGGAATACCCTGAGGTAGTGGGTGCAATAGACTGCACGCACATATGCATCAAAGCACCAGCTGGTGAGCAGGGTAGGGCCTACATTAACCACAAGAGCTTCCCCTCCATCAACTGCCAGGTCATGTGTGATGCCCAGGGCATAATAATGAATGTGTGTGCTGGCTGCCCTGGGAGCTACCATGATTCCCATATCTGGCATTTGACGCAGCTGTACCAGACATTTGCCAATGGGGACATCCCACATGGACACCTAGTGGGGGATGCAGGTTATGCACTGGAGCAGTGGCTGATGACACCCATCAGAAATGCACACACACCTGAACAGGAATGCCATAATGAGGCACACGCACAAACACGTAATGTAATAGAGCGTGTGTTTGGGCTGCTCAAGTCACGGTTCCGGTGTCTGGACACATCTGGTGGAGCCTTGCAGTACTCACCAACTACATGTACCCAAATTGTCATGGTATGTGCTATGCTACATAATATGATCTTGCGAAAACAGCTGCAGCAGGACCAGCATAGGGCCAGGCCAAACAGCCCCCACCATTGCCAAGGCCATCACAGGCAGAGCATGACCCGGAGGAGGAACAACCTGAGCCTGCCCCAGTAGGCAGAAGGAGGCATGCCCAGTATGCCCTGGCCTTGGCAAAGAGGCAATGCATAGCACATACACTGGGTCAGTAGGAACCCTGGGAATGATACACCTCTCTGACTCACTCATATAATAACAGGGATGCCTAAAAGGACATAACCTGCTCTCAAACATGTACAGGGAGTGTAGTATGTGCATTCAACAGAGGCAGCCCTGCAGCACCACCTGAGGCATGAATGCCATGTGTTAAGCAATGTAACACCATGTAGTATATGCACACTTGATGACCCTGACTAACATCCTACCCTCACCAAGCATGATGCCACAATATGATGATGAGATGATCAATTGCAATAATTGGCTGAAGTATTGCAGTTAGTCAAAGGGGATCCAATGTGTGCCAGCCTGGGATGACATGCTGAGCATGACATGATGCTCCACCTGCTAGGGGTGGCGTGCACCTATCAGTCCAGGCCTTATGGATACTGGCAAAGGCTGTTGTTACCCACAGTGTGCCCTGAATAGGTAAGGCTCAAAACACAAACCCACCTCCATAGGTATCACAAGGGATAAGAACCTAGATGTAATGCTACCCAATGCCAGAAGTCTAAACAGCAAGATGCATGCAGTCTAAACTCCCCCAGTATGGTGAATGTTGATATCTGTCCTGTAACAGAAAACTGGGTCAAGGCTCACAACAGCACCCTAACACTACCAGGTTACACCTCATACTGTGCTGTACAGCCTCAAAACATGGAACAAGCTACAAAAGGAGGGTGACTAGCAATAATTGTCAAGGATAACCACACCCCCATGTTGGTACCACAACAAGAAGCAGCATGGACTAGCCATGGTCAAGTAACAGTGGCTAAAACTGCCTCCCAGTTTATAGCCTGCTACAGACTACTGCCCTAACACCAGGAACTGCACCTGGCCTATGTTGGAATACATGAATATATCAAGCCCTCCAAACCACATTATATTGGGTGACTGAAAATACCCAGACATAGACTGGGAGCATTATACTAGCTCCAACACTGTAGGACAAAAGTTCCTAGAATCCATAAACCAAAATGCCCAGGAACAACGTACCACTCCCACAAGAGGGGTAAGCATACTGGATGTGATAATCAGCAACATGGGTACTGGATGGCAAGATGAGAAGTGTATCCCTCACTGGTAAGACCAGACCATAGAGTAATCACACCGGATATACACATCCTGACCACAGTCCCTGGCCAAAAACCCCCAGTGAAAAACATGTGTAAAGCAAAAGTTGCACTCCTCCAAACTGATGTGGAATCCATTAAAGTCCCTGTGCAGGTGCAAAATATGGGCCACACCTCCGAACTTGTTATACAGGCATTCCATGAACACTGCCAGGAATGCTTGGATTATGCAATCCCAAATAAAACCAAGACACAATGCCATACACGCAGGCATCTGGCATGGTGGACTCCAGCCATTACCAAACCATGCAAGAGAATGAGGAAGCTACTACATGATCGAGCAAACATGAAAAGGGAAGTAATCACTGATCAGTAGTATGGCAATAAAATATGCCCACACATACAATCCACTAAGTCCAGCTACAACAAGTTGAATCTGTGAATCTTGAGGCAATGTTACACCTGCCCCAAGTACACAGACAACCCTCAACTCCCCCCAAGAAATACAAATATATGTGAGAGATGCAACCATTTATCCAAACCGGAGGCTGAGCTCCCTCAACTCAGTCTGTCAAAACTAGTCAGGAGGAGAAGGTAACCACACACACCACAAACCCAGTCCCACATAGACCTATCACAACTGCAAACCAAAGACATAAACACAGAAAAACATTCCCGGAGGCCCTAATCACAAACACACCACACCAACAGAGGCCTCTAAAGCAGACACCCAAGCAACCACAACCTCCAAACATAGCACATGCAACACATAATACACAAAGCTGGTGTGCCAAACAGTCACAGGCCAGAAGGAGAAACAACATGCCTGATACAGATGTAGTAGGTGACTCCATAGTCAGACACACTGCTGTCCCGCTCACCAGACTGAACAAGGGAAAGGGTACAGTAAGCTGCCTGTAGGCTGCTACAATATGCCACATAACACAAGTACGCAGGTCACCCCAAAGCAAGTAGAAATATGATGCAGTCATTGTCCTTGCTGGCATGAATGACCTGAGATGTACCTCCCCGGACTACATGAAAAGAGACATAGATGAGCTCTCTGATTATGTAGTCCAGGCCGGTATGACATTGACCGTTTGCAGCATCCTACCCTCACCAAGAATGATGCCACAGTACAAACAGAGAATGATCAGCTTTAAGAAGTGGCACAATTACTGGTGTCATTCCAAGGGGATCCAATGTCTGTCTGCTTGGGATGTCATGCTTGACAAGCCACACTGCTGTTCCAGGGATGGCTTGCACCTGTTACCCCTGGGCGTCTGGATATTGGATAAGGCTTTTGCCATCTCCATAGAGCCTTTCATAGGCAAGGCTGAAAAGACTAACCCACCACCCTAGAAAACATAAGTGGAAAGAAGCATAAGGGTAATGCTGACCAACGCCAGACGTGTAAACCTCAATATGTATGCTCTCGAGGCCCTCCCCAGTATGGAGAACATTGATGTCCGTGCAGTGACAGAAACCTGCAGCAAGCCTCCTGACAGCACACCAGCACTACCAGGTTATACCTCATATCATGCGTTATGGCCCCAAAACCTGGACCAAAACATAAAAGGAGGGGGAGTATCCATATTCAGCACAGACACCCATACGTCCAGGTAACTGACAATGCACAAAGCATCGGAGACCACCCATGTGCAACTAACCATAGGCAAAACTGCTGTACAGTCTGTAGCATGCTACAGACCACACTCTCACACACAGGAACCCCACCCAGCCATCCTGAAGACACTGGACAGTATGAATGTCTCACCAAATACCAAACAAGATACTCACAAATTACCACATAGGTGGTAAACCATTATGTATGGAAGGAGTAATCAGGGACCTAGGGACACAAGTGGACAGTAACCTGTTATATGACACTCACATTGCCAACGTGGCTAGGAAGACTGTCTATATTGGACACCGTATCATGAAAGGATTCACATCTACGTCAACAGAGGTCAATGTGCCCCTATACTGTTTTCTTATCAGACCCATAATCTAGTACAATGCCTCATTTGGAATGTACCTTACCTGACACCTGCAGCAGTTAGAAAGACCTCAAAGGTACCTCACCAAGAGGATAAAGGGTCTCAAATATATGTCATATGCTGCCTGGCTGTAGACACCCCAGCTGAATGCAGTCATATACTGCCTACACAGAGGTGTTGTATGCCTGTTGTACAAGGCCATGTTCAACACAGGAGTAACGGACATGCTCCACCCCAGAAAACCCATTGCCATCGGAGCTGTGAGAGTGCGAGATGTCAACCTCAACACATAATGAAATAGGATGTGCTGGAGGGACAGATATATAACCCAGAGGCCCCCTACACCCTGGAACAGAATCCCACTCCATGTTAGGCAGAGCCACTCACTGACACTCTTCAACAGGAATCTTGCCAAGTGGATGGATGATCGTAGATGTACACTGGGGGGGTCTTCACTGCGTCACGTCCAGGCAGAGGCACAGTAAAGTAAATCATAAATGGCCATAATATTCACATAGCAAGGGGTGGCGAAAGCCACACACACTCTGGCTAGGCTTATAAATGCCCTAGGGTGGATAGCCTAGTATGAAACTATGAACCTATGAAGATACAAATTGTACAGGACAATAAGGATAATCGCAAGGCTTTCTTAACTGACGGTAGGAACCTTGTTGGGAATTCACAGATATGCTCTGAATCACTCAAATATTACAAACAACATACCAAACACACACACATATTGCCAACATCCAACCTGACAGGTGCAGTGCAACCCCCCCCCCCCAGAATGCAAAATATCTATCCAAGCAGACTGCTGGCCCCCTGACATTGCAGATGCTGAGGTAACAGCCAGCATCTACAAAGCAGAACACACAGCAGCAATGGTATGAGATGGTGTCCTGGGCTGAGTCCAACATGGACTCCAAGAAGAATGGAATGCCAAATCATATTACTGCTCAATGTCAGCCTTACCACAGGATATGTACCCAAAGAGCAGTGTGCAACAACAGTGGTCCTTCTCAACAAAGGTGTTGCCTGAATGGATACTGCAAACTACCACCCCAGAATCCTGACAAGCTTGGTCTGTACAGCTATGGAAAGGATCAGCATGTACCGCAGACATAAAGATATTGGGGACCTACTGACACCAGACCCTACCCAGTGTGGCTTTCTTAAGTGCAGATCCTGCCCCTTAAACATGTTTGACTCATTTGAAACAGTCATTAAGGTCATTTATGAGGGCAATGTGGTCCACACAGCGTAGCTGGACCTTGCAAAGGCTTCCATACAATACTCCACGTGTTCATTATAGATAAGCTCACCAGCTTAAATATAAACCCCTATGTCAGTAGAGGGGTTGCAAACCAGAACAAGGACAGAACTGACATGGTCAGACATGCTGCAGCCATGTCAGACTACAAACCAGATGTAACTGGCATCCCACAAGACTTGGTCCTGGGACCTCCCTCGTTTGGTATATATGTCCCATAGGTACAGGCCAACATGGAAGGACTGTGCCTGAACATGTTTGCAGAGGAGTACAAACTGGCCACCATATCTGACCCTCCAGCTGACACAAGCATCCCACAAAAGGGCCACATAGAAACAGACAACTGGTGCCATAGCCATGTTAGCAAGCTAATTGCAGAAAAGTGTATAGTCAATCCCTGTGGATATGCAGTAAGTGCCCACCAATTACCACATAGGTGTTAACCCATTAAGTACTTAACATGTAATGAGAGACCTAAGGACACAAGTTGATAGATATCCTGCATTGGACAAGCATGTGGCTGTAGTGGTTAAAGAAACATACCATATACCCACCTAATCATGAAGGTCGTCAGATCTAGATAAGGGGAGGTCATTGTGGCTCTGCAGTCATCCTTCATCAGCGTTACAATTGACTACAATAGCCCCTGTGGGATGTACCTCAGCAGACACCTCCATCAACTGTAAAGTCCCCAAAAGTACCTCACCAGGAGTATCGAAGAGCTTGAATAGATGCCATGTGTTGCCTGATTAAACAAACTGCAGCTCCACACACTGCCATACTGCCCACCCAGAGGCAAGCTGTGCCTGATGTATAAAGCCATGTCCAAGCTGGAATCAATGAACATGCTGCACCTTGTACAATCTGAATGGCAGTGAGCTATGCACATGAGAGACCTGAACCCCAGCACTGACATACATAGGACAAGCTGTTCTGAATGATCCATAACACAGAAGCCACCCCCACTCTTGAGTAAACTCCCAGTACAGGTTAGCCAGAGAGTCACTCATCGACTCTCCTCAAGAGGAATCTTGATGAGTGGATGGGAGATGGTAGGTTTACCCTGGGTATCACTGTTATGTCACGGGTAGACAGAGGCACAGTATACTAACCATGACATATGTCATGGCAAACTCCACTTACAATGTGTGTCGAAGGACAAACACACTCTCCGACTAGCATTAGAAATGGCCTAGGGCACATCGCTAGTGTTTGCCAATGTACACCTATGTTGTGGAATACACTACCAATGTTGGACAAGCCTGGTTTAAGTAGTTCATATCTGAACATAATGCAACATGGTCAGATGTGCACAACTGGCCGCTAACCAGGCTGTTGTGCTCACTATGAAAATGTAAAGCAGTGATAGGACTAAAGCCCAGGATACTGTCCACCACAGTGAAAGTACTGAACCAGTACACTATACGGTACCACAGTGTTAGGTCAGTATGAAAGGATGTTGACAACTGTATGCAAAGTATCCCATGCAAACCCTGCAGGCAAAATATAATCCCTGTTGTGTTCAGACACAAGGCAGTTGGACAGTAACTACACAACATGACACACAACACACAACCATAAACGTGAGATATTGTTGAAGTTCACACTCATCCACAAATGTGGTGGGCTGCAGAGTTCAACATATGGAAGGCTCACACTGGGCATGCTCGCACACTTTGATAAATGAGACATACGTCAGACAACATGCCATGGAAAGCCTGAACTGGGCATGCTCACACACTTAGGCCAAATCTCGGTTTAGCAGTTGGCCACACATATCTGGTATTCGTACGTGTTATTCCAGGATCCAACCACATTACAGCAATCTGCCCAGTGCACACAGTTACATGACTACAGAGACATAAGTGATATAGTGGATCCCTCTCATATTCAAACATCTTCCACAGATACACAAGTTGTTCATAGAAACAGGGAATGCTATGGCAATAAAGACCTGCAAACAGTCTATCAGCAACAAATATTGTGCATCTGACAATTAAACGTATGGGTGTAGAGGTCAACACTAGGCTGTTTGCCCTAGGGAATGACAGCTTAGCCAGAGTGTGCTTGGCGTCTGCCTCCCCAGTACAGTAGGCTACTGTGCCACTGTAAAGTAGGTCACATAAGGCACCGTGTGAGGCTAGTGTGCTGTGCCTCTATCAAGCAGGGACACAGTGGAGATCCCAGGGGTTGAATTTGCTAAGCCACATCCATGTTGTTGGTGTGTGCTGGAAAAGAGTTGGTGAGGACCTCTAACAGTAAGTGGGCATCAATAACAGTCTGAGGGGAGCCTTATCTGCATTGTCTGGACAATTTCACTGTCAACACTTTGTCGTGATGATTATGAGGGATTGAAGTGTCGTGCCAGTACTGTTCAGAGATGTCCTCCCTCTGTGGGCTACTGCTCTGCAATGTATTAGCTCACTCTGTCTGTTGGACAGCTCATATATGGCTGGTGTACACCTGACAGGTGTCCTGTTGTGGAGGAGTCATGGGTATATTTGGGATAGCATGATCAATGCAAACCTTACACATGCTCATAGAATGCAGTTGTCAAGGATTATGCAGAGTGCCCTGTATACTCCCCCAGCATGGGTCCTATGAAGTCTTCCACCCTAGTCTTCACAAGTGTAAAGTTTGCTTTTGATAAATACACTTTGTTTGCAGTGACAACCTTGCCTGGGGTGGGGATGGGATATGGATGTCCAGGGAAAGGTGGGTATGGTCAGATATCAACAATGGTGGTCTACCTCTGGTGTGGAACAGTGAATACCCATGTTGCAGATGGTCAGGTGCAATATGTATTCCCCCTTATGGCTGTGGTGAGTGGTTCTGCCATAGCACATGGACTCACAAATTGTAGTGGCTGTAGGGTAATGTTGTAGAGGCCTGAGTAGTTCCCACACACAATATACCTGTACCTGATGTTAACAACTGGAATGGTGTATGTGAACACCTGCATATCTTGGCACTGTTCCCAGGGAAGCAAAGTGTGTGTCCTGGATGTGGGAGGGGTGGTCCGAACTGGTTGTGTTGTGTGTTACAGGTCCTGTGGTCACGAAGCATGGTATAGAACATAACCTGCCAGTGCGATGTGCATATCTGACTCTGAAGTAGGTGGCTGCAAATGCATATATATGCTATCCCCCACCTGACAGGTAGTACTAGATGTACATACCTCTGTAGAAATAATGATGTCAGCACCCTATAAATACTGCAGGTGCAAACCAGATGCCCAGTAATTCGGATAGTGCGCTCCGCTAATGCGTTTCCCTCAAGTGTCATAATATAGTTAGGTAGGGGTTTGAATCCTGCAAATGCTCAGTGTGTGTGTGTGTGTGTGTGTGTGTGTGTGTGTGTGTGTGTGTGTGTGTGTGTGTGTGTGTGTGTGTGTGTGTGTGTGTGTGTGTGTGTGTGTGTGTGTGTGTGTGTGTGTGTAAGTCTGCAAATAGTGTGCTCTGCTAATGCTTCAGTCTCGAGTGTCATAACATACTTAGGTAGGGGTTTGAATCCTGCAAATGCTCAGTCTGTGTGGAGAGGGGTTCGTGTGTGTGTGCAATTCTGTATGAAAGAAATGTCCCTTTTGGCAACTAGGAGAACACACTACAGGATGCACATTCCTCTTTCTAAACACTGATGATGTCAGCACCCTATAAGTACAGCAGGAGAAGGAAAACATCCCAGTAATGCAAATAGTGTGCTCCGCTAATGCGTCCGTCTCGAGTGTCATAACATACTTAGGTAGGGGTTTGAATCCTGCAAATGCTCAGTGTGTGTGGAGGGGGGTTAGTGTGTGTGCAATTCTGTAGGAAAGAAATGTCCCTTTTGGCAACTAGGAGAACACACTACAGGATGCACATTCCTCTTTCTAAACACTGATGATGTCAGCACCCTATAAGTACAGCAGGAGAAGGGAAACCTCCCAGTAACGCGAATAGCGTGCTCTGCTAATGCGTCCGTCTCGAGTGTCATAACATACTTAGGTAGGGGTTTGAATCCTCCAAATGCTCAGTGTGTATGTAGGGGGGTTAGTGTGTGTGCAATTCTGTATGAAAGAAATGTCCCTTTTGGCAACTAGGAGAACACACTACAGGATGCACATTCCTCTTTTTAAACACTGATGATGTCAGCACCCTATAAGTATAGCAGGAGAAGGGAAACCTCCCAGTAATGCGAATAGCGCGCTCTGCTAATGCGTCTGTCTTGAGTGTCATAACATACTTAGGTAGGGGTTTGAATCCTGCAAATGCTCAGTGTGTGTGGAGGGGGGGTTCGTGTGTGTACAATTCTGTATGAAAAAAATGTCCCTTTTGGCAACTAGGAGAACACACTACAGGATGCACATTCCTCTTTCTAAACACTGATGATGTCAGCACCCTATAAGTACAGCAGGAGAAGGGAAACCGCCCAGTAATGTGAATAACATGCTCTGCTAATGCGTCCGTCTTGAGTGTCATAACATAGTTAGGTAGGGCTTTGAATCCTGCAAAGGGCAAGTGTGTGGGTTTGGGTGAGGGGGGGGGTTAGTGTGTGTGCAATTCTGTGTGAGGGAAATGTCCCTTTTGGCAACTAGGAGAACACACTACAGGATGCACATTCCCCTTTCTAAACACTGATGATGTCAGCACCCTATAAGTACAGCAGGAGAAGGAAAACCTCCCAGTAGTGCAAATAGCACACTCCGCTAACGCGTCTGTCTTGTGTTTCATAACATAGTTAGATAGGGGTTTGAATCCTACAAATGGTAAGTGTGTGTGTGGGGGAGGGTAGAAGTAGAGTGTGTGCAATTGCATGTGTGAGAAAACTGACCCTTTTGCCAACCAGTACAACACACCAGCTGCTGCATATTCCAATCTCTACACAAAGATTATGTCAGCACCCTACAAGTACAGCAGAAGAGGGCAAATCTCCCAGTAATGCAAATAGCACGCTCTGCTACTGCGTCTCTCACTACTGTCATAGCACAGTTAGTTATGGCTTTGAATTCCACACATGCCATGTGTGTTTTTGTCACACAGAATGCCCATGTGTGTGGGTTGTTGTTCACAATAATGCATGACATCAATTAACCAGTAATGGCAATGGACACAGATGATGTATGTGTGTGCCAAATACACATATGTACCTGTGATCTTCAATAGTTCCCATGTCTGATGCCTGCCACATGTGAATAATGGTATTTGCACTGGATAACATTATGACTGTGGTCTTCTGTGCGGGTGCTGCATGTAGTATGTGTATATACAGTGTGAGATGTATATGGTATCATCCTAGCAGTGAGGGATACACATCTGGTCTGGGGCATATAGTCTACATGTTGTTGATGAACAGGTGCTGCATGTTTTCACCTGTTGTGGGAGTGGTAACAAGTTGTTCCATAGCAATGCAGTGACTACATGCTAGGAACCTTTCAGCTAGGGTGTTGTAGCTACAGTAATTCATCAGCATTCAGTAATACATCAGCATTCCTGGTGAGGGTCTGATGCCAACCAAGGTCGGGGTCATACCAGCCTGTGCCACATGCTAAGAGAGCCCTTCCATGTTCCCTATCATGTAGTCCAGGGAGGTACATCACAGGTCAGCCATAGTGGCATGGACAATGACTGAGTCATATGTGTCCATGCCTCTGACTGACTTGTATGCTTGTATGTGGTGGACCATAGTGCCCCACGGGCATGTCACTGTGACCTTCACCTTGTCCAGCCTGGTGAGCGGGACCTCACTGTACCGGACAATAAAGGTACCTAACACAACTGTAGCAGGTGTGTTGTCTAGCCATGCAGGCTGTGACTGTTTGGCACACAGGATTTGTGTGCTATGTGTTGCACGTGCTGTGTTCCGGCTTAACGTATGCCTGTGTGCCAGCTGCAGAGGTGTCTGCTGCTCAGGCAGGATGCTATTCTGAGGCTCCACGAATGGATCAGTGTGTTCACGTGTTTGGATTGCTGTCAGTGTAGGTCTACATCAGACTGGTATTGTAGTCACTGTAGTATTTCATGCCACCTGACAGGTTATGCCAGTACTGGGTTCAGAGTGCTTAGTACCCAGTTTGGCTATGTGGTTGCATCTCATACATGTGTTGTACATCCATGTGTAGGGGAGAGGGTTGACTGTGTACATGTGGCAGCTGTGACATTGCCACATGACCCACATATTCCACAACTGTACCATAGAGGTGACTGACAAGTGACCTTTGCACATGCTACCATAGTATTGTGATTGCCATGGTGATTAACAGCACATAGGGCCAATGGGGAACAAGGTACAGAAGGTGAGTATGTGAGGGTGTAGTGCCTGTGATTAGTTAGCACTGGCATATATGACTGCTCACATGGACAAATGCCAGGTAAGTCATATGCAATGTGTCACAGGCAACGTACATGTGAACAGGACAAACAGTGATGTTCTGTCAAGTGAGACATGGACATACATATAGTAAGCTATGCAGATGTCACTAGGAGTCCACAGAAGCTCTGTAACTCTGCATTGCAGGTGGGATCAGTGTTCCAGGGAAACTGCAAGCAAACATGCATGCAATCAAAGCTACAGTAAGCAGGGCTGCATGTAGTCCATTGTACAACAAACAAGCTGTACCACTTCCAGTAGGTAACAGAGCAAATATGCAGGCACTATACACATGTACATGAAAATACACAGGTCAGATGGCTAGGGTCCAGTCTCAGTGCACACAAGTGTACAGACCATGTACCGTCAGGTTGTACAATAACTGGATGGAAACCCAGGTGCTCATACCTGCAGTAATACACATGGCAAATAACAGGCACTGAGCCTTCACTCAGTGGTTCCATACTTAGTAGGATATATGCTACCTGTCCTGCCACCACAGTATCCCTGACATTTATGGGGACTCTCCCTCCTGTGAAAGTTAGTTTTGTGTGTTAGGGCTGTCTAGCATGGTATGGGATGTGAGCTTGCAGTGCTAGGGTGCTCCTGTGTGTCCTGTACCATTCGTGTAGTACTGCACACATATCAACATCTGCAAACATCTGCATTGCAGAGTCCAGTGTGGCCAACATGCCACTTGCAGTTTACATGTCCATCATTGCGTATCAATACTTTCATTACCTTATCCCCTGTTCTACCTATGTATGTAGCCTTCTGTTGACATCCTTACCACCAGTATGCCAACATGTGCAGATGATACACTATGGTACTTACCATGGGTGTAGACAACAGTACAAGACAATCATACCCTTACTGCATCAGGCATGCTGGGATATACCCACAATTATATCAGCACACAGTACTGTTAACAACATGATACTATTACTACACGTCTATGTAGTCACCCTGTGCATCAGCAACATGTTAACCTGTACCTGCACTGATGTTACAGATTGCAGGAGGTGGCACAGTTTCATCATATGCACAGGGTGTGAACTTGGTATGCCTGAGTCTGTCACTGATACCACCAATTGACATGTATGTGTATGTGTGTTGGTGAGGGATAGCAGCACAAGGAGGGGCAATGTTGATGCAGTGTGTCTGCGTGTATGCGGTAGCCCTAGGTGTTGTCAATTCGCATGTGTGTATGGATGCACACAGTTCCACCTCACGGTTGCCATATACTGGTGTTTGTGGACAGCCACAGACTGTACCTGCCAGGTCATGCAGATCAGTGTCTCTGGCCATGGACATGGTACCTGTGCCTTGCAGGGGTGCTACGGACCGTATCCGGTACCAATCCAGACTGGGTACTGTCATCAGAAGCAGGTGTTCATTGACTGGACACAGATCCCTGTTGGGCCTGTCCAGAGCCACGTGCACGTGGTCTCCTGGGGCGGTCTGATGACAGCACAGACCCAGCATTGCTGGGGCTGCTGCTGGCACTATGGGGGCGGCTGTGGCCCTGTTGTCGTCCGTGACGACTGCCAGCTGCTGCTGTTGCTGACATACGCCCACATCAATGCCTCAGCCATCCACCATCACCCTGGCTCATGGATATGTAGTTGTGGAACCAATCTAATATGTCCCCACAACATCTGTCTATGACATCGGTGAAATTATGGATGGCAGCCGCAATGTCACGCATACTGTCAGTCATGGCTGTGCGACATGCTGTCAGCTCCCTCAGACCCTGTCTGGTGTACCGTTCCATACATGACCGTGCCTGCGTGACAGCCCGAAACATAGCTGAGGTTGTAAGACCTCTGTGGGCACGTTTGACAGGGGCAGTACTCCCACAGATGCTCCCACGAGAACCCCTGGACATCTGTCTGTGTGGTACCATCTCAGGGCCATGCCCATGGCTGCTGTGTGGGGAAGCATGTGCCACAGATACCACATTACCCTGGTCATTGCCCACTGTATCCTGTCCATCACCTAGGGACACTGGTGACAAAGGGTGTATTGGCAGGATAACTGTGCGCATTGATGGGGTTGACAGCTGTGTACTGTCAATTGGCTGACCAATGATGGACCCTGGCATACCTTCCTGTGCCATTACACAGATGTCATCATTATCATTACCCGTGGCACCTGATTCAGGTTCCCTGCTGCATGACAGCAGAGCAGCACCAGAACCTGTGGGAGGGAAACAGGAAACACAGTTTACAATGTCTACACAATGTTACCAGTGATGCACACATGCACACGTGCACACATGCACACATGCACAGGTGCACACATGCACAAGTGCACACATGCACACATGCACAGGTGCACACATGCACACATGCACACATGCACAGAGTTGCACACTTGCACACTACTCAGTACGCGAGATATCAACACACAGACACAGACACACCTGCATGCATACACAGAGCACTACTCAGTGAGCCTAATATTACTATTACTATCAAGACTATTAAAGGTATTGTTAATACACACTCACCAGCATGGATAGACTGCATTGCTGTTACACCGGAGGGACCTGCAGAAGTGAGGAAATTAATGTCAGTGGGCACAACTGTGCCATTGTTACTGAGTATGATACAGGTCAGTAGTACAACAGTCGCCTTTCACAGGTCAGCTGCTGATATTGAAAATACCATATTTGCACATTAAATACTATGATGACAGCTACACACCAAGGACACACCTCACACATGCATTAACTACCAGTGTACACAACAGTCAACTATACATATGGCATATTACCTGCACGCTCATAGTCTTGCTGCTGTGTGGCTCCAGCCTCCATCATAATGCAGGTCTGCTGCTGTTGTTGTTGTTGGCGGGTTGGAGCCACAACACTTATGAGTAGTCCCTCCAGTCTGGTGAGTGGGGGATGTGTAGCCACCCCACCACCTGTGGCAACCTGTTGCCTGTGGATATCCAACGACGCATGCGGCTGACGGACATTTCTGATTAAATCACTGCAGTGATGTCGTACCTGCTCATATATCCTATTATGCGTGCCTATGTCATTTACCCGACGGACCAGGTCTTGCCACAGTGCAGCCCTCTCCTGCTGATTCTGGCTGGTGTGGGAAAAGAGTATTGCATAATCCCGCACCAGGCTCTGGTGTATCTCCTCATCCTCAGCTGCAGAGTACGCTGGATTGCTGGTGAGCCATGGTCCTGAAAAAGGAAATAACATGATATCAGCAAAATATGTCAGCAGAATTTGGCACACATACTACACATGCTACTCAACTGTTGTGATACAACATATCTCACATATATAACATCTGTCTGTCTATTGGTGGATACACATGTAAATGGCCAGGTATCAGTGCTCAGCCAACAACTGTGCAACAGTACCTGGCACACTCCATATGACATACTATCAAACCCCAGCAGTCAGAACACTGATTCAGGTCCAAAGCACCTCCTCACTCTGGGGGTTTGTATCGAGGTACTGTATGGGGTACATCACCAACTACTGTGAGCTGACCACAAACTAATTTCCCTGGATATACATATCCCACCTCCACCACCACTACAAACGACTACAGTGAATAACATTTCAAATGCAAACTTTACACTTCATAACACTGACATGGTATCCTTTAAGCCCACTGGGCCAGTGGAAAACACAACCCACAATGCTGACCCCTTCACAAATGATTTCTACAGACATCTCCGAGAATGCATGGATCATGCAATCCCATATAAGACCAAGACACTCTCCACAAAGGGAAAGCATCCTGTCTGGTGGACCTCAGCCATAGACAGATTGTATAACAAAAGATGGAAGCTACTGCAAGACAGAGCATAATTCCATAAAGGGAAGGCATGTCTGATCAGCACTAGTAAGGAGCTATTTTCTCTCATACAAACATCCATGGGCAACTTTAAGAGGGAAATCAACGGGGACACTACAGATAACCACAAGGCCTTCTTCAGTTATGTTAGCAACCTGGTCAGAAACCCTCCAATATGCTCATAGTTAGTACACAACAACAAATAATTCACTGAACCCACAGATATTGGCAACATTGTGGCAGACAGGTTCAATGCAAGTTTCCCCCCCTCCCTCTCCCCCAAACTAAGACATACTTATCCCAGCTGACTGTAATCTCCCTGTCATCACAGATGTCCAGGTGAGAGTCGCCCTCAGAAAAGCAGGCAACACAACATGAATGGGACCTGATGGTATCCCCGGTTGCATGCTACATGAACTCCAAGAGGAACTAAACACACATATAGAAGTGCTATGTAACACTAGTCTGACTACAGGATATGTACCTGTACACTGGCGTACAGCAGCAGTGGTTCCACTCCACGAAGGAGGCACCTCTACATACCAATGCAATACAACACAATACAATACATTACAATACAATAAAATACAATAAGCTATTGCTGCTGGGACTACAGCAGCATACTGTTCTGCTACCCTGACCATTGTGACACATGATGTGATGGTACCTGCTCCTGTCAAACAGTTACACAGGGTGACTCATATGGCATATTACCTATCTGACTAACATTCAGCAGGGGTATGTGTGACATGTACTCATGGGGAGTCTTGCTTCTTAATGCTGTGTGGTTTATTGCAGGGTATGTCTTATCTGTGGGTAGGAACCTGTACCTCCGCCATGTGCACTCTACTGCAGTGTCACGGATGACACACAGCAGTCATTTAGGTTGTGGATGGTGTGAGGTGTTACTATGGTTGTTGGACATCTGTCATGGGTGTGACTTAAGTATGTAAATCCAGGAGTGGTAACCTCTATGTGGGTAGTATGTGTTTACTCTGTGGTGTTGTCAGTCACTGTGCATTGGTAATGTGTTTGAGTGCATTGTCACAGCGTTGTACATGTCACTGTGTCCTTCTCCATATCTGTAGCTGTCATGTGATGTACATACCATGGCAGCCATTGTGTGGTGTGGAGGGGTACACTGACCTACATGTCCATAGCTGACACACTATGTCTGCTGACACATACCATGTGCAGGTATTCCAGGAATAGTGTGCCACTGTGAATATCATTGGGGGGACTATTGTACACATTTATGACCCTGTTCACCCCTGACACATGCAGTGGTGGGCAGCCAATCACATATCTGGTGGTTACTGGTGTAGGTGATTTGAAATGGGGTATGGTACTCCAGTTTTGACACTGGTGTTCACTCCATGCCTTTGTCACCAGGCACCTGTTGCAATACATCTGTACACATGTGCCTCACTCAGAATATATATACATCTCTCTCTCTCTCTCTCTATAGATATATATATATATATATATATATATATATATATATATATATATATATATGTATATGTATCTACATATATCTATATCTGTATGTGTGTATTACATATATATGTTTGTACATATTCTATCTATCTACATCTGTCTATGTATTCCTACATCCCTCTCTATGTATGTATACATATATGCATTTTATATATATATATATATATATATATATATATATATATATATATATACATACATATATTGACATACTACGTATCCATATGATAGATAGGTATATCAACGTGTTTGTTTACAAAACTGTATACACACACTAACATACTGCTAAACTTACATAACTGTGAAACCTACTTTGTACATTGCACTACAACCTACATTCAACCTACATTGATATGTGCACATAGATGCCCTCACATACATATGTATGTACAGCTTTCACTGATAGTTGCTGTATGTCCCCTGCCCTATGAACATCTTTATATACATATGGATACAGACCAATGACACATATGGAGGGTTCACAGTATGTAGACTTTTAAAGTATTACTTTACATTACCTGTGTTTGTCACAGCTGCTTGCGTTGCCGTCTGGTTTGGTGTCCTGCTGCTCCACTTGCCAGTTGTCAGCTTTCGAGTGCTTGTTGCTTACTGGTTTTGTTTGTGTATGTTTTATTTTTTTTTCTCTCTCTCTCTCTGTCTCTCCCTACCTCCACAGGGTGCAATGAAAGTATTGCATGTGTGGACTTGGAGTACATCATGCTTTTGTAGGTATCTGCATATGTCCATGTGATGGCCTCTGCACCAATTGTTAGCCAGCATTTGCTAATTGCATGCAGCCAGTTGTGTACTGATTGCAGTTCTCACTGTGATTCCAGGACAGTGCTATAAAAAGGTATGTGAGATAGGCGTAGCCCTTTCAGAGTTTAAGGGCAGGGACCATGCTGGTATGCTATGGACACTGTTCTGTGAGTGTAAAGGTTAGTATCCCTCTCATATTTCTGGATGTGTTGTAGATTAACATTTCTCCATTCATTTCTCCAGTTTCCTGTACTAAATGTGTATGTACACTGACACCTAAGACTACTACTACTGTTAATGTGGGTGTGTGTGTGCTTTCCTGTGGGACATGTGGTGTAACTGGTATATGGCAGTGGCTCTTGCACTTTGTTGCTATGGCTTCAATATTTGCCCTTTACATTCACTACTTGTATGCCTGCTAGGTGTCTTGACTGTAGTGTGTTGCTGTGGCTTTCCTAATTTCCATGTACATTCACACCTTGGAATGCTTGCTATATCTGCTAGGGTGTTACTGCATGCAGTGTGGTCTGGCCATGGTGTGGGCCTTGACATCTATTAGGGTATTTGAGTATGCTGCTGAGCAGGCCCCAGAGACTCTCAGGTGCATCTTTCATCTGCCTCATGGAATGGTACATATCAGTGGGGTACACCCATTAAATTGTCTGGTATTCTGCAGTTGTGACTGTGGGATAGCATGAGCATATGTATTACTGCACTATTTCTGCCGTGCAAGTGGTGCATACTTTCAGTACTTCATAGTCACCATTGCATGTGTTGTAACACCTTTCTGCCTACTGTTTGTACATTTCACAGGGAGTCTGTGGGGCATCCCTGTAACTCAGTCACTGTTGCTATGTCTAGGCTCTTAACTATTCAAATATGGCAGTGTCAGACCTCTCAAGTGTACAGATATTTGCAGGTTGTCCACATTTTTGCCTCATGTTTTGGTCAATATCTCATAAACAGCTTTTTCTGGCAATTCACTCTGGGCTCAAGTCAGTCTATAGTGACAAACATTTCAGTTTCAGACTTCATACCCTTCCAAACATCCAACAAAATGCAGAACCTGTTACTCTCTGAACTGTCTAAGTTTGTTGTAGCATTATTTGGAATGTGTCTCTGTTTTTGGCCCTTTGCTCCACATTTTTTATTACTTAGTCCGGATGTGTTCCTGTAAGAGGTTGTGGGGTATGGGCAGTGATTATCCTGCTGTGAGTATGTGTGTGGCTTGCAAGGTGCTACAGTGACATTATTACCTACTAGCAACCAACTAGCATGGCTGTTTCTGTTCACACACTACTATTCTAGAAATCCACTACATTTGACAGTAAATATACATGACATGCTTTGTGTACTACACATCCTATATTCCCTTTAGATTTATTCCTACTATTACATGATATAGTTATTGTAGCACAATGTTCTCATATAGCAGTCATGGCTTAGTGGTAAGTCATGCAGACTACTGTTTCCAAAGTCCTGGGTTTGGGACTGACAGTGGGATTTTATTTTGCTTTTGAGCAGACTACAGGACTTGTCATTCAGAGTAACTAAGGCACTTTTAAGCAGTTGTAACCGGGTTAGCGCTGGTTTGCGCAGAGCTCACGCATGCGCACTGGCGTTCAGCTCCGCGCACACCCGCTTACAATCGCTTAAAAGTGCTTACTCTTGCGCACACCTGTGCTATTTTCTTTGAAAGAAATGAAAATGGGGAGACAGGAAAGTGGTGAAAAAGGGGTCACAAAGAGGGTAAGACAGTAGGGAAACAAGCTCGGGTTTTGCAGGAGGGATGTAGGTAAGGCCAATAGCTGCCCATTTCTTCATCAGCAACAGCTGTGCATATGTTTGTAATTTGGTGTGACATTTGAAACCTTCCACCCCTGAGAGAGGTGTAAGGACAACAATAATACTTGTTGTACAGCCAATTGTAATTGACAGTTTCCATGTCCAGCAGACATGTGTGCGAAATGGGCAGCTATGTATGGGGCGTAATTTTTTGTGGGTACAGAGTGCCCTTTTTTTTTTTTTTCAGGTGAGAGTGGTATGTCAGGTACGGGAAGTCGGTATAGCTGGGGAGGTAGGTTGGGTAGGTTAACAAACAAGACAAACAAGACGCATACAGGGGCGGTGTATGACACATGTAGGGGGGTTACACAATTGACGGGGATGGATGTTTGGATATCTAGAGCCCATGAGCCCACAGATGGCAACAGTGGAACTGATATCCCCACCCATGGGCAGTTGCCACTGTGCCTTCACGGCCCAGGATGGGGCTGTGCTGGGGGCTGTGTAGGCCTGGCAGCAGGCATGCCCGATAGTTGTGCCACCTGTGCCTCAAGCTGGCGTAGGGGCCCAAGAACAGCTTCCCGGATCTCCCTACGCACCACAGTCTGGACATTACAGAGGGTGAGTGGATGTTCTCCTCCGGCCACACTTGCAGAGGGGGGACGAGCCCCATCCCCTGCAGCGCTTCCACCTGCAGGTGGCACAGGGCCATCGGAGGAGGGTCCAGCCTGGGCACTAATGCCAGGTGCACTCACCAGCTGAGGAGGGAGAGGTGGGTCCGCTGGAACCCGCCTTCCCTGTCGTCCTATGTTTTGCATTATGTCATGACAGTTTGGGTTAGTAACGTACAATACCATTCACAATTAGTTGTAACAGCATGAATTAGTATTCCCATTAACCAAACACCCAGATATTTAAACCATTGAACAGCAAGCATAACACATGCATATTTTGAACAGCAATACACAGTCCAACAACATGCAGGGTTGATTGATGGCAACAGGCCATCAGGTTTGGATGTATGAACAAGGCAGATGCATCAACGTACATGCAAATATGTATGAACCAACAGGACAAATGTCCAGGGGTGTTAATTGTGATTGCACATACCAATTTCACGTGGAATGGATTATATGTGGTTATAGGGTAGTGTGAAGAAAATTTAATTAACAACTTCAAATACCAATACACATGCTGTACATTTCTAATAGCTGCAGATATATACACACTACAGTTCTGCCTACAGTTTCCTATGTGATAACTACTTCAAGTTGGTGATAGGAATGTTACTGCTACATCAATATACATTTTCATTTTTATTCATACACATTCATATCTGGCTCTGTTCAGCTACATCATCCTGCTACATTTGATTTATGTAGCTATAGACAACTGTGGATGTTTGGTATTTCAGACAACCATACTATCTGCATATTGCAGACTGAGAGCAACATATCCAGATTTTGGGATACACATTCCAGCTCCGGTAACATTTTCAACATATTTTACAGTTTGGTTCTGCTTGTCACATTAATTTCATTCTGTACTGACTGCAGTATACTTTATTCAGGAGTTATTACTACTTTATTGGTGGATTCATAACTCTTTCTCACATTCTCTCACTTGTTTTATTTTTACAATTCATGATGGTACTTAATTCTAGGCTTTATTGACATGTTTTACCTGTAGTTATTACAATCCTTTCCAACAGTCTCACTTCTGTCATGTTTCTGTATTTCAACAGGGATATATTTCACATGTGTTTTACTCAGCTTCTGTAGCTGTACTTTTCAGCCTGCTGCAGGTTATGTACTATTATATTACAGGTGGAACATCTTTATTTCAGACTTTATTTCAGACTTTTTCATTTTTCTGTTTGGATTACAGACTGCATCACACTTTTGTAATCAAGCAATACTTGCAAACCCTCTTACACTGTTACTTGCACATTTTATTACTTAGTGACTACACTGCACTCTTTTGCTAACTGTCATACTTTTATATTTATTTACAGTTACAGGCAGAGGATTACTGACCTGCCTGTTGGCGCAACCACGCCAGTCTATCGACATAGGCTCTACGGTTCACAGAACGGACACCTGCAGCTGTAATATAAATAAAGTAATATTGGAATACACATCTCCATAATATCAGCTAGGTTAATTTCTTACATAAATAATTAGATGTAACTTACTCAGTAGTGGGGCATTGGGCATTTGCTGGGCCTCCTGGATCCAACGGTTCAGTTGGTCCTGCTTCCATCTCTTCAGGTCCGCATGGTGGTGACGGACCTGCTCACCAGTCCTTGGTATCCCTGTGGCACTGGTGAGATCATGAGCCAACCGGTCCCACGCCTCAGCCCTATATGCTCCCCACAGGACCTGGCCCTGCATGAGTTGGGCCTCATGATTGTGGACAAGGAGCCAGACCATATATTTGGACTCCTCAATGCCCCACCTCTGTGCTCGAAAGCAACTACCCTCACCTACACCTGACATTCTGGCTGCAAGTCAGTTCTACAATTGGTTATGCTGTGTATTCCCGCCTATGGGGCTTATATATGCCATTTTTCCCGCACTTATCTGTGATTGGCCATTTTGGAATTGTATCAGCTTCACAAACCCTGCTTTGTCATGCTCCTCTTTCTATTCATTCCTACATATTTGCTATTACTGCATTTCTAAGTGCAACTGTCATGGCTTAGTGGTTCAGTACATTGACTATGGTGCATGGTATCCTGGGTTCAAACCTGGCCACTGCTTTTTATATTTTATGACTGTCTACACAGGCTAGGAGGTGTGTCTGTGGAAAGGCAGTTTTGTTACAGCTTGCTCAACATTGCCCGTCGGTTAGCTTGTTGGCGCAGTGCGCAGCTCCGCGCAAACGGGCTACGCTGGTTTACATGTGGTTTGGCTGTCAGCATGCATATTACGCTCAGCTCAGCTATGGGCACACAGTTTCAGCATGTTAAACCACTGCTCAACTACAGGCACTCATTTTACACCTGTTAAACCACTGCTCACCTACGGGCAGATGCACTCAACTTGTTAAACTGTAGCTCAGCTATAGGCACATCTGACTTTTTTATTATTTTGTTATCTCACATTTCTTCAACATAACTGGCCCATTTCATTACATTTTACATAAAATATAATTTTATATGTGTACATTTATGTCAGGGACTTGTTTCGTGCTTATTTCACTAAAAATAAAAATTGATGTTGGGGGGACTCGAACCATGACTGCCTGCTCTTCAGCCGACATCTCTACCGCTACGCTATTGCTTCTTGGCTTACTTTGCATATGTAGTTTTTATATGCTTTTCCACTGACTGCTAACTGTGACTAAGCTACAGGCACGCCCGCGCAAACGAGCGCACTCACGGGCAAACATCTTTACAATTTAAAAAAATATATATAACATGTTCATTTATATATTTTTTATGTTCATAGTCTGTGGGGGCATGTGTTGTGTTGTGTTTATTCACATTTACACGGACTCTGTCGTGGGGGTTTACTTTCGGGTCTTTTACTCTTCTGGGGGCGTGTCCATTTGCAGGGCTCGGCCTATGGACATGCCCTCTACTGTCTTCCACGGACCGTGTAAGCCTTAGGTGTGATTCAGCATGCCCTCATGCATATGCATGACATGCTGACGTCACACCGTTTAACTGCAGCCTCCGTGTAAGCCTTGTAACTCTTACATGGAGGCTTCGTGAATCCTGCCCAAAGTTTCTTCTTTCTTTATTATATGTGGCTCGTGTCTTTTTGTACAATTAATATTTTTATAGTGCTGGACCGTTTTTTTGGTGAACTATATATATATATATATATATATATATATATATATATATATATATATATATATTTGTGTGTGTGTGTGTGTGTGTGCATGTATATATATATATATATATATATATATATATATATATATATATATATATATATATATATGTGTGTGTGTGTGTGTGTGTGTGTGTATATATAAAGTTTAGTCTGTTATGTAGTTCAGGGTTAGTTTATAGGGCAGCCATTTTTTCTGCTCTTTGCGGTAATTATTTCTTTACTGTGTTTTTGGGTCAGTTTAGTCTGTCTAAGATGTCTAACAGTCAGAGGTTTAAGAAGTGTGCTGAGTACAGGCACAAAATCTCCCATCTAGATCCACATTCCTTATGTGTCTACTGTTTGGGCTTTGCCCACCTCAATACCAGTTATTAAACCTGTTCCATTTTTTTGAACTAGGGCCCATCAAACTTGAAGGGAAAAGCTGATAGTGAAAGACCTTCTCCCTCCTCAGACAGGGCTGGCCCTTCCTACTACATCATCTTCATCCATTGCTGCCTCCTTTCCAGCCAAGAAGCAGAACAAACCAAAACTGAAGGACCAAGACAAGTCAAGGGATTCCAATGAGAACGGGAGGCTAGAGTAAGAGAAGAGACGAAGAGAAAAAGCAGTTAGAGCAGTTCAGGAATAGTTCTTCAGATCCCATTGCTTTGGCTGGTCTGGATCCTAAGGTCCCTAGGAGGTTGGCTACATCAATACCTCAGACTTGACCTTCCTCTCCTCAAATCCAGTTCTCACCTGAAACTATAAGCCTGAGATTGCATTCTCCTATGTTTCCGGAGAAAAGAAATTTGAGACCTCCCTCAGTGGCTTCTTCAGTTCAGTCACCCAGAAGCCTTATGAAGTAAAATGTGGATAGAATGATGAGGAAGTTCTTGACAAAGCAAATTCAACTTGAAGTTCTCTCAGTTCTGTCACCAATGAATGCACCGAGTTCTCCTCTTACAACTCCTCCTCTTCTCCCTCTGTCACTAGTCTATCTATCAGACCTGGCTATCCTGGACCCAAACTGACAGAACCGACAACTCATGCTACTTTGACTCCAACTGTACCCCTGTCTCTTTCAACTCTGAGGCATTTGGATCAGGAAGAGTCTTGGAGCTGAAGCGTCAGTGCTGGGACCCAAGGGGATGGGTCAAGTCTGATGTTATTGGAGCCATCAATCCCTCTTGGGGCTTTGCTGCTCAGCAGCTTGGATCCAAGACTGGTCTCAGTGCTGAGGGTTTCTGCTGCCGAGGAGTTCCCTTCTTCTTTGGGCAGAGGGAGATCTCACTCAGGGCCAATGGCAGCTTTGGCCTTCAAAGCTTTGGAGAGGGTTTTGGCTGGCCATCAGAAAAGGCATTACAACTCAGCTTGGCTCCAATCCAACCTGAAGAGGATTTTGCTTCTTCTTCCCTTTGTTCTATCTGACAGGTCATTCAGAACCATAGGCTTCTGAGATGGCTCACTGTGTGAGTTCCAAGAAAAGACACAGATTTGGATGAAGGTGAGGGCTCCCCTAGATCCCTCTCAAGGGATGTCACCTTCAGTGAGATCCTAAAATTGATGAAACGGTGAGGGGGATGATCCACACATGACCCTTCAGATGAAATCAGGTTCTTGGAGGCTTTTGGCCCCAACTCAACTTCATCCTGGGTAATACCACTCATTAATCCCCTGATTGACCTTATGGCTCAGTGGGCTTGGAAGGACATTGACATGGTGGAACCAATACCAAAGAAACCAGGTAGGATCTTGGCATCACTCAAAGACAGGAAACACTGGAGCAGAGATCCACCAGTAGATGCCATGGTGGTAGTGGTGGCCACTAAGAAGGAATTTTTAGAAGAAAGTTTCTCTGTTCATCTCCCCAACACAGGGAGTGTAGGGTACTAGACAGGTTTGGGAAATGGATATATGCTTCAGCAACCTTTATCCTTTGAGCACTGAACTATTTAGCTATAACGCAATTCCAGGGAGACTTGACCCTTTCTGCTGTGGGAATTCATTTCTTCACCTCTCAAAGGACCTTCTCTAGGAATCAGAGGGGTGGCAAGAAGATTTGCTTCCACAAATCACAGGCATATTTTCATGATACTCCTGGGGACAGACCCTCTTGCGACAGAGGAGGAATTAACTTTAATGGACATTGCCCAAGAGGCAGACTGAAAAATTATGACTTTTGCATTCCCTTTACAGAAAAGCCATAACAGCACTCCTGAAAGTTTTCCAGGCTGCTGCACTCTGAAGGTCAATCAGGGGTGCATTTATCCATTCACCTACAAACCTGGCAAAACAGAATAACAGATTACTGGGTGCTAAACATAATTTCTAGAGGCTACTCAATTCCCTTTTCATTTCTCCCCATTAAAAAAGAAGAAAGTTCATGGCATTCCATCCATTCAATGGGAATCTGCAGCAACAGAAATTTCCAAGCTGCTAGAAAAAAGAGTCATCCAAATGGTTCATGAAGACCAGTTAGAGTCCAGAGTCTATTCAAGGTTCTTTTTGGTACCCAAGAAAATGGGGGAATCTCAGACCCATTCTATATTTGAATCATTTAAATCAGCTTGTAAAACAGACAAAATCCCAGATGGTCACAATCCAGTCCATAGTGCCTCTTCTGAGGAAGGACAATTGGATGCATCAGTAGCTCTCCAGGACCATACTATCATATAAAGATAGACAAGTGTTGCAGGCAATTTCTCCATTTCTGGCTAGGAGTCAGTCATTACCAGTACAGAGTGCAGCCCTTTGGTGTCACCACAGCCTCCAAGGTGTTTACCAAGATAATGCCAGTAGTTGCAGTACATCTATGCCTGCAAGGGATCCAAGTGTTCCCATACCTTGAAGACTGGCTGCTTACTGCTGCCTCCAAGCATCTTCTGTTGCACCATCTGGACCTTCTGCTCCACCTAATACAAAACCTAGGAATCACAATAAATTTAACCAAGAGCCACATGGAGTCATCAGAACAAATGGAATTAATTGGATGCCACCTGGACTCAGCGTTACAAATTGTGAAGTTACCCCGCTCTAGAATACTCTCCCTATGCCTGGTAGCCACAAGGGTTCTTCAGCATTCTTCACCCACAACAAGGTTAACTCTATGATTGTTGGGTCTAGTGGCCCCCACAGTCTTACTAGTCCATGTAGCCAGGTTCTACGTGATGGTACTCCAATGGACTCTTTCTATGCAATAGTCTCCAAATTTTTACCCCCAGTCCATGTAGCCAGGTTCTACGTGATGGTACTCCAATGGACTCTTTCTATGCAATGGTCTCCAAATTTTCACCCCCTAGTCCATGTAGCCAGGTTCTACGTGATGGTACTCCAATGTTCTCTTTCTGTGTAATGGTCTCCAAATTTTCAGCCATTACATGCCAACATTTACATTACTCAAATATGCAGAGATCATATCAGCTGGTGGATAACATATCCGTTAATAACAGAAGGTTACTCTTTTCACACAGATCCATCATTGGCCTTCATAACCACAGATGCTTCCATTCTAGGGTGGGGTTGGGGGGGTCATTTCAAAGAGAGAATGGCCCAAGATTCTTGGTCACATCTAGACGCCAATCTTTGCATCAATGTCTTGGAGATAAGAGTAGTCCTCCTAGCACTGCAGGTAATTCAGGACATTTTCCTCAAGTGGGTGAATTCCATACAAACAGACAACATGGCAGTAGTCTGATACATTAACAAACAGGGAGGAACCTGCTCGTACCCTGTTTGTCAAGATGTTTTAAAGTTTTAAGAGTGTGGCAATGGGTGATGTCTTCACACTGATTTCTGATTGCAATGCACATCCCAGTGACATCCAATGTGTGGGCAGACAAATTGAGCAGAACTATCTTAATGCCTCATGAGTAGCCTCTCAATCCAGCAGTGACAGCTTTGATTTTCTGTTGCTGGGCCAACCCTGCTGCAACCTTTTTTTTTGAGTCCCTACCTGAACAACAAGTGCAGTAGTTACTTTGGTCTGATCCAGCCACAGGGACAGTCACTGAGGATGCTCTGGCTCACAAGTGGCCCCAGGGTCTCCATTATACATTTCCCCCATTGGCCCTAATGATCAGATCTGTCCAGGAAGCAAGTAGGTACAAGGTCAGAGTAATCATTATTGCTCTCTTCTAGCCCCGGCAAACATGATTTCCATTTCTGTGACCTCTGCTAGTACATCTCCCATGGATTTTGGATCAGTATTCATATCTCTTGACTCACCCAGCCAGACTGCCTCCTCCAGACCAAAAATCCATGAAACTAACAGCTTGGTTCCTCCACTTCTGACTTTGGCAGAAATGCAAGGCTTTCATCATTGGTTGTTCAGATTATTTCATCCTCCTGAAAACATGGGATACACTGAAATGAGTAGATCCTTCTTCTGCTCACATCCTTTGCATACTGGAATTTCTGTCTGAGTTCTTCCATAGAGATACCAGTTTTTGCTCTATCAAAGTGCAAATGGCTGTCATTTCAAATTTCCATATAAGTCAGAATGACTCCTCCATAGCATCTTTAAAAGTCTCTAAAGCCTTTTTGAGGGGGCCATTCCTTCTATGGCTGCCAATCAGAAACCCAGTCCTTCCATGGACTATTACTATTTTGTTCCAGCATTAACTCAACCTCCTTTTGGACCAGCAGCTTCAGCAGATTGGAAGTTCCTCTCTTGGAAGACAAATTTCTTTGTGGTTGTTACATGAATTTCAGAGTTACAGGCCCTTTCTCGCAAACCCTTTTACCTGGTTTTCCACAAAGACAAGAGTTTCCTTAAGAACTAATACATCTGTCTTTCCTAAGGTGATACCCAAAGCAAATTTAAAACAATCCATCAACCTACCAGTGTTTCTTCCCAGATTCTACAACAAAGGTGAATATATTCTGCATATGTTTGATGTTCATTGACAATTCAGATTTTATCTCCATAAAATGAAACACCTCAGAAGATCTGACCATTGTTTATTGCCTTTTCCATACCTAAATTGAGCAAAGCAGTTTCTAAGGTTACTCTTTCAAGATGGTTATCAGATTGTATTTTCTTTGTATACACTAGAAAGGGCCTATCCCTGCAATCAAAGCCCAGAGCTCATTTTACAAGAGCAATACCCACTTCAACAGCCCTTATGAAAAGACTTCCCATTGGTGATATTTGTGCTACTGAAACTTATTACACACCTCACACCTTTCTGTCTCATTACAAATTGCATGTGCAATCTTGATCATGTTCCTCCTTTGGTTCCACCATTCTCAGAACCATTCTTCCTTGATACCAACCAGATAAAAATAGGAATCTATTCCATGTGTTGAATCAGATGAAAATAGACAGCATCGGATATGAAAGTAATGGACTTACCATAATGATAGATCCACGTTATCTGATTTCCATCCAGTTCAACCTCCCTTCCTCCTGCCCCTTCTAAATTATCATCTCTTGGCTTTTGGTGACTGAACAGATCTTACTTGCACCCTGTCTGTGAACATTCCTTTTCAGATTGTGATCCTCTTCTAGATGTTTCCTGTCAACTTAGTAATTAACCTTAAAAGTGTTATTAGATCTCTAAATTTCTAGTTGGTAGGGCAAACTTGAACTGAGGTACTAAGGTAGAGTGAAGGGAATTATGGGTAGGGGGAGAAGTCATTGCCCTGGATCCATGAAGCTTCAGAGGTGGTGCCAAGTGTAAATCAGAGTTTGTGATATACCTTTATGAAGCTTTCCAGTGAGTTAGCACATGCATATAAGTACTGAGCGTCTGCAAGCAACAGTGCCATTTGTGTGAACAGCCAGAGTGTGAGTATGCAAGTTTGTTAGTTAGATAGTTTATTTAAGTTTAATGTTCCTGCCATCCATCCTGATGTATTTGTATACAATAAACTAGTTAAAGGAACACCAAAAACTCAACATCTTCTTAATGCACATAAGAAGAGTGACATGGTGTCTGAATGGGATAAAGAGTTACAGCCATGAGGCAACCAGTTATAGTTGTAGGAATATACAGGAGTGGATCCTCCCTATTGCTCAAACGATTTGCAAAACAGGTCAGAAACAAATTCCAGGTACTAAAACTTGCTTAAATGATTTCTTTTGCTACAAATTTAAAACAGAGCACTCAGAACGCTCAAAACAATTTTCTTATTAAACAAAATGTCTGAAACTGAGACATATTGATAAAAATATTTGAAACAATTACAAAAATGTTTGAAACAATATCTGAATTACATAAAATGTACAAAAAAGGGAAAACAACCGTATTTTTTCACTATGTGCTACTTTTTCATATTAACTAAAGCTATCCAAAGTGTACTCAGTGTGCAAAGTGTTTGCAAGTGTGTGCAGTATTACAGTGCAGTTATTTCGCAAAGTAAAGTTATTTCAAAGAATATTTCACAGAGTAGTTATTTCAAGGCATATTTCACAAAGTACAGTATTTTGAAGAGTTTATTGTGCATTTGATTATTATTACAAGTACCTGGTGTGTGAATGTTTGTACATAATTACAAGGGCCATTTTGCATTGTGTTTTACTATAAACTGTCGGCATGGCAGAAGGATTTTGCAGATCCGCAACACTTGTGTTTGATAACAATATTGCAGAAAATTGGAGAGTGTTTGAGCAGGAGTACTATATTTTCATACAGGCTGCTTTTTTGACAAAGACACATGTACAAAGGCATTTATTCTGCTTAATTTAGCTGGTTCAGAGGCAATTAAAAGAGCGTTCATTTGTGTATGCACCTGCTGTGTTTGCAGGGGAGGGGGAATACCGCCATATAGTGGTACCGGCTGAAACAAGGGAAGAACCCGAGTGCTTAAAACATAAATTTAGAGAAATGTATAACCCCCCAAATGAATTTTACAAAGGAAAGGCACTTATTTTACATGAAGGACCAAAAGCCTGGTGAAACTTTTGCAGCATATATAACTGACTTGAGAACTAAGGCTAAAACATTCAAATTTGGTGATTTGAGAGATGAGTTGATAAAAGACAGGCTTGTGTGTGGTATCAGTAATGACACAGTGAGAAAGATTTTGCTTCAAGACAGTGATTTAACTTTGAATAAGGCCATTGAGATTTGTCAGATAAATACGAGCTTACAGAAAGGCACAGGAGTATGCTTACAAATGAGAGTAGCTGTGGAAGGCACAGTGACAAAGCTCATGTTGACAGTATGCAGCACGTGGTTAAAAGAAACAGGCCCAAGCACATGGCAGCTACTGCAGGTCTTGTAACAGTCCCTGGGAAACCCCAAGCCTTTCCAGAAAATTCCAGAGCATGCTCAGTGAAGCATAAGGGTGAGTCAGCAAAGTCAAAACTATGCATCCACCTAGCTTCATAGTCAACTGTTGTAACTGTGGTTGTAATCATGAACCCAAATGAGAAAAGTGTTTAGCTTTTGGTCAGCAGTGTCATTCTTGCAATAAGTGGAATCATTTCAAAAGGTTTTGTAAATCAAATAAAGCACATTCTTTTATTAAAAAGGGCATTCCAAGAGGCAAGTTGATCAATTAGAAAGCTGTGACCCTACTTTTTATGTTGATGGTGTGTCTGTGTTTGGTGAAACAGTCAATGCAGTAGATTTGTGGGCAAAGAACAAAATATTTTGTACTGTTTGGATTAATGGGAGTCCTGTAGAGCTCAAAGTACATACTGGCTCAAATTGCAATGTTTTGCCAGCAGAAACATTTGCTAGAGTAAAAGCTGCAGAACAACTTGATTTGACAAAGTGTGTAAAGCTTGTTGCTTATGGTGATGAAGAGATTCAAACCAATGTCTCAGTAGTGCTTTCATGTTACTCTGCTGGGGACAGCTATGACTTTGCAATTTTTCATAGTCAAGAGGCAAGTACAGTCATTATTAGGCCTCAGAGACAGTTTGAAAATGGGACTGCTTTCATTTAATAAAGAAGTTCACCATGTAAGCCTGAATGACAACAGCTCACATTTCACCCAAACTATTTTTTTCATAGTATGCTATTTTTGAAGACAAACTAGGAAAACTACCTGTTGTGTACTCTATGAAGTTAGACCCAGAGGTCAGCCCAGCTGTCAGACCAGTATGGAAGGTTCCAGTAGCTATGCAGAGTAGAGTCAAAGTTGAGCTAGACAAAATGGTGCAGCTAGGAGTAATTTGTCCAGTAGAACCAACTGAATGGGTATTCTCCATAGTAGTAGCTCATAAGAAAAGCTCAGATGATATCAAAATATGTATTGATCCAAGAGATTTGAACAAAGCATTAAAAAGACCTCATCATCCAATGTGCACAGTCGAAGGGGTTGCTGCCCTCATGCCAAATGCCACTGTTTTTTCTGTCCTAGATGCAAAGAGTGAATTTTAGCAAATTTTGCTTGACCAAAAATTTTCATTGTTAACCACATTTATGCCATTTGGAAGATACAGATGTCTGAGAATGCCATTTGGGATAAATTTTGCCAGTGAAGTCTTTCAGCGTGCAATGGAGCAAATTTTTTCTGGCTATCCATATGCTATAATAGTAGATGATATTCTAGTAGGAGGCAATGGTAAAGTCGAACATGACAGAACCCTCAACAAAGTTCTGGAAAGAGCATGTGAAGTGAATCTTAAGCTGAATCCTCAGAAGTCCAAGTTCAGGCTATGAGAAGCTACTTATGTTGGTCACTTGTTTACCAGTTCTGGCTTATGACCAGATCATTCCAAGCAAACATCAATTCTCGAGATGCCAGCTCCAGACAATGTTCAAGCCCTACAACATTTTCTTGGCATGGTCAACTATGTAAGCAAGTTAATTCCAGATCTAAACCAACTTTGAGCACCATTAGGAGAACTGACATGCAAAGATGTAATTTGGTCATGGTCAGAACAGCACCAAAGAGTACTTGATGCCCTGAAATAAAAATTGCTAACCCACCAACTCTTAGCTACTATGACATTCACAGACCAGTTATTCTTTCCTGTGATGCTTCTAAGTTTGGTCTAGGTGCAGTCATTTCTTCAAGAGGGTAAACCAGTAGCCTATGCATCGATAATTTTTACCCAAACCGAGATGTAGTATGCCCAGGTTGAGAAAGAGGTTTTGGCAATTGTGTTTGCATGTTCGAAGTTTCATGATTATATTTATGGTAGACCTATCCAGATCAAAACTAATCACCAACCTTTAGTCACTATTTTCAGAAAGCCTATGCATACAGCTCCAGCTAGACTGCAACGTATGATGCTCAAATTGCAGAAGTACAATTTCAATCTTGTTTACACAAAAAGCAAACTTCTTTATCTTGCTGATACCTTATCCAGATCACCCAGAAAAACACACAGAACAGCATAACAATGAGCAACTTGATTTTGAAGTCATGCAAGTGAGAAAGTTTTCTTCCAGACATCCTGATGAGCACAGAACTCACACAGCTTTAGATCCAATTCTTCAGAAGCTAAACCTCTTTATCAGTCGAAGATGGCCTTCAAAGCAATCTTGTTTACCAGTAGAAGTGCAACCTTATTTTCCATACAGAGATGAGATTTTATCTGACAATGGTATCATGAAAGGTCCTAAGGTGATTGTTCCAAAATCCTTGCAAGAAGAGTACATTAACATCTTGCATTGTGGCCACTCAGGAACTGATTCTACCAAAAGAAGATGAGAGGTCTAGTATTTTTGCCTTCTATGTCAACAGATATCGAGAAAGTACTTTCATCTTGTTCTGTATGTAATAGTACAAAGCCACAGCAACAAAAAGAACCACTTCAGTTAAGCCAGATTCCTGAACTACCTTGGTCGACAGTAGCCACAGATATCTTTGAGTGGAATGGTCAACATTATTTGATGTTAGTAGACTCTTATTCAGATTGGTTCGAGATTGACCTACTTCCCAACCTAACTTCCAATACTGTCATTACTAAGTTGAAGGGACATTTTTCTGTCCATGGTAGTCCGCAGTTATTTCTGACAATGAAGCACAGTTTATAAGTCAGCAGTTTAAGAAATTTGCAGAAGCATGGGACTTTGTTCATATTACGATTAGTCCTGAATACCCCCAGTCAAATGGCTTGGCTGAATGTGCAGTTCAAAGTGCAAAACAGTTGTTAGAGAAATCTAGATGTGACAATAGCAATGTTTTCCTAAGCTTGTTAAATCTCAGAAACATTCCTTGTGATGATCATCTTGGTTCACCTGCCCAGAGACTTATGTCGAGACAAACCAGAACCACACTACCAATCAGTAGTAATTTATTGGTTCTATGTGCTAAGCACAACAAAGCAGAAAAAGCCCAACTGTTGAAGAGGCATTTGTCCCAGAAGTCTTACTATGATAAAACCAACAAACCGCTCCTTTCTTTACAAAAAGAGGAGATAGTGAGGATGCAGACGTCAAAAGGTTTTGATTGCATCAGATTTGTGAAAAGTTTGTGTCAAGAGCTGAGATCATATGTTGTGGAATCACAAGGAATGGAATTCAAGCAAAATCAGAAACATTTGTTACCAGTGTCTGAACCAGTGTTACAGCATCCTGACTGTGACAAAGACTCTAGTTCTCAGAGTGACTTGGCCAGTGTTCCTATTCCAGACGACATTCCAACATTCCATCAGCAATCCCTGTTCCTGAGAAAATCCCTCAAGCAGAACATTCCCCAGTGACTGTCCCTGTTGCTAAACACAGTCCTAAATATTATGTCACGAGATCAGGTTGCATCTCGAAACCTAGTTCCTGATACACAGCAATATGGACATGACTGTTGTTTTTCTTTATTAGTGTCTGTATAAATTGCATGCCTATTGAAGTGTCATTGTTCATATGAAGCAGCTCAGTAAAGAGGGAGGATGTAGATCAGAGTGTGTGATATACCTTTAAGAAGCTTTCTAGTGAGTCAGCACGTGCATGTAAGTACTGAGCATGTGCAAGCAACAGTGCCATTTTTCAGTGAGCAGCCAGAGTGTGAGCATGCAAGTATGTAGTCATTTAGTTAGTTAGATAGTTTAAGTTTAATGTTCCTGCCATCCATCCTGATGTATTTGTATACAATAAACTACTTAAACGAACACCCAAGCCTCAACAATTTCTTAACGCACATAAGAACAGCGACACCAAGGTCATCTCTGATCAGATTTGACAACCCATACACTGAACTGTATGAAAATCAGATAAGACAAATCTAATTTAGTTTCAGTGCTTTAGCATATTCAAGGTACGCAGTATGAACTCTTAACCAGTCATCAAGTGCTGCTGTTCCTTCTTTGAAGAATGTCATGATTCAGTAGGCAAGATCTTTCCTTAACAAAGTCATATTGCTTTATAGCTAGCAAAAGTAGGTTCCCTATGTCATTATGGCTTTGTCTATGTTTTTTTCATAAAATACTAGTCAGTCTGATGTATCTACAATTATTTGATACTAATATGACATGTCCCCCTGTTTTAAATGTTTTCCGCTGTAATGTGTCACCATAGTTGAGGGACATATTCACATACTAACATTTTAGTTAACATTTAATCTTCATGCATAACTCATTAAGTCAGCTTTATGGTCTTTACTTCCTGGTAACTGCTCAGCCAATGACTGCCTTAATGACATCTAATGCATTCCTGTAGGGAAATAACATCTCTGTGTATATAACTGCCAGGCGGAGCCTGTCCATCAGGTATGAGCTTAAGAAATCAAAGGCAACGAGCTTACACTATTGGATCACTTTGCTTTCATTTTACAGCAAATTTCTGTTGTGACACCAGATCATTTTGGAGTCTTACGCTAGCTGCAAGACAGTTAAAGCTGCACTTTACAACATTATATCACCCTTTTTTATTGTGGATGGCATCCTTTATCAAAGACAGTCATTTTCTTTACTATCACCCTTGTGGACTAATGAGCAGTACCTGATAATGTCATGTCTCTGGTTAGTCTTTTCCAGCATTCACCTTCCCCAAATGCATTTTATGTGATAGGACTCTGCATTGAATAATCTATGTTTGTTTATACTATAGCTCATTTTCTTTCATCAGCGTAGTCTGTCCTTTATACAAAGTATGTTACTTGGCCCTTCTCCTTATATGAGTACATCTCATCTTATCTTTTTTCCCTGTAGTGTCTTCCCCTAGTATCCTTAGCTGATGTCATTATGAAGTCAGCTATACAGGTTATTTTATTGCTGAAGGTGTACTTGAACAGCAGACTTGTGGGTGTACCTACAGTGCTAGGGTGTACTACACTTGTTTATGCTCCTAGCATACTATTCAGCTGTTATTTCCATTAGATACCTTTTGTTTGGCAATTCTTGTTGCTTTGCTGATGTTCAACATAAAATGTTCCAGTAGTTCACTGGTATATGACCACAGGAGAGTCACTTTTCTGTGTGTGTGTGTGTGTGTGTGTGTGTGTGTGTGTGTGTGTGTGTGTGTGTGTGTGTGTGTGTGTGTGTGTGTGTGTGTGTGTGTGTGTGTGTGTGTGTGTGTGTGTGTGTGTGTGTGTGTGCACTGGATTTCTTTAAGTGGTGAACATTGGTTCTTACTGGCTCTGGAAACCAGATGATACAAAAATATTATCTGTGACTAGTACATGTACAGAAATAGAAATCACTAGTTCTGTTATACAGAATCTTGAATACTCATCTGTGATAATTAACATATACTCTGTGTTGTACACAACCCATTAAAGTCAAGCATTCGGTAGCCCATTGCTCATTTATGGGAGTTCTGACATTATACTAGAAGAATATTATTGTGCTATATATTCAACTGATGGAAGAGATCTCTCAGCATTCTCTCTGTGAGCTCATCCCTGTTGAGAAACCAGACTTTTCTCCTTGCTATTGTTCTAGCCTCTAAGACCTCTAGATGGGTTTCATGTACTATTTCAAAACAGTTCTTCCGAAGGTCTTTTTAAGTCCTGCACCTCTTAGATAACACTCCCACTTTCAGATACTTATTTCCACCTTACACTTTTCATACCTTCTCAAAGCTTTTGTATTCAGGTTTTCACTCCCAACTGTGTGCCAAAAGGTCTTACCATAATATTATTTCATTTTTTTTGCAAAACAGAGACTCTTTCTGTCTCTCAGCTTCTGTATCCCTTAGTGTCAAGGTTGTAGAAGCAAACAATATACTCAGAAATCATGTTAACAGAATTGTCAGCATCTCTAGTATTCTTTCCCATTTTTCTGTTGATTTTACATGATGGCTGAATAAATGTTACACTGTCCCTTCATTTCATGTTCTGTACTGTGAGTTGGTATAGCTGAAGCCCTAAGGACCATTTATCAATCCTAAGAGGAAGACTTCAGTATGGCATTATTTAATATAGTTTTCAGCAGTTTGTGATTTGTCAGTAGTATAAAGTCCTTCTAAGACATGACAAGTGCAATGTGCTGGGCTAATTGTGAATTATGTTACTTACACTGAGGCTGCAGATATATTGAACCTACTGGCTGACAAATTCACCTCTAATTTTACGTCTCTCTCTCTCCCCTCCATCTGTCTCACAAGATATACCTGAAACTGGCTTACCTCCAGCTACCAGATAAGACCAAGTCCTAAAAGTGCTATCAAAAGCTTAAAATACTTAGATTCTGGCAATATCCCTGGGTGCATCTTAAATGCCATGAAGCGTAATTTAGCCACCTCCTTAACAGCACTATTCAACCCCAGCCTCTATGCAGGTTTTGTACCAAGCAAATGGAAAATTGCTACAGTCATTCCCCTATATTAGGGAGGACATTCCACAGACCTAGGCAATTACAGACCCATAAGTCTGCCAAGCATCATATGCAAAAGCATGGAAAGAAAAGCTATATAAACAGGGAATAAACTCCTGTGTCACCTACTGGATTGCCAACTGCCTCCCAAATAGGATGTAGGAGGGGATGCAACTTCCACAAAGAGACCAGTCACCAGAGGAGCCCCCCCCCCCCCCGGTTCACTGCTGGAACCTCCCTTGTTTGGAATCTACTTCTCTGAAGTAAAAGCTAATACCAAAAAGCTCTGGTTGGCTCAGTTTGCAGATGACTGCAAGCTAGGAGCAGGCACTGAATCTCCAAATGACTTAGCCATCCTGCAGGAAGGTTTGTCCCAAATAAATAACTGGTGCCAAAGTCATGAACTGAAATTAAATGCCAACAAATGCATTACTGCATCCTTTGGGAAGTCATCTGCCTCAGGGAACTACCACATTGACATTACTCCCAAAAGAGTTGACCCAGTTGCTAAGGATTTCAGAACTTATGTAGATAGTGACCTAACTTTCAACCAACATGTGTCCATTTTCAAAATAATGCCCTTCTATATTCCACAGCTTGTAAACAAATGGATTATGTGTAGATCTAGGGGATGTGATTGTTCCTCTTTACTCAGTTTTCATTAGGCCAGTAATTGAGTATAATGCCCCCTTTGGCATCTATCTGTCCGAATACAAGAAACAACTGGAATGTCCCAGAGATACCTTAGTAAAAAGATATAAAGTCTAAACAATATGTTCTACATGGACTAACTGAAAGCCCTGTCACTATACTCAGTATCCCACAAACTGCTATGAGGTGACCTGTGTTTGGCATATAAGGCATCCTCCAACCCAATACTGATGTATCTACTGCATATCAGCAGGTCAGGTGGCATCAGAAATAATTGGTCTAGGGATCTAAACCTCTTCTGCAACATCAACAGAGCAGTTTGGAGTGACAGCTATATCCCGCAGAGGATAATTAATAAAAAATTTACCTAGTACTGCTTGCCATTCTACTAATAAACAGAAGCAGATCAGAACTGCTCTAGCCAGAAAGGGTCCCATCAAATTATCTATGGTATGATCCTAGTTATTCTCACTAAACATAATATATAATTATTGAACATGGGATGGGCAAGACCAAGCTAACACCAAGTGTGATAGGTTAATTCAAGCACCAAAAGGGAAATTGGACAGGCTTAAAATGGCTGACAAGGGTAGCTAGACTAGTACTTTTCTGTGAACCTATATGAAAATACTGATGTGAGCAGGTTCACTCTAACAGTACCTATTTTCTACATCTCTTCTCACAGGAGCTTGCTTGTATATGTTATAACTCTTTTTTCTGTCAGTTTTGTATTTGGGATTAAAATTATCCCTAATCCTATTGAGCTTAATTACTTTTGTGGCAATTTTGGACTGCAGGTATCAAAATATGGTATTGTTATTTCTCAATCTAACCCTTTTTTCAACATCTCTACTGTATCTTATTATTTCTATCCCCTCTTTCTGTATTATAGGTTCATAGATTAGTACTAGGCTAACTGCCCTTGCGAGACTTTTGAAGCCTAGCCAATTATCCCCTGTGAGATTCAAACTCTGTACCTTGTGTTTGTAAGGCAAACACCTTAACCATTAGGCCACCCTCCAAACCCCTGCTGATGTTACTATGCAAAAGTTATTTATAAAACTAGAGCTATAATTATCTATACCACAAAGACTTCTGACATCTTCTGCATTATTTGAAAGTGGCATGTTATTTATTATTCTCACCTAGTTGGACTCTGGTGACATGCCATTTTTTCAGTATTATACTTTTCTTTATTTAATGCAAATCCAGTCTCTTTCAGCCTGTCTAACACTATTCATAGTGTCTCATTGTGTTTTCTTTCATTTATTCCATACACCCTAATGTCATCAATAACATTCTTTGCATTCCTAATCCCTTTGTTAATTTTTGTGCCACATGTTATCCATGAAAACATGCTTTCAGAGTTAACACTGTGTCCTTTGTCATACTGACCAAAACTGGAACAAAGGTTATTTAAACCACAGATTCTTTATAAAACGTAGCAACAAGTGGGTCTATGGTTAATCATCGAACGTCCGATGATCAAATGCTGAATATCGAATGTTTATTCATCGAACATTCATTTCAGCAAAACTATGAAATGGAGAAACTAACTAGCTATTTCCCAGTCTCACACACCGAAGTATTTAAAACCCACATGAGGGACTGTCTCCCCCACACTTCCTAACTACATATACCAACTCCAAGGTCGCACTACAGTGGGAAAAAGGGCAAGTAGACATTTGCCCTTTTCCCCACTGGAGTGTGACCTCGGAGTTGGTATATATAGTTAGAGGGGGCAGCCCACCATCCGGGTGGGTTTTAAATACTTCAGTGTGTGAGATGGGGAAATGTTGGACAACTAGCTAGTTTCCCCATCTCACAGTTTTACTGAGACAAACGTTCGATGCTTAAATTTCTATCATCTGACATTCAATGAAAGAACATTCATTGATTAACCATAGACCCATAACAAATCCGAGTCTTCTTTACAGTGAAAAATGGGAGTGCACAAGAAGAGGCATTAGAGCCCAGTAATTTTTCCCTATGCCTGATTGTCATGATGATCTGCCTTATAGAGATCCAAAACATTTTAATGCACCTGATGCAATCTTATGAGTGTCTTACAAAAATTAGAACATGACTATCTATATGTTTTCTACAAATCTGTTCCAGGTAGGCCACTATCTATTTAAGTGGGATCCAAAGGTCAGCATTTATAAAGCAAAATGTATGTTCTTTGGAACTCACAGAAGACTTGCCAGGTTAAGTGGCAAGCTGTTCACCCCATGTACAGAAAGTGGGCAAGTAACCCTAACACTCAGTTTCCACTATCATATCATAAAATCAATAACAGAAACCTACATGCCGCTATTAAACTTATAATAGAACCTCAAACCTATTAATAGAATTGTACAGAATCACTGGTAAAATGGATACTCCCTACCCTCATTTGAGTATGCCTTGCCAATCATAGTAGGATTGTCTGCCAAACATTTATACAGACTTCAGACTGACCAGAATAAAATCTGTCAAACAGTTGTCCCAGTAATTCAACTTCACTGTATTATGCTACTTGTTGCAAAGTGACTTGAAAGCCAATTGTAAAACAGATTACTCATCCATAATTTAATTTACAAAGTAATAAATCTAGAGCAGTGCAAATCAATACTCATAATCTTGAAACTGAAAACATCAAGCAGAACACATAGATTTAGTGTTTCTGCTGTAAACAATGGTGATATACCACCTATTGTGCTGCTTTGGGCCTCTAGGGAATTTTCCATTCGACAATCACAAATCTGACACTTCCTCTCACGTGAAGCAAAGCCCTTACCCACTCCATTAGATTTCACTAGAGGACTCACAAAGCTACTCATAAATGATTACTTATGAATGGAGCTGAGGTCACAATATCTATATTTTCAACCTCTGTATAATTGGTGAACCATTAATATCATGCTCCGTTTGTAAACATGGTAATATTAAGTAAATCTAAAACCATATGCATTTTCATTGGCTATCCTTATATGTCTTTCCCCATTTTGTTTTGTAATCAGATCATGGTTGAAAATAATCCCCACTGGTCCTGTTCACTAACCCGTACAAGCAAGCAAGCAAGGAAAGGAAGGATGAAACATCCTGCAGAACATTAAAAAGCTATTATATCTTATCAGGCCTAAGTAGTTTGAAAAATTTGTAATGAGTCTGCTGTCTTGGTGGAATTCAATTGCATGATTCTGAGACCGGGAGACTAACTTACCAAATGTAATTGAACCTACTTCATGTATGATGCCATCTGCCATGAGTTTAAGGTATCTGTGTCTCTTACACAGCTCCTAAAATCATCTGTACATTTATGTGGGAAGTCACTGTGGGTGAAAATCAGGGTGAACCCTATCTTTTTTTGTTTTCCTATGATTTGTTGACTGCCACTTTGCTGACCCTTAAAATAGTTGTATGTATTTGATCAGTTCTTGACATTGTCACTGTCTCAGTATTTTGAACTTTACATAGTTGATTGTTAATCTAATGGGTTCTCTGAAGATGTTTAACTCAGAGAGTTTTTGAAGGGGTGAGTCTGTGTGTTTATCCCCTCTTTTCTGCATTTGTGCCACATTGAAAGTATTATATTTAGAGACTGGGGCTGTGAAGGTAGCACCCCTGTGTTAGGTGGTAGAGTGTGGATTTATGAATTGGGAGTTTTTGTACTTGTACTAATCTGTCTTTCAGATTACTAACCTGTGATGTGAATGGCTTTTTTTTCTTTCTTTTCTTTATCCAGTTTCATTTCAATCCAGAAAAGTGATTCTGGAGTTGTGCTGCTTGAGGTCTACACAGAAATATGACCATTTTTTAGTTTCCCAATACCATCAAACACATTTGTTATTCCTATAACAGCTTGTCTAGTGTATGCCTACTCTGTTTATTTTTTATCCGGCCTGTTTGCTTTATGCTATCTGTACTACTCCTAGCAATGTGGCTGTGAGGTAAGTCAGTTACTAGTCCCCTTTCCTTCTTAAATATTAAAAAGACCTGTAGGTACTTTGCCTTTCACATTTACTTCACTTGTGAAGTAGCATTTGATATGGATTGGGTTTCTTGATCTGTCTGCATACATTCTTTTATCTGACTTCATTGATGGTGATTGTGGGCTCACTCTGCTGTACTGCTTCTGTGTCATTGTCTTTGTGGAGGCTGCTGTGTCCATCGACTATTTTATTGCCTGGTTATGAAATGTTATTCTCACTTCTGGATTCATCACGGTAGACTCGTGTCATTCTCTTTATCACCATCATCACTTTTTTGTTTTATTGCCATTGCCATATATCATATTCTTTGCATATGCTCTTCTGTTCTGTTTCATCTGTTATTTTTATTTTTGAGTTCCATATTTCCTTTATGTCATATGTACCGTTGCACTGCATACATTTACAAAATGGTTGTGTTTCCCAAATTTTCACAAACTTTATCTATAGGTTGGCATTGTCCCATGTGAATATGTAGAGAACCACACCATCTGTATTTTCTGTTTCTTTTTTACTAACCAACGTATTTAATATATAATACATTCTTGTATTCTTTTTCCTGCTTTTTTCATTTTATTTTTCAACTCTCTATGCTGTGTATGTGATATTTCTTTATTGATACTATAATCTCACAGTTTTAGCTCCCTTAGTCATGCATACTGCATCTCTGTGGGCACATCTTTCTTTTGCATTGTACTCTTGAACTTTTGTATATAGTTTTTGACATTTCCTTGGTTTAAAATTAGTATTCATTTTATCTAGTTTGTCTTGAAACTACATCTGGGCTTTCTGTTCCTTCATAAATGTCAAGACCTATTCCATAGTATCTCTTTAAATACTTAAGGCACTAGCATAATTATTGAATCCTAAGATCCATTTCCTTCATTGGGGGATTATATTGCTTACACTGCAGTCTATGTCAAACACGGGTAGTGTTTGGAATCTTCACTGATGTTCTGTCGTTGCATGTGTGCTTTATTTGTTTACTAGTTACTGTATCAGTGTTTGTGTCTTATTCTCTTGGGCACCCATTTTTTCTGGCAGTCATTCTTGAAAAATACTGAAAAGTACTTAACTTGTTATTCTTTTTTGCTTGGAGTACTTTGCCTACAGTTATTCATCTTTTGGATCAGAAGAAAAACAACTATCTTTCATCAAAATGAACTTTTCCAAATGAAAAATGCTAATTTCTAATGAATTAGGTAATTATGCTAATTCCCATGTTTTACCTTCTTTACCTCAATGCCATTTTTCATATTATCTGGTATGAGGACATTACAATAAGAAAGTTGGTGCTGCTCTCACTTCTTTAAGGTAACCGGATAGAACTCCTCTCCAACAGAACAGATGTTTAATATAAACTGTGCCTGCATGCAGTGGGGCACCACACAGAAGGGATGTATTTTATTTACATTATAACGACTATGAAATTAGAAGAAGACAGTAATGTCGGTAGTCAAAGTAAACAAGCACAACACAGTTCTCACAGGCCATGTCAATGTTCATCTACACCTAGCAGAACCTCACATTCAAAGTAACGTTCATGGTCACCCAGCAATGTCAGGTCAGTGATGGCAGGATCACCTGCATCAAGTAGGTCATGACATCAGACTAACTCATGTTACAATTCTCATGGTAGCCCCTCCTCCAAATCAGTTGCACCATCACCTAGCCTATCAATAGGAGATGCATATGACTCATGTGATCTTCAACTACCATGAATCAGTTTCAGTGATACAGCTGTTTAAATGGAATGGGAGGATGGGGGAGTTTGCATAATGTATACATTTTATGCTTGCAAAACTAGTACATACACCATCAATGAATGCTAGAAAAAAAAAGCAATGCTATATATATTGCCATTCCTACAGGTGGCAGGTACCTAAAACATCAAAATAGTGATGAACAAAATTATTCAGGAGAAATGCATCATAAGCAAATGACACATTAAAATGAGTATACTGCTAAGTAAACCTATTCTGCTGCCACTTTACCCTCCCCACTGCCAACTAACGATAGTTTCTAAAGTCAGAACGTATTGTGCATGTCAACATAAAATTATTCTGATGTGCAGTACAACAGAATAACCTAAGAAAAAATGGCATATATAGACAACGCATTATATACATTTGCAATGCATTAACACATGAAGTATTTCGCTATTGTCAGTATTCCTTATTTTTCTATAATTAAGTAGTCATTAAAGTAGAAGTTATTCAAGACACCAGACAAAAATGTGAATTATGTTCTACTTCATCCCTTTCAACATCAATAAACAGGAATCTGTGAGCACTCTGGCATACCAACAACATGAGTATTAATTTAACAGATAATAAAAAAATAATAATAATAAAATAAGGTGAGAGGGAATGTCAGATGACTAGTAACAGGAGACCATGCACAACATAGCATAGCCCATAGATATTACTGTATGCATCAATTATACTCTATGTGTTTTTTACAAGGAAACACGAACCCATGAGTCATAGTTCTGGACTAGATGTTCCCTCTTTAACTATGCAGTTGCATGCAGTGCACAACCCAGCCACGTGGGATCCCTTACTACTGCTGCTGCCACTGCTGGCTGGTCAATATTACTCATGGGACTGGAACAAGGAGCTGCAATGACAGAATGGGTCACTTCACCCCTAGATCAGTGCATGATCATGGTATGCATATTATCACATGCAGTAAACATCCTGCATGCAGTAGCCAGGTCATACTGAAGGGCATCCCCAGACTTAACCAGGCACCTGAAATGTCTCTTCAGGAAGCCAAAGACCCTCTCATTAACAATATGATAATATGTGTCTGTGACAGGGACATGTTATATGTCTCCTCTGCAGGTCCACTTGGATTTCTCACTGGAGTCATGAGCCATGGCTTCAGTGGATATCCAGCATCATCTGAAAAAAAAAAAAAAAGACAGAGACGGTGAGAAAAGTGGAGGGAGACAAAACAGAAAAAAAAGTATTCAGCAATATAGTTTAATGTGAATAACTACTTAAATATAACAAAAAAATTATTTTTCCCGTTACCAACAAGATGAACACTGGCCATCCTACCATGCAGGAAGAGGTGGTAGAGTGAGCTGGTCTGCCTGATACGGGAATCATGTTCACTGCCACGATGCTGGGCAGAGACATTGGTGATGAACCCTCATGCATAACACACTACTTGACAATTGATAGAATGGTAGTCCTTCCATTGTGGTACCACTCCCCCTGTGGACAAAGAGGGGCCCTATTTGCAACATAGGCACAATCTATCATACCAAGTACTTCAGATAAATGTGTCAGCCCACAAAAGGCATGCATATTCCTGGCTTGGTCCTAAGGTGACACTGAGAAATAGATGTACTGATCTACATGTGCCAAGAGCATACCTCCCAACCTGGAAACATCAAAAATCTGGACAAAAGCACAAGAAACGTTGGTACAACTGGCCAAAAATTGGGAAGCTGATTAACATAAAATGTGCTTACATAATCATGTAACCCCACTCACTCCAATGGAATTGTGGGATACCAGCATGAAGATTGACATTGCTAAATAATACACGACGACAGACCTTTGAATTTCAGACTTCATATCCCTCAGAAATATATAATAATACAAAACCTGTTTTTCTAGCAACTATCTGAGTTTACAGGAGCAATATTTAAAATCTATCCCTATTTTTGGGCCTTTATCCCACCATTAATTTTGGTTTTGTTCAGATTTCTTGCTGTGAGGTTGAGAGGTCTGATTCCAAGACATTCTGGACAGTCTGATCCACATGTTTCATTTTATGAGTTTATGACTTTTGGCTCAATACTCTCATCTGAATATACAGAAAAGGAGCACAACACTCTATAAACAAGACTACATTCCAGCAGTTTTTCCTCCAATATTTTAAAGGGTTTCCACTTTGTTACTGAGGTACAGGTTCACTATGCAGCTGGAGGGCGGTGAGGGGATTTTACAAACTTTCCCAGCAAAGTTAAGATCAGAGTCTACAATTAGGGTTGTCTTGATATAATAAAATAAATTTGATAAAGGCATGCAATTTCTAGAAGAAATATGGATACGACGATACAGCTTTCACCTACAATTACTTGTAAGATTCTGCACATACTGACTTGAAGTCAGAGAGACTAGAGTCTGCCACTTTTTAACATCTTAAACTCATTGAAACACCTTAACAGAGGAAATAACCAAAAGTGTTAAAATTACACAAATCAACTGCACTCTAGTGACCACATATTTCTTTCAGACATTACCATTGTCGTCTTTCCCAAAGCTTGCGGTTCCAGATCTGACTAAACTACTCAGATGATAATATAATCAGAGTATCACCTTGACTACTTCTTTATATGAGCTGTGCTGTATGGCTGTTCCAGCTTATTTGATTAATAGGACAGAAGAGAGTCTTTACTGCTATAGATATACCCCAAAAATCTTCAGCGGATGTTTACTTGTCTCAAATGAAACCACATCACTGAACAGTGGGATTAACCTGGGGGACACAGTTCTGCACCAGTTTTTCTGCCTGTGAACAAGATTTACAGTGGAGATTTCAAAACTTTTCCCACCTTTAATGTGACCTATAACCTGTACAATTCAATTGAAAAACAAACAAGTCTGTTAGGGGAAAAATATAAAAAATAAAAAACGTACAATAAGCTGGTTGCATAAGTGTGCACACCCTTAAACTAATACTTTGTTGAAGCACCTTTTGATTTAATTACAGATTTCAGTCTTCTTGGGTACACACCTGCTATCAATTAAAGAGACTCTGATTAACCCAAATAAAGTTCAGCTGTCCTAGTAGGATTTTCCTGACATTTAGTCAGTTGCTTGCTACAGCAAAAGCCATGGTTCGCAGAGAGCTTACAAAGCATCAAAGGGATCTCATTGTTGAAAGGTATCAGTCAGGAGAAGGGTACAAACAAATTTTCACAGCATTGGATATACCTTGGAACACAGTGAAGACAGTCATTAAAAAGTGGAGAAAATATGGGACAACAGTGATGTTGCAAAGAACTGAACATCCCTCCAAAATTGATGAAAACAGAAGACAAAAACTGGTCAGGGAGGCTACCAGGAGACCTACAGCAACACTAAAAGAGCTGCAGGAATTTCTGGCAAGTACTGTTTGTGTACTGCATGTGACAAAAATCTCTCGTATTCACCATATGTCTGAGCTATGGGGTAGGGTTGCAATACGGAATCCTTTTCTTACACCGAAAAACATCCAGGCCCAGCTAAAATTTACAAAACAATACATCAAGTCTCCCAAAAGCATTTGAGAAAATCTGTTATGGTCTGATGAGACCAAGGTTGAACTTTTTGGCCACAATTCCAAAAGGCACGTTTGGTGCAAAAACAACACTTTGCTTCACCAAAAGAACACCATCCCCATGGTGGTGGCAGTATCATGCTTTGGTGTTGCTTTTTTCAGCTGGAACCGGAGCTTTAGTCAAGGTGGAGGGAATTATGAACATTTCCAAATGCCAGTCACTTTTGGCCCAAAACCTTCGGGTCTATATTAGAACATCACAGTTTCAAAACTTCGAATGTTCTAATATCGACCCCTATTCTGCGAAAGCTGAAAATATCGAAGCAACAGAAAATCAAATTTTTTCCTTGGGAAAGAATTTGGTTGTCTGTTTCTGTTGCTTCGGTATTTTCAGCTCTGTGGTGGAAAGTTACGGGTCAGTTTAGGTAAGTGTGCGATTTAGTGCAGGTTAGGTTGGGGTTAGGATGCAGGTTAGGTATGTGTGCAATTGTGTGGACGTGAGGGTTAGGGCAGGTTAGGTGAGTTAGGGTTAGGGCGCGGGTCAGGTAAGTATGCGATAGTGACGGACCTTAGTGTTACGCTTTGGGATAAGGTAAGTTGATAGTTAGTGGTGTGTGTATAGTTTAGTGTAGGGTTAGGTGTAAGATTTTAGGTGTATGTGTGTGGATTGCTGTTTGCTTGGTGTGCTTGTATTGTGTGTATGTGTTTTGGAATAGCAATTTTTTTCCCTAGGAAAAAAATTGCTGTTCTGTATGTTCGATGTTTTCAGCTTTCACTGAATAGGGGTCGATATTAGAACATTCGAAGTTTTGAAACTTCACTATTCTAATATAGACCCAAACCTTCAGGTGTCTGCTAGAAAGCTGAAGATAAAGAGGTATTTCACCTTTCAACAAGACATTGACCCCAAGCATACATCCAAAACAACAAAAGAATGGCTTCACCAAAAGAAAATTAAAGTTTTGAAATGGCCCAGTTAGAGCCCAGACCTAAATCCAATAGTAAATCTGTGGGGTGTCCTGAAGAGGGCTGTGCACAAGAGATGCCCTCACAATCTGACAGATTTGGAGCACTTTTGCAAGGAAGAGTGGGCAATTATTTCCAAGTCAAGATGTGCCATGCTGATAGACTCCTACCCAAGAAGACTGAATGCTGTAATTAAATCAAAAGGTGCTTCATCAAAGTATTAGTTTAAGGGTGTGCACACTTATGCACCCAACTTAGTGTACGTTTTTTATTTTTTATATTATTTTCCGTAACAGACTTGTTTGTTTTTCAATTGAATTGTACACGTTATAGGTCACATTAAAGGTAGGAAAAGTTCTGAAATTATTTATTGTGGTCTCATTTTTTATATCACAAATACCTGGCATTTTAACAGGGGCGTGTAAACTTTTTATATTCACTGTTTTCTCTGCACTCTAAAAATGACAGCTATAATCTAACAACTGTTTAAATAAATGTCAAAATCCACATTTATTTAAGCATTATTTATGCAATGTGCTGAGATTTTGCTTGCATTTTTTTTAAATAAAAGCTCCAGCCTGGAATTTAGTATCATGACTGTAACCTTCGCAAATTCTCGCCTGTGTAACTTAGCAGAACTTAACTTGACTGCTCCAAGTCTGTGCAAAGAAACAAGGACTTCACAAATGTTACTTGTGTTTCTGTTCATCTCCATTAATAAATGAATTTGCCCTGTAGGCTTGTAAGTTAAATTCATGTACTTTAAAACTACATGGGCAGTAGTTCTATAAATGATTCAAAACACAACTGTAGATTTCTTGGTTCTTTAAAGGAAACTCTCAGTATGAATACATTTCCTGAAATGTACCAGCTCCTTCAGTCAGCCACTGGCAGCACTGCATGCCAACCAAGAATTAATCCTGATCTCACTGCACAGCCCACTGGAGGCAGGCTGATAACCACATGACAAAACCAGAAAACACTTCCTTTCAACTGATCCCAGGATTTGGACACTTTTCCACATTTGTCCACATCCAAGGCTGTAAACACATGCCATATTGCCTTCAGAAGTTCATCCTGCAGCCCAATTTTACCCGTAACTCCACACACACGAAAGTTAAGAAAACACTCCTTGAGCCAACCTTCAATATTATGTGACCCTTCTTCTGCAAAAGGGGAAAAAAAGTTGCCAGCCGAGTAGTTTGTCAACAGAGGGTACCTACTAACCCCTGATCAATACACAGCTACTAGCAATGTCAACACCCACAGTTTGAAACTCCATCTCCAGTCTCGTCCAAGTCCAGCAGGCAGTCAGGCACTATCTCTTGAAGCTGATGTCATCATGCATGCCCCTGCATGTTGATGAAATTGCAGGATATGCTGGCGGTGCATGATGACATCAGCCATAAATTAAAATTGTAAATAAAAATTTTTAAAAAACCTGGAGTCGAAGGGGCCACTTAGAAATTTGTGACACCCCATTATTTTGCCCTCAAAACCAGTAAATACTGAGGAATTTGGTACAGTTGAGAGGTATGGCCAAGAGTAAATCATGGCCTGCTGCACTATCCTCAGGCCAGGAGCCTGTGAATTCCGCAATATGTTCCCAGTCTGTCTCTGGAAGGTTGCTCTAGCAAATATAGTGGGGGCTATGCATACTTGGTGTCCACAAGGATAGGAAGTCCATGTATTTCTCCAGTGCCCCTATGGGGGGAGTCAGATATACCCACTAAGAATCTTATAATGTCCCTGCCCACTCTAAAACTATCAAGGATTTCCTGAATATCAACTTTATAATGACTAATTCTTTGCTTACATTTTCACCTCCTTGGCCGGTGAGTACCGCTGGAGCAAAGCTCAGACGTGATAGTATTTTTGTTGATTGAAACTCTGATAGATTTGGCAAAGCTTTTTTCTATATAGCACACCTGTGACCGGCACTGAAAAGCAGGAAAATTTGACTATGAATTGCAAATGGTGTAAAACATACTTCATTAGAATACAAAGATTTACATCACTCCTCATTCCATCTCATTATTTCAATGTTTGCATAAGGTCATTGCACATTGGCATGAATGGCCTCTGTGAATTACAGTTCAGCTGTGCTCATCCACAAACATTGCAGATAGCCTTAGTGCAAATGTATAACTGACTATGAATACCAGCCATAGAATTAACATCTTAGAATGTAACAACATAAACCAATGCATAAAATTAATATTGCTTTCCCTAAGATGGGGAAAATAAATGCCACATTTGTCTTCAAGCCATTTAGCTTTTTTAATATAATCCTTTGCTCCTCTGAATATTGCCTTCTTAGAAGATTCCAAGCCTGTCATCACCCAGTTTTTAAAAGTTAATGGTTAACAATTAAGGGAATTAACTATAATTCATATAAAAACATAGACATCAAGCATGTTTTATGCCAATACAATCACTGTTCTAGCAATCTAAATAATAACAGTCATACATTTTGTGAAACATTATAGCAAAATCTCCTCAATATATATGCTCAGTGTTAGACTATATATTTTCTGTAAGGTGCCTTGACAGTTTCAGTCACCTCTTGCATCTATCCATCCTCCTTCCTCCCACCTCTACAATACCTGATCAGCTCGCCACCTCCACAAACTAATCTAGACCAAACTCCCCAACACCTATCATAAAATCCACACACGTTGCTGTCAACATAACCTTTTAGTCATCCTCTAGCATGATTTTTCATGTTAATAATTTCTGAAAATAAAAAAAGCAGATACCAAGTCTGCATAGTCATCTTACCACAACTGCATTTAGTAGAATATTGAGGCAACACTAAATCCAACTCTGGTACACTTAACTCTTCTAAAAGTAGCAAGCCATCTTACACTAACAGTCCAGATAAGAATAATAAACTAGAAGCCTGTCCCCTTAACGCAGGTAGCCTCACCACCAAACTCTGCTGTTAAATTCCTGGCTAATCTGGTATTTCCTGATATTATAGACATTACCAAATATTGAATTAAAGTAAGTACTTCCAACCTCAACCACATCTTCCTAAAATAAAAATACACCTTTAGCGCTATGCTAAGTAAAAGAAAGAAAGAAATATAAAGGGTGAGTTACTACATTATAAATCAGACTTCAGCCTTAATATCATCACTCAATCCACCTGTCCAGATGATCATGCCTAAAGTGGCTTATGGCTGATACTGAGCAGGACAGCATTTATTCACATAAAAAATACTCACACACACACACACACACACACACACACACACACACACACACACACACACACACACACACACTCACATACACACACTCACACACACACACACACACACACACACACACACACACACACACACACACACACACACACACACACACACACACACACACACACACTAAAAACTTCTATAAACTTAAACACAGCCTGCATCAGAAAGCTTGAGATAAAACTACTAATACTAGAATATTTCACTGTCATTATTCTAAGCTATAACAAAATTGACATCACTGTAACACTGGTTTAGATAACTGAAAACCCACTAGGCCTAACACCCTCACAAATAACCAAGTCCCTCTCAGTCTTCTAATTACCAATATTCCCCACAAAATCTCCTCCATAATTATCTACCCATCAGCCATCAAACAAACACTGTCTGTCCCTTTTATTATTCATCTATGCCAAGCAAAACAGCCACTAATCCCAGAACGTTTTGTAATAAAGACAGAAAATACCCCTCCATCTGTATTCTGCCATTACCACCAATGACTGATCCCCTGCATCAGTCTACCAATAATGATACCTCAGCCCTCTTTTTAACCATCTTCCATTGGCACCTGCAGAACTATTTCTTTCCAATAATCTTAGAACTCTCAAAACATAATAAAAAGATGGATTACAAAAGAACTCTTTTCCCTCCTACCTACAAGCAGTCAGTGAATGAGGTGTCACATTTCTCACTACTGGTAGGTTGGAAAGCAATTTATTGGAGCTCATAGTAAAAATAATAGGGTATATATTAGTTTGCCGAAATTCATTTTCAGCAAACTATAATTCATCGACCCGTATTCAGCAAAATTCACTTCCACAATTCGCTGAATATTCCTAGGGCAAAGAAGTAGTTGGCCAACTACACAACTTTACCGTTTCCCATCTGTAGTGTGATCTCGGAGTTGGTATATATAGTTAGGGGACTGTTTGGGCGAAGCCCCCCACTTGGGTGGGTTTGATTTAGTTAGATGTGTTCCATTGTACTGTGGGGCAAGTATTTCATTGCCCTTGGAATATTCAGCAAATCATGGAAGTGAATTTCACTGAATACAGGTCAATGAATTGGAGTTTGCTGAAAATGAATTTTGGAGAACTAATATAGACCCAATAATGATATTTTATAAAGATGTTTTAAAAATAAATAGATATAACATTTTGCCTTTTTGTTATTAAAATCATTTTCTCACATCTTGGCTGATTAGTCTTAGCATTGAATTCAGAAATAATAATGCTCTCTCTCTCTCTCTCTCTCTATATATATATATATATATATATATATACGGAGTGCCATTCAAGTACTGTAGGCTTGAATAGCACAAGGCAGCCCATACAACTAGCACTGCAGGTAAGAAGCAGTAAACAGCATGATTAGTTATGTGAATGACTTAAGCATGCCTCTCTTGTAAAATAACTTAGGCAATTCTGGAGGAAAACAAATTAAATAATTGGCAAGACTTGAGTTTCAACTTACTACAGAACTTTTAAGAGACTAGCGTGTCCTGAGGACTACTTGGCTAAATTCCCAAACAATCCTTCCATCACGCTCCATCTTAATTCTATCCTCATACCCTCTTAACCGCCCACATAATACAGTTTCTTCAGAAATCTCCTTTTAAAAAGTCTTCCTCCAAAAATTAAAAAAAAAAAAAAAAAAAAACTTCCATGTGCTCTAGCTTTCAGTAGCTCAAGGGGAGCTCCATAAAAAGACAGAGTGCAAATTTTACTCATTCAGTGAACGTAGTTGAACTATCAGTTAGCTAGAAATCTTTCAGTACTGGGCAGATAACTCCCCTGCTGGGAAAATCCTTCCAATAAAATGATTTTCTGAGGAAACCTTGTACTTTTCTTACTAAAAATGTTGTGTTCATTAGGAAAATGAATGGTTTAGAGGCCATCATTATTTTTCTAAGGGAGTTTGTGTGTAAATGGTTATGTAAACTTTTGTGTATAAATAAAACAAAGTTACTTTTTTACAGAATTTCCCTACCTGTTGTAGGCTTGTGCATTTGGGGCAGGATATTGTGCCTGTGGGGACTGCCAGTGGTTTGCTTACCTCAGTACCACTTATTCTGTACCTTATGCTTTACTGACTCATCCAAGCTCATCTATCCAACTTTGATGTATCATTCTTTGCTAACCTATGGAGCAGCTGCCAATCTCCCTGGTTTTACCTAACCCTGTCTGCAAGAAAACTAATAAAGATGTTAGGGAATCTTTGGTTGTCTGGCTGGCTCTTGTTATACCTCAGCCACAGGTGAATGATGCCACTGTGACCACTCTTAGTTCCTCAGACTGATCATCTTTTTCCTCTGGTCTCTCTAATGTTGCACTTACAGTCACCAAGGACCTAGTAGTTGTAGGCTTGTCCTTGATGGGCAAAGGAGAATCACTCTTGTTGGTCTCAGGGTAAGGAGTGAGTAAAGGTTCTTCACTCAGTAAGGATAGGGATCCTGGATCTGGGATGAGTATGCCTTCTATGGGTCAGGCATTTTCCAGGGAGTTTTCAAATAAAGATGAGCATAGTAAGAAATATTGCCTTCTCCTGTTTCTATGTCCATTGACATGGAAGATTTGTTTTGGTTGGCTAAGGAGCTAATTACTACCCTTTCCTTGCCTAATTGTTCATTAAACAAGAAATAAAAAAGCGTTCCCTCACTTTCTGACTTGGCCTTTCAGAGCAGACATTCCAGGAGGATGGTGATAATTTAGGAAATTCAGTCTGATTCTGAGGAAAGTACGACTTCTGATTTCCCTCTTGAAGATTTAGCTTTTTTTTCTGAGACTTTATTTAAGATGAAAGAGGATTTTCAGTGGGAACAAAATCAAATTCCTCCTGCACAGAAATATAGTATAATTTTTTACAACTGGATATGCCTAAATTTGCTGCAGTTCCTCCTGCATTGCCTGCTTTAAAGAATGTGTTTCACACTGCTTCTTGTTTGCCTAATAGTCATTCTCCGGCCCCTAGAAGCCTGACAGGTTACACAGGGTACCTCAGACTCATAAGTATGTTTTTTTTCCAACCCTAAAGCAGATCCAGGAGTAATTTCAGTGTCTAAATCTGTTTTTGCAAAACAGATTTACACTGCTAACAACATTCCCTCTGACAAGGAAGGAACAGCTCTTGTCAAGCTCATTCTAAAGTATTTGCGTTTGCGTTTGTTTCGCATCTTTCCTGTAACTAGTCTAGTCCAGATACAGATTTGCTGTATACAGGACTGCTTGTAAGCTTCTGAGCCCCCCGAGCCTTTCTGTGTTGGAGGAAGCCTTCTAGCTTATCAGTGGGAGTGCTAAGCACAAGGTAGCCTATCTACCACAAGAGTGGTTTCTGGACCCAGAAATTGTAGTTTGTTGGCCGTTTGGGCAGTTTTTCCATCTCTTTCAACTTTCTGGTTTAAAAGCCCATGTTTGCATTTGTGTCCCACCTTTCCTGTAACTAGTTTAGTCCAGATACATATTTGCTGTATCCAGGACTGTTTGTAAGCTTCTCAGCCCCTCAAACATTTCTGTGTTGCAGGAAAGCATTCTAGCTTATCAATAGGAGTGGTAAGCATTAGGTAACCTATCTACCACAAGATCCAGGTACAGATTCTTAGTTTTAGCACTTGAATTTGCTTATTCCTGCTCAGCACTTGTTCAGAACTTGTTGTTATCAATAAATATGCTACAAATTACTACAGCACTCAACCTTCCTCTTTACCTAGAGGAGAACAGTTTTTGTACTTACTTTCCTCACTTGCTTACAGAAACACAGCCCTTATACTCACTTTCCTCACTTGTCTAGAGGAAAGTAGTTTTTTATTCAGGCATGTCCAAGGGTCAGCTCCAAGTGTTTGCTCCTGTCTATCTGATGAATGTGGGCATCTCGAGGCAATGTAGCAGTTGCCTCATGCACACAGACAACCCTCTCAGTAATAATCTGCTCAAGCAACTGAGACCTCCAAAGCAGAAATGCAAGCAACCTCGACCACCCAACACAACCCAAATGACACATAGCCCACAGACTCAGTGTGCCAATAAACCACAGCCCATAAGGCAAAACAACGTACCCAACACACTAGTCGTAGGTGACTCTATAGTCAGGCACACTGATGTCCCACTCACCAGGCTAAACAAGGAGAAGGTTACTGTCAACTGCCTGTTGGGTGCCAGGATCCACCACATAACCCACGCACTCAGGTCACTCCACAACAAGTACAAATATGACTCTGTCATTGTCCATGTTGGTGTGAACGACCTGAGACGTACCTCCCTGGACTACATGAAAAGAGACATGGAAGAGCTCTCCGATCTTGCAGCCCAGGCAGGTATGACCCTAGCCCTGAGTAGCATCCTGCCATCACCCAGAATGATACCGCAGTACAAGGACAAAATGATTGACTTCAACAATTGGCTAAGTTTCTGGTGTCATTCTAAGGGGATCCAGTATCTGTCTGCCTGGGACAACATGGTCGACAGACCATGATGCTTTGCCAGAGATGGCCTGCACCTGTTGCTCTTGGGATTCTGGATGCTGGCTAAGGCTCTTGCGGTCGCTATAGTGCCTTTTTTAGGCAAGGTTCAAATGACAAATTCAACACCATAACAGGAACAGGCAAGCAAAAACTGAGGGTAATGCTACTCAGTGCTAGAAGTCTAAATCTCAAAATGCACTCACTCGAGGCACTCCTTAAAATGGAGAACATTGATATCTGTACAGTGACTGATACCTGGTTCAAGGCTCTAGAGAGTACTCCTGCATTACTAGGCTATAACTAATAATACACGTTTCGGCCATCTAACCTGGACCAGAACACCAAAGGCGGAGGTGTGTCCATATTCATTAAGGATATCCACACCTCCAGGCTAGTTGCACAGCATAATGCATCCGAGGTTATCCAAGTGCAACTAACTCTAGGCAAAACTGCAATCCAAATTGTAGCTTGCTACAGATCCCCTACCAAGACCCAAGATTCCCACTCCTGTTTTCTTGATATACTGGAAAATATTGGGGTTCATACAAACACCCTAATAATGGGCAAGTTCAACTACCCCACCATTAACTGGAAAAACTACTCATGTACCAACTCCTTCACTCAACACTTTCTGGAATTCATAAATTCCAATGATCTGGATCAACTTATCCACACCCCCTTCAAGGGCAACAATATCCTAGACCTAGTCATTACCAACATGAGTGACCGGTGTTCCACACCTTAAGTCAACTCCTCATTGGTCAGATCCGATCATAAGCTAATCACCATAGATATCCGCATCCCTCCCCCACCCACCATTAAGGAAACCATGGTAAAAAATTTCTCCAAAGCCAGCTTAAGACAAAAGTGGCAAACTTCATGATACCCATGCAGATGGACAATACAGTTACGACTGCTGAATCCTACACAAATGCACTCTATAAGCACTTACATGAGTGCATGGATCGTGCTATCCCAAACAGAGCCAAGACACTATCTTCCAAAAAAAAGAAGCCAATTTGGTGGTCCCCTGCCATAAACAAAGTCTACAACAGAAGGAAGAATCTGTTGCAAAAGAGTAAAATCCCATGAGTGGAGGAGCTCCCTGGTCAGCCTCAGTAAGAAGCTGAGATTCCTTATAAGATCCTCCAAAGCTAGCTATGAAAACAAAATTGCCACTGGTTCTAAAGCCAACCACAAAGCATTCTATAGCTATGTCAAGAATCTCAATGGCAACACCCAGATCTGCTCTGAGTTACAGCACAACAGCATGAAAATTACAGAGCCAACTGATATTGCCAGCATCCTGGCAAATAAGTTCAGTGCTAACTTTAAAGACTGCAGAATCCCTGTAATCACATCTATGCAGGTAAAAGCTGCGCTCTCTAAAACCAAAAACACAGCATCCATGGGACCGGACAACATCCCAGGCTGCATTTTACATGAACTTCAGAACGAACTACCTCACCACCTAAGCACCATGTTCAATCATAGTCTCACGTCAGGCTTTGTGCCTACTGAATGACGCACAGAACAGTAATCCCACTCCACAAAGGGGGAGCCACCACTGATCCTGGAAGCTATCGTCCTATTAGCCTGATGAGCCTGGTCTGCAAAACCATGGAATGTAGCATCATGGAACTCATAAACAAAGACATTGGTAACCTCCAAACTCTGGACCCCACCCAGTTCAGGTTTGTGAAAGGCAGATCATGCCTTCTGAACCTGATCGACTTCTTTGAGGCAGTCACCAAAACCGTATACGAGGGTAAGGTGGTTCACACAGCCTATCTTGACCTCGCCAAGGCTTTTGACACCATCCCCCATTCTGGAATTATAGCAAAACTCACTAAACTAGGTATAAATCTCTACGTCACAAGATGGGTTGCCAACTGGCTCACTGACAGAACCCACACTGTAAAAGTTGCAAACTCCAAATCTGACTTCAAACCAGTGACAAGTGGAGTACCACAGGGTTCAGTCCTGGGACATCTCCTGTTTGGTATCTACTTCTCTGAAGTAGAGGCTAATACAGAAGGCCTCTGGCTAACACAGTTTGCAGATGACTGCAAACTAGGAGCCATAATTGAGTCCTCAAATGATGTGGACATTCTACAGAAGGGCCTCACTGAGACAGATGCCTGGTGTCAGAGGCATGGTCTCAAGCTCAATGCCAAAACGTGCACTATCATCCCCTTTGGTAAAAACTCTGTACCCATGAACTACCACATAAATGGCAGTCTACTTAATGCCGAATGTGTGATAAGAGACCTTGGGACCCAGGTGGACAGTAGTCTCTCCTTTGATAATCACATCGCCACAGTAGTCAGGAAATCCTTCTATGTGGCACACCTCATCGCAAAAGGGTTCTCATCCAGGAAAAAAGAGGTCATTGTTCCCCTCTACTTGGCACTCATTAGACCCATTATAGAGTACAATGCCCCTTTTGAAATGTATCTCACAAGACATCTGCAGCAGCTGGAAAGGCCACAGAAGTACCTCACAAAGAGGCTTACTGGCCTCAAACAGATGCCCTACACTAACCATCTCAAAAAACTCCAGCTTTACTCTGTAGCATATCGCCTACTCCGAGGAGATCTCTGCCTAACATATAAAGCTATGTTAAACCCAGAGCTGTTGGACATGCTACACCTAAAAAAATCCCAATCCCTCTGAGCTATACGCTCTAGGGACCTAAACCTTGTCACCACAATAAACAGGGCATGCTGGAGGGATAGATTCCTGTCCCAGAGACTTCCTATACTCTGGAACAAGCTGCCCATCTATGTCAAGCAAAGTTCCTCATTAGCACTCTTCAAGAAAAATCTTGATGAGTGGATGGGAAATAGGAAAATCACCCCGGGCATCACTTCTGTGGCTCTGCTCGACAGGGGCAAAGGAAATTAACTTTCTTGGGTGGCGTAAGCCAGGGAACCTTGTTGGCTAGGCTTACTTAGGCCCTTGGGGTGATAGCCTCTTTGGCCCTCTTCAAAAGGAACCTTGATGACTGGATTGGAGAAAGGAAATTCACCCCAGGGATCATGTCAGTCACCCTGCTAGACAGGGGTCCAGGGAAGTAAATAGTGTGGGAAGAAACAGCCAGGGAATTGTTATGGCTAGGCTTGTATAGGCCCTAGGGCCGATAGCCTAGTACCAACCTATGAACCTATGATTTTTCTTGTAGCAAAGAAGGAAGGATCCTGGAGGCCTGTATTTGTCCTTTGCTTTCCTTTCCATTCTAAATGTTTTTGTCAATATGTCAAAGTTCAAAATGCTTTTATTTTTACTGCTTACCATTTCTGAAGCTTTCATGGTAAGGCTAGACTTAAAGGATGTTTATCATCACATTCCTAAGCCAAGTCATTCAGATGATTTTTAAAGATTTTCTGTATTTGGTTTACATTATCAGTTCTCTACCTTACTCATTGGACTTTCCACTGCACCAAGGGTATTCACAAAGTGTCTAGCTCCTGTAATTGTTTAATGCAGACTTCAAGGCATTCACATCTTTCCTTATTTGGACGATTATCTTATATCTCCAGACTCTTCCTTCAGCTGTCAAGAATCTTTAGCAACTGTAAATAACCTCTTACTCAGTCTGGGTTTTCAAATCAACATACAAAAATCTTCTTTCATCCCTTCTCACAGAATTGTATTCATGCTGTGTTTGATAGATTTGACACTAGGAAGAGCTTTTCTTCCTCCAAAGTAAAGATGTTGCAACACTTCTTCCTAAGTTTCTCCAGTAAAAGCCAGGTATTTGCGAGGGACTTTCTTGGGATATTGGGGTACATGGAATCCATGATTCTCACGATACCCTTCCAGATTCTACATGAGAAAAATACAATAGTACCTCAGATCTGTTTGGACTTAGCATCTTCACCCTTTATCTTTTCAGATCCCTCTTTTAGTATTTGTAAGAAGGGAAATTCTTTGGTGGGTAGACCGATCCCTTGCAGTCCAGGTCTGCTACTCTCTCTTCTGACCCCTTTCTAGTATATCACTGCAGGTGCTTCAGACCTAGTGTGGAGATCAGTCTCCAAACAGGTGGAAGTGCAAGGTCAGCAGAACACTCACAGCAGACAGATGCTCATAAAGGTCAGAGAGATGTTGGCATTGATCAACACTTTGAAAGCCTTATATCACTAATGCAAAATTACGCAGACAACACCACAGTGATATGGTACATAAACAAACAGGGACCACTAGATTGATTAAGGTCTGAGGAAGCAGGCAACTGTGAAAGCGCTTACCTATACTGTTTGTTTGTGGACTATTAAAGAATTTAAAGTGTTTTACCCTACTCTCAGCAATTGACAACTTTTTTGCTGCATCACTAGATTTTACCCTGTTTGCAAACTTCCTATGATAGCCTGGGAGACAGCAACTCAGCACTTTTCAGGCTTCATACATTCTGTCAGAGCAAAATTTGATTGCAGATAATCTAAGCTGGGCCATGATAGACCCTCCACAAATGGAAACTTCATACTGGTGTTTTCTAAGAAATTTTCCAACCTTAGGAAACACCTCAAATACATCTGTCTGTAACCCCTGAGAACAGACAAATAAAGAAATTCTGCTCCAGGACTCCTTACAAACTGGCCTGGAAGACAGATTCTTATTCCCATGGATGGGAATGTTCCTTTATGCTTTCTACCCTTTCCATGGATATCCAGAGTTCTTCTAAAGATCCAGAAGGACTCTCCAAAGATTTTGGTGATGATCCCCTTTTGGTCCAGGCAATGGTGCTTCTTCCTTCTTTTCATTCTGGCCAAGGGAAATTACCACAGGTTTCCTCATAGACTGGATTTACTCAGACAAGGCCAGGGTTGATTGATATACCCCAATGTGAAAACTCTCCAGCACACTACCTGGATGATAGAATTTTGAAACTGCTACTAGAAATTCATATATGTGCAAGTGGAAAAGATTCTCTAGTTAGCTCCAGTCCAAGAACCAGAACCCTCTTCAGGATCTTCTGTCTCTGGTTCTTCATTAATTGGATGAGTTACTGTCCTCTTCCATTTATTCCTCTATCAAAGTTTATTTGTAGGCCATTTCTGCTTGTTTGCCCTTTGATCCTCCTTTCTAACATTAGCAAATTAAACAGTTTCTGAAAGGGGTGTAGCATATGCACCCACCTAGGAAACAGGTGGCTTTTCCTTGGGATTTTAACTTTGTGTTGAAAAACTTACTCTTCCTCCATTTGAACCAGCTCATCAAGCTGAACTCACATTTTTAAAATAGAATACCGTTTTACTCATTGCTTTGACTTCTGTTAGGCAAGTATCTGAGTTACAAGTATTTATGGTAAGTAAACCCTACCTCATTTTTCACAAGGGTAGGGTTTCTTTCAGAACTAATCTTTCTTTTATGCCTAAAGTGGTCTAGAGTTCATTTTAAGCCAGTCTATTACTTTCCCTGTTTTCTTTCTTGAACCTAAGAAAAAGGGAGAAAAGATTCTTCATACTCTGGTAACTCACAGGCAGCTCAGATACTACCTAGACAAAGCTCAAGCCTTCAGGAAAGCTAAGCAGCTGTCTGCTGTGAAGGTTAGAAGAAATAACAACCTGTGCCAAAGCAGATTATTTCCAGATGGATATGTCATGCTATTGCTTTTTGTTATACTCATCATAATAAGCCACTTACAGGGATGGTTAGAGCAATTTCCATGAGGGCTTTGGCTTATTCTGTGATTTCTGGATAGAGGTGGACTTTAGAAGTATTCTAGAGGCAGCAACTTTGTCAACTACAATATACTACAAATTGGATTGCGTTTCCAGATCCATATCAGGCTTTGCTAGGGCCATTCTTCATGGGGCTCATGGATTCTTAATTTATTTGCATCCTTCTTTCTTAATTTCTACTATGGTAATCTACCAAAATAGCTTAGTTTCTGTAGCCACCCCTCCCTCCACTTTTCACTTTTTTCCTTTTATATTACCAAGGTGTGGATGTATATGTATATAGTTTACTGTTTTTATTGTTTCCTGGCATTATTTTTTCAAGGCTCTTGCCTGCCTTTTTTCTTTTCTTCCTGACAGAGCATGTGGAAGGTACCTTAAAGCTTTGAAAGATGGCTGGTGGCAGGGGATAGGACCCAAATAGCTTATCTATTAGAACATCTACTGTTATGGTAAGTTTACTTACACAAACTGTGCTTTCTTCAAGAGTTACTTGGAAAAATTGTGAATACCCAAGTCTGCAATTGTATTCAAAAGTACAGTTTTGTACTACCTACCAAAATGGATTCTAAACAGGGAGAAGCACCATGACTGCTCCCTGATCCCTAAAAATAAAATTTTCCATTACTTGAACATCTCCCTCAGCTAGATCATCAGTGACATTATTAGACTAGAATTAGAATCAACCTGTCTTCAAGTACCTTAATACACTGTAGACTAAACATTTTCTTTGCTCCTACTGAACAATGGAACACTGAAATAAAAAAATGTTCTGAGCTTGCACTATGTCCTGTTACATCTTCCTGGGGAAGGCCACTGGCCAGAGACAAATGAGATCTTCTTGCTAAAGAACAGATGTGGCCTTTGCGTAGTTATTAGTTATTAGTTATTGCTAACTTATAAAAATTATAGCCACATTTCAAATGACAGCTAATCAAATCTGCAGATATATATTTATTTCCTTTAAAAACTCCAAAACCCTTTTCGCTTTTACCATTGGTAGGACATATAAAATCTGAAGAGAAAATAAAATACTTGGGTATTATCTTTTCCACAGATGATAGAGATTTCTATGTTAATAATGTTAAATTAATTTGGGATCATATATTGTCTGATTTAAAAAGATGGAATAATTTAAAGTTACCAACAATGGCAAAGGTTTCAATTATTAAAATGAATGTATTCCCCAGAATATTATATATTTTCCGAGCTAGTCAAGTGTTAATTACTAAGAAATTCTTTACACAGATTCATACGGAATTGGCTAAATTTATATGGGAGCCTAGGAAAATCAGAATATCTTATGATAAATTGATGACTGTGAAGAATAAAGGTGGGCTTGATTTACCTAATTTTGAAGTATATTACTTAATAATAAATTCTAATAGGATTTTAAGAATTGCTAACTTTGACACAGCCAGTGGTAAATGGGTACCAAATTGGTTGGTTCTGAATTATAAACATGCTGTAAGTTTGGATATTAACCCTAAGGCATTACCCTTTTTAAATAAAGACAATTTTAAATTATATCCTTTAATGGAGCATATTAGATTATACATAACATTGATACAAAACTTTTTTCAGTCATTAAATCTCTTGCAACATATGATGACTTTTCAACCCTTTCACAAGAACCCAAATTTGAAAATCAATAATCAGCTGATAAATCTTAAAACATTTCCTCTTATAGTTAATTTAACTTTAATTGATATGTACCCTTATCACTGTTTCTCAATACATGATATTTTAAAGGAGATGAACTTTCCTAAATCTTATTTAATTATACTTAGACAACTACAGGATCTTTCTATAAGTTTCTTTAGTGATGTTAGAATCAAGGATGAAGATTTTACCATTTGTTCTAATTTATGGCAAACTCTTATACAAGATTCCAAATATATAACCTCTACATATAAATTGGTAAAAGACTTAAAATATCAAAATCAAATACTGTTATCAAAATACTGGAGGGAAAAATACCATTGATAGAAGATAATAAAATACTAAAAGCAATTAACTTAACTATAAAATCAATATCTCTTCAGAAGTTATTATTTACCCAATTGATGATTCTTAATAATGCTTATTATACTGCCTTAGCTTGCATAAATTCAATTCTAAAAATTTGCCTAAATGTCCATACTGTAATGATCAAGTGGCTGACCTCTTACACATGTTCTGGAGCTGTAAATGCATATATAAACTTTGGAATTCCCTAAAAATTCAATTACAAAAGATGGGTTATCAACACTCTACACTTTCTTGGGAATTTATGATCCTACATATCCCTCCAAATAATTTGGATAAATCCCAAATAATTATACTTATAAATATTTTCTTGTTAATGAAACTTTATATAGCTACAAATTGGTTGAAACCATCCCAAACTTCATGGGATAACTTTAAAGGTTTAGCGATAAAACATATTTTAGCTCACAAATTATTAATTAAGGATCATAGGAAAAACATAAATAATCCGAAAATATGGGAAAAAATTTTCAATATTCTGTTGGCTTAATGTTCCAAATTCACTTTAACCCCTGGACATATATGTGTATATTTGTGTTCAGCATTAATTATTTAGTATATTGACAAATGATTTTTTTTAATATTCCTGTCAGAAGTTCTTATCTTTTTATATTGACCTTGTTTAATTGATGGAAGCATTCATGTATATAGTGTATATATTTTGTAGTATTGTTTTTTATAAGTTTCATTTGGGCTTTGTTTGTTTTCTTGGTTTTCTGTAATATTGTATGATAACTCAGAAAAAATAATAAAGATTGATTATGGAAAAAAAAAATCTGCAGATATATAACATTTGTCTCCTAAAGAGCATAATTGAGCTGTCATGCAAGATAGATAGAAAGACATACAGACAGATACTGTTTTTTCATCAGGAAGTGCTAATTTCTCCTACTAGGACTGTTCTCCTTCAAATTATTCAGTCTAGACTGTGCCCCATTCTTGGCCAGAAAACTAACCCTCTCCTCATCCCAGTATGATCTCTATTCTTGTATTTTGTGTCCTGCAAAAAGCAAAATGGCTTCAATGAGTCCTTGTTTTACATACTAAAATTGTTCCTGTTCAAGTTACTCAGTCTTTAATACTTAGATCTTACTTATTTCTTGGTCAGCAAACTAACTCTTACTTCATCACAATATGACATCTGCTGTCAGACAAAGAATCCTGTCATACTTAAGCATCCTCAAAATAAATTACAGCAAGGTGGCCACACCTTCTCAGCTTCAGCCTAAAAACTTGGGATGAACTTCCCATCCTTCAAAGATAGCTGACTAAACAGTTTTACTCAGCTAGTACTGTAACTCCAAGGCAGTATCTGTGCATCTGCCAACATGCTGTAATGTGATTTCTTTTTTTATTCCCCCCTTCTTTCTCTCAGTATCCCCCATCCACATGTTCAGATTCCTAGGATCATAAGCAGTTACTTGGCATGAGGTCAAGGAGAAAATTCAGGAGCCTAACACAATTTCGCAAAATTTCTCCAAAGTAGTGTCTAGTTAAATAGCTTGCACAGTATCATACAGCAGACAAATTAAGGCTGGTGTCAAGACACCTTAGACTACAAAAAGAAGCTCATGTATATGGGTCATTATCTTAATCCAAAACACCAGAGGCCAGCATAAAGAGTACATTAAGCACTTGTAAACATATATCAAGTATGATTTACATGAAATACTTTATTCAGACCGGTTTCGGCTACCCGAAAGGCTGGATAGCCGAAACCGGTCTGAATAAAGTATTTCATGTAAATCATACTTGATATATGTTTACAAGTGCTTAATGTACTCTTTATGCTGGCCTCTGGTGTTTTGAATTATCTATGGTTTGGCCGTGCATTTCCGTACGTGCAGAGCATTGGGTTGCTTCATTATCTTAATCCTCTGCGTTGTGTATGCTGACTGGTTGCCATGTATATGATTTTCACAAGAATATATCTTGCAATTAACACATTTGCTGCTATGGATAAGACATATGCTGAAAATGATCATACTCACTCACCTTACAACTGAAGTCTGATCAGGGTTGGCCTTATGTGAAATGGAGCCCTAGATAAATGACTCTGTGGCATCCCCAACTACAACCCAAAGCCATTTACTCTCTCTATCCCGATTACTTTTTTCAAGTTTTTTCACACTTTTTTGTCTTACACTTCAGATTTTTACTTATCTTTTCTACACACCCTAAATGGCCAAGACTGCAATGCAAGAACTGTGCAAGAAATAATTGAACTATGACAGGGGACTGGGAGCCTCTGGGGTCCTAGATGCTCTAAGGTACATTTTGGAGCTTTTTAATCCAACCATGTCCCACACACAAATCAGGACTAAGAAAAGAAATTTAGTTTCAGTTTTTTTTTCAAGGAAGAAATAAGTTATGTCCAAGGCTTAATGTTCAAAGCTGACAAAGTAGTAGTTCCTATAAAACTGCAAAGATAAATGCTTGTGAAGATGCATACATCATATCTGAGAACAGTACCTGCTTCCATTACCCAAAAAAGATAGTCACCTTCTGAGTACCACTGATACTAGATTAGGCTGAAAGTAAGGGAGCAAACGTTCACAGTCATATATTTCAAGTTTCTGTTATCCTACAAATAACAGCATGCTTTCTCGCCCCCTACCCCTTAAAAACAGCCAAATTCTATGTGCCCCTCTGATGCAGACTGGGGTGAATGTGAAAGAACAACCAGAATTCAATAATATTTTTCATCTTAAAAAAACATTGAAGGTGTTATGCCAAGGTGCTAGTTAGTTTTAAAAAAGAAAGCCTTTTTATTATATTCCAGTGGTGTGAATTCTTAACATATGTCATCTTGCTGTTGCTAGACGTATATATGGCATCCTTCCTTACATCTTCCCCTCCAAAAAATAGTCACCTTTATACACAAGTGATTTTGCATGAAGTTAAATTAATAATGACTGCTCTATTCCCAGCCCTCCGCACAATCTAAAACCACCTTCACTGCACACCTTTGAGGTTTGATTATGAGAAATGTTAAAGAAATAATGACCACAGTGCCCCCAGCCCCTCACAAGCTATAGTGACCTTCTGTGTACACCTCTGAGCAGGTCTGGTTTTAGACTATGTAGGGTTGAGGACATAGGCTCCTACTGAGCCAGTGTCAAAATCCAAATATGCAACCAGAGGTGTGAGGGACACCAGGCTTCCATAAGCTCTCTGGTGGTCTACATGTTCTGAGAAGCATTTTACACTTCATTTTTAAAGATAGTGACTTAACTGTCCTTTTGCTTTTTAGTACTACCCAGAAAAAATATGTATGTAGACACCAATATTATGAGTTTCCACAAGTAAAAAAAATCTGTGTTATTATCATTTACATACTCATAAACACATCACATACACGCACACATAAGTAATGGAGTTGAAGTTTTCCAAGTTATGTTTGGTGAATTAGAAACTTGTTGAGTTTGCTGTCGATGAGCAGTAGTCTAGCTCTGTCACAAGGTGCACTGATTTTTCACACATACACACACACACACACACACACACACACACACACACACACACACACACACACACACACACACACACACACACACACACTCTGACACTGTCACTGACTAGAAGCAAGGTCTAGCACAAGATGTACAAAAACAAAAAAAACAAAAAAAAATTATATATGTAGGGACACACACATACACACAGAGTAGCCACATGCTTGCGTGCAGACAAACTGGGGGTATATCAGGTCACCTACAGCATGTTTTGTGGTGTTAGAGGATACCAGAACTCCTGGATAAACCCACGCAGGGATCACATGCAGAATTCACACAGAAGGAGACACAGCCAAGAACTCAACCAGAGAGCCAAGTGTTGCGAGATGGCAATGCTACTCACTATATCACTGTGATTACTTTTCTCACACAGTCTATCCAAACCACCAAAGATAGCCCCTTACTGTGTATAGTGCAGATGTCTGACTGCAATGGAAAGTGAAAGAAATTACTGTTACTCTTAAATATACTGCAACAAACGTGCATGCATACATATGCGCACACACACACACACACACACACACACACACATGCACACATGCATACACACACAGAGTAAACCATATCAATGACAGTTTTACACTGATTTTAGGAAATACAATACCCTGTCTGACACTGTTCCTTCCATACCAGATCAGCGACTGTTTAACTATGATCACACTGCAGTAGGGGTAAGACACTTTTATCCACAGATGGTGTATGAATTCATTAGTTACAGGCACTTTACTGACTGTGTATATCTCAGATGTCTGATTGTGATAACAGAAAAATAGTTGCAGTAAGTACTCCAGTTTGCTTTATATAAATGTGCAGTAAGCTGAGCTAATGACTACTTTACTTGATCATCACAGCAGAATCTGTTTAATTTGATAATTACTCCTGGATTAGTCAGTCTGTATACACAGGAATCCCCAATATTGACTGTGTATACTCCAGTAGTCTGATTAAAGTAGAAAATGTGGCCACAGTAATCTATTTCAAGTTTGTCTCATGAAATTAAAATACCTCGGTAAAATATGCCATCTTATTTCACATAGATACACAGTAGTCCAGCAATACCAGGTTAATGACTATTTAAACTAATAAAGTTTATAAAAGTCAGTTATTTTCATCCAGAGGCTGCCACCCACCTACCTACTCAGCAATTGTAGCCATTTTGTTGACAGTGTATATCTCAGATATCTAATTGTGAAAAAAGACAATGGTCACAGTAAAGCATTTAAGCTTTATTTCACGCAAGTTGTAGCAAGAGTAAGGTATTATAACTTTCAAAGTGCTCAAAAATTAGCCCTGCTATGTCATTGACTGTCCATATTTGGTTGTCTTGCCTGCTAGGATTAAAAAATACATCAAACTACTGCAGCTCTTTCTGCCATAGCCATCTCAACTACAATACCACTGAAAAAAATGTAGGTTTCTTGTTTGCAATCCCACAATTTAAACAACAAATCAAGTAGTTTATGGGCAGTGTGGAGCAGAAAGCCCATACACTGAGCAGATGTACAATACTTCCCAGTTTGGGTACCTCAGCTGTAGCTACTTTGAACAGATATATCACTGTATGCTGTTTATTTATTCATTAATTCCAGAAAAGAAACACACTGCTTCATTACTTAAAAAAATATAAATAAATTCCTGAGAAGCACCTCTGAACAAATGGTATCCTAAGCACCTGCTTAGTTTGCCTAGGCATAAGGCTGACCATAATTCTGATATTTAGCAAGTGCTACACAGGGCCGGCCATGGTGGGGCAGCGGTTAGCATTGCCACCTCACAGCAATATGTTCTCCGGTTTGATCCTCAGCTGGGGTGTCTTCTGTGCGGAGTCTACATGTCCTCTCTGCGGTCACGTGGGTTTCCTCCTGGTGCTCCAGTTTCCTCCCACATCCCAAAGATATGCTGTAGGTGGATTGGACATTCTAAATTGGCCCTAGGTGTGTGCGTGTGTGTGTGTGTGTGTGTGTGTGTGTGTGTGTGTGTGTGTGTGTGTGTGTGTGTGTGTGTGTGTGTGTGTGTGTGTGTGTGTGTGTGTGTGTGTGTGTGTGTGTGTGTGTGTGTGTGTGTGTGCCTTCTGTGGAAGGTTGGGCACCAGGCTGGCAACTCAACACTGTAAAACTCCACTGCCAATTATGAGCAGACAAGTGATCTGCTGTGGTGACCCCAAACTGGGAAAAGCCGAAGAAGAAGCAAGTGCCACAGTGTGTACATTTCCAGCCCCATCTCAACATTGGGTTTACCACTGCTGTTCTTCCTAAACATGTATCCTGTAAGAACATACAGTGTTTACTTTGCAAATATGTACACAGTTTCCATGTATACCTTAACTTCTTAATACTGTGTCTGGGCTATGTCAGAAAAAGATCCCCTGTGGATCAGATCATTAAACCCACTGAGCAAATTTTAAAGAAATAAATGAAACTGTATACATCACATTTTCATTCTTTTCTTGTGGAATATATTACAACAGCTTCCTCACTCCCAACTCCACATAGTTTTGAACCAAAGGAGTCATAAGGGCCAAATGTACTGTACTCCATTTATACACAGAACAATGAAAAATAACAGTTTACCTAAACAGGAAACATGCTTATTTTGATTGCATTCTTAAGACAACAATCCAACTAAGCTTCCCTGCAGACACAATTCCCCATCCCTTCCTGAATAACTGATAAAATCTTGTCCCAGTGTTTCTCCTGTGTCACTTTATTCCAGTTTCCCATGCAGTGCACCTCTCTTATGCTGCTCCATTTCATTTTGCCCAACTTTCCCCTTAGTCTTATAAAGTCTGTTCTTTATTTCCTCAAACCTGTCATTAAGGTAACCACAGACTATACATGTTCTCTGTAAATCATTCAGTCCTTGTCTTCTGTCCCAATTTCTGTGGTCCTATTTCCACTGATGGTACTACCTACCACATGTGGCACTCATGCTATTACTCTATAATTCCTTTCAAGATATGTGACCAGATTTAGCCACCTGACTTTCACCATGTTACACTACTACATTAAGAGTCTGAATATATTAGCAATTGATTTATATGCCCTTACCAGTCTTCAGAATTTCATTTTTAAAGGTTTTCTGTCATTTTGTATTCTTAAGTAAAGGATATAAAGATGGGGGAATGCTGACATAATGATGAAGGTGCTTACCTCACAGACACTGGGTTCAGGATTATCCTTACCTTTGTGAAACTGGCTAGGCTTAAATTGGCTTAGAAAGGTACCTAGCCTAGTACTTACCTATAAACCGGGTTCCTATCACATAGTCGAACTTTTACAAGTTCAAACCACATATGGTTGCGACCATATGTTAGAATCTGTAAAAGTTCGAGCAAGTGGATGGAAATCTCCTTAAGCGGAGGTTTCCACATTCACTTCAATGTGGTGCGATCTCAGAGTTGGTATATTTAAGTAGTGGGGGGTGGGGGGTGTAGGGGGGCTTGCCTCCCTGCATAAAACATTTTTTTTATTTGTTTGTTGTATTTTATTTTTTTATAGCTAGTCGAAGTTCCGTAACTTCGGACATATGTGTTCGAACATATGTCAGTCGAAGTTACGGAACTTCGACTATGTAATATAGACCCTATAAACCTACTGTATATAATGATAAAATATAAATGATAAAATATGGCTTTCAGTAATGCGACTGTCTACATTCTTAACTGTGTTTTAAGATATTTTTTATCTGTTTTGTCTGGGTTCATGTATTTTGTAAAACAAGAACAATGGAGAACATCGATATCTGTGCAGTGACTGAGACCTGGTTCAAGGCTCCAGAGAGCACCCCTGCACTACCAGGCTATAACTCATATCACACTTTTTGGACATCTAACCTGGACCGAAACACCAAAGGTGGGGGTTTGTCCATATTCATTAAGGATATCCACACCTCCAGGCTAGCTGCTCAGCATAATGCATCCGAGGTTATCCAAGTGCAACTAACTCTTGGCAAAACTGCAATCCAAATTGTAGCTTGCTACAGATCCCCTACCATGCCCCAGGATTCCCACTCCTCTTTTCTTGATATACTGGAAAATATTAGGGTTCAACCAAACACCCTAATAATGGGCAACTTCAACTACCCCACCATTAACTGGGAAAACTACTCATGTACTAACTCCTTAGCGCAACACTTTCTGGAATTCATAAACTCCAATGCCCTAGATCAACTTATCCACACCCCCACCAGGGGCAACAATATCCTAGACCTAGTCATTACCAACATGAGTGACCGGTGTTCCACACCTGAAGTCAACTCCTCGTTGGTCCGATCCGACCATAAGCTAATCACCCTTGATATCCACATCCCACCCCCACCCAACTTTAAGGAAACCACAGTAAGAAATTTCTCCAAAGCCAACTTCATGCTTCTTAAGACAGAAGTAGTGAACTTCATGACACCCATGCAGATGGACAATACAGTTACAACTGCTGAATCCTACACAAATGTGCTCTATAAGCACCTACATGAGTGCATGGATCGTGCTATCCCAAACAGAACCAAGATGCTATCCTCCAAAAAAAGGAAGTCAATCTGGTGGTCCCTTGCTATAAACAAACTCTACAACAGAAGGAAGAAACTGTTGCAAAAGAGAGTAAAATCCCATGAGTGGAGGAGCTCCCTGGTCAGCCTCAGTAAGAAGCTGAGATCCCTTATAAGATCCTCCAAAGCTAGCTACGGAAATAAAATTGCCACTAATTCCAAGGGCAACCACAAAGCATTCTATAGCTATGTCAAGAATCTCAATGGCAACACCCAGATCTGCTCTGAGTTACAGCACAAAGGCATGAAAATTATAGAACCAACTGATATTGCCAACATCCTGGCAGATAGGTTCAGTGCTAACTTTACCCCCCACTCACCCCCTAAAGGGCCCATATCTATACAGGAAGAATGCAGAGTCTCTGTAATCACAGCTACGCAGGTGAAAGATGCACTCTATAAAGCCAAAAACATAGCATCCATGGGACTGGACAACATCCCAGGCTGCGTTTTACACGAACTTCAGAATGAACTGGCTCCCCACTTAAGCACCATGTTCAATAATAGCCTCGCATCAGGCTTTGTGCCCACTGAATGGCACACAGCAACAGTTATCCCACTCCACAAAGGGGGAGCCACCACTGATCCCGGGAACTATAGACCTATTAGCCTGATGATTCTGGTCTGCAAAGCCATGGAACGTATCATCATGGAACTCATAAACAAAGACATTGGTAACCTCCAAACTCTGGATCCCACCCAATTCGGGTTTGTGAAAGGCAGATCATGCCTCCTGAACCTGATCGGCTTCTTTGAGGCAGTCACCAAAGCCGTAGATGAGGGTAAAGTGGTTCACACAGCCTATCTTGACCCCGCCAAGGCTTTTGACACCATCCCCCATTCGGGAATTATAGCTAAACTCAATAAACTAGGCATAAATCCCTATGTCACAAGATGGGTTGCCAACTGGCTCACTGACAGAACCCACACTGTAAAATTTGCAGACTAAATCTGACCTCAAACCAGTGACAAGTGGAGTACCACAGGGTTCCGTCCTGGGACCGCTCCTGTTTGGTATCTACTTCTCTGAAGTACAGGCTAACACAGAAGGCCTCTGGCTAATGAAGTTCGCAGATGACTGCAAACTAGGAGCCATAGTCAAGTCCCCAAATTATGTGAACATCTTACAGAAGGGCCTCTCTGAGACAGATGCCTGGTGTCAGAGCCATGGTCTCAAGCTCAATGCCAAAAAGTGCAGTGTCATCCCCTTTGGTAAAAACTCTGTACCCATGAAATACCACATAGGCAGCAATCTACTTAACACCGAATGCATGATAAGAGACCTTGGGACCCAGGTGGACAGTAGTCTCTCCTTTGATAGTCACATCACCACAGTAGTCAGGAAGTCCTTCTATGTGGCACACCTCATCATAAAAGAGTTCTCGTCCAGGAAAAAAGAGGTCATCGTTACCCTCTACTCATCATTCATTAGACCCATTATAGAGTACAACACCCCTTTTGGAATGTACCTCACAAGACATCTGCAGCAGCTGGAAAGGCCACAGAAGTACCTCACAAAGAGGATTACTGGACTCAAACAAATGCCCTACACTGACCGCCTCAAAAAACTCCAGCTTTACTCCATAGCATATTGCCTACTCAGAGGTGATCTCTGCCTAACATATAAAGCTATGTCAAACCCAGAGCTGCTGGACATGCTACACCTAAAGAAATCCCAATCCCTCCGAGCTACACGCTCTAGGGACTTAAGCCTTGTCACCACAATAAACAGGACATGCTGGAGAGATAGATTCCTATCCCAGAGACTTCCCATACTCTGGAACAGGCTACCCATCTATGTCAAGCAAAGTTCTTCATTAGCACTCTTCAAGAAAAATTTTGATGAGTGGATGGAAAATAGGAAATACACCCCGGGGATCACTTCTGTGTCTCTGCTCGTCAGTGGCACAGGAAAATAACTTTCTTGGGTGGCATAAGCCAGGGAACCTTGTTGGCTAGGCTTGCATAGGACCTTGGGCCGATAGCCTAGTACCTACCTATGAACTTATGAACCTATATATTTAGCTTAAACGGATTTAGCTGTTGAACTCAAGTGTTTCTTTGCAGTTACATTATGCCCCCATTTCATAAGACCTGTACAGTTCATCTCCTTACTCTGATAAACCAAACAATGCTGTCATAATATATGTCAGATCTTCATGCTTTCAACCACCTGTTTCTTATTATTTCCTGTTTTCTTTTTAATGTAGACTCTATTATATTGGTATGTCTTATTTATTGGGGGGGGCAATTTAGAAGGTAAATCTTAAACCTTGGCCTATGGCTAAGTATTTACTGTAAGATTCGTTGGTATACTCCACAGAACATAAGATGCCTCCTAAATTATAATTGTAGAATCACAGTGACACTAAAAGAAAATGACCAAAACTAATGAAATACATTAAATGAATTTTAGCCTATAATGAGTGTGCTTATTATGGGTTAATAAATTAATTAATTTTAACTTTTTTTCATTGGCTTCTGGTCATTTTTCATAGAAGACTGTCTCTTGGATTGCTGTTTCATGTCACACTGATATTTACATTACTATTTGCAGGCTCTGAAAAGGACCCCAGTATACCCCATTGGAGGGTAGGAATGCCATGCCTTGGCCAAATTTCTCCTAGTAGTATAAATACCACATTGGGTTTCTCCTGAAAAGAGGGTACTAGCCTAGTGGGACTAACTTGGTCAGTAAAGGATAGACAGACAGATAGAGAAATGAATAAATTATTTAAAGTTCCCTAAAATGTAGCACTCCCAGAAGGATGACACAAAATTCTAATTTCATATAGTGCATTCCTGAGATGAGCAAGGTATCCATACTACTTAGATATGAGATAAGATTGCTAATAAGTCCAAATAGGAGAAAATATTAATTTATAGGCAGGATTTCATACCAGTGCTAGAAGACTCAAAAGTGTCTATTGTATGATTATTTATATGACTCAGAAATGAATTGCTTATCTGTATGATCAGATGTTGTCACTTCTGTCCATTCCTGAATGGATGATTTGTCAAATCTATCTCGGATACGTCTTCGGCCAGTCAAACTTTGAATTCAAAGTTCAGGCTACTCCCCTTACCCAAAACCTCTTACAAGTAGAGTTACCTCAGATCTCATTGCCACTCATTTGCTATGGATGAAATTGCCATTTCTCAGGCTTGGGTTCAGCTAAGTCAAAGTTATTTTTTTGTTATTTTGCAATAGTCATGGTTTATGTTATATATGTTTGTTTATACCATCTTGTCTTGTTTACCTCCCTTTACTCCAAAACAAAAAAATTAGACCTGGTTTTGTCTTTGCCTTTTTGGTGCCATTTTCTCTGTCATCTAGCCTATTAGTGGTAGTGTTTTCTGATTAATAGTGCTTTGGGGCAGCTTTTTCCTCTCTGGTGTTTTATGGTTACTGTTATTTCTGGTTGTGACTGTTGCTGTAACTTTTGTTGTGGTTTGTTTCTTTTTAGTTGACTGTGTAAGACCATCAAGATTTAAAAAAAATGTGTGGCCTGCAGACATAAAATTTGTAACTTGGACATGCATTCCATGTGCATTTATGTTTAGAGGCCACTCAGCTTTATGGAAAATGCCCTAGTTTACTGTGTTTGGCACTAGAGCAATTACTGAAAGGAGAAAGCTTCCCTTCCTCACTTTATTGCCTCTGCTGTCTCCCCTTCTGCCAGAAAAACCTCTGACAAATCCAAGGGTGAAAATAGTGGTTACAAGCCTAAAGAAAAGGAGGAGTCCAAAGAATCCAAGGAATACAAGAAACAGTTGCTGGATAATTCCTCTTCATTGGGTCTGGACCCAAAACTTGCTAAGACCTTGGACCTGACATCAGCATCAGATCTTATTGTCAATGGATCCGGAACCCATCTTTTGATGAAACTGCATTTCTTCCTGGAACCATTTTTGCCCAGACTGTGATCCCCATCTCTACAGAAAAGAGCTAGGAGCTTTTGCAAAGCAGATGTGGATAGAATGATGAGGAAGTTCCTCAGGACCAAAATCTATTTAGGAGTTCACCAAGCTCTGACCACAGTCAGAACTTTGGGCATGGGCCCATCCCCTCATCATATTATTACTCTTTCCCTGATTTGACCTTCAGACTCGGGGATGTTGGATCCAAGTGTTTCCGAGAATTTGTCTATATCAGATCCAAAGACCTGGTCTTTGTCAATCCATACTGTATCTCTGATCCAACAGGTATCAAGTGGCTCTGGCCCTGATGGATCTTGGAGCTGAGGAGTCAATGTTAGACCCATGGGGGCCTGGCTTGACTCCTAAGCTTTCAGAGCCATCCCTTTCTCTTGGAGCTTCAGTGATAGACATGTCTGACCCAGCATCAGCTAGGGAGCTGAGGCAAACAGGACTTCAATACCAATCCATGTTAGGCACTGCAGCTCCACTGAAGGGGTCTTGGGTCCAGTCTCGACTTCTACCTTCAAAGCTTTTCAGCAAGTGTTCTCTCAGTCTAGGGAGAATTCCCTTTCCTGCTTGGATCCATCCCTCCTGCACAGGAATTCCCTGGGTCTTAACCTTGCACTTTCTATGCCATCAAGATAGCAAGCCCCTTCTCGCCTTGAGACTGTCCTTATTGAGTACTCCCATTCTGCTTCTGAGTCCTCCCATCAGAACACTCCATAGAGAGATTTGACAGAAATGTTTATGCAAAATGAAGCACCTTGACTCCCCCTAGAAGTCCTTAACTGAAGATAATGATGTCAATGAGGAGGAGTAATGTCCCATATCCTGCCTTGAGGATGTCTCATTTGGAGAAATCCTGGAACTGCTTAGACAGAAAGATGGGTGATCCTCCAAAGCAGTACACCAGGAGGAGTCGGTACGCCTTGATGTTTTTGTCTACTTCTTGGGTTGTCCTGCCCAGAGACGAGAAGGCTGATGTGATTAATCTCATCTTTTAGTGGGCATGGCAGAAGCCAGACATGGCTGAATTAATCCAGTGCAAGACCTGATAAGTTTTTGGTTTCCCAGTAGGATTATCCTTATTGAAGTAAGGGTCCCACCACTGATTCCACTGTGTTGGCAGTGGCCACCAAAAAGGAGCTTGCTGAGGAAAGCGCCACTGTCCATCCATGTAACAGGGAGTGTAGGGCACTGAACAGATTTAGGAAATGAGTTTATGCTTCAGGAACCTTTGTGCTTAGGGCACTGAACTATTTGGCACATGTGATTTACTTCCAGATAGACTTGACCAAGGAGCACTCCAAATCTCTCTCAGTGCCCCTTATCTGCAGAAGGGAAGAAGTCTGATAATACACAGTTGGCCACTCTTCAATCCATTTCAAATGTGACTATGCAGCTCATTACCAATGTGACAGAAGGCACTTTAAGAACTGCGGGCATTGGCATAACTTCTAAGAGTCATGCCTGGATGCAACTGTGCAACTTTATGGAGCACTTTAAAATGTCCTTTATCAATGCCCCCTATGATAGCTCAACACTTATCAGGCCAAAGGTTACAGAGATGCTATCCAGACGTGAACAAGATGGGAAAACGTTGTCTGCAGTAGGGATCCATTTTTCTACACCCCAGAGGTCTTTTTCTAGAAACCAGAAGGGAGGGAAGAAGCTGTGGTCCTGTAAATTGCGAGGTTTTGCTCCTGACATTTCAGGTGATGGACCCCCCCGGAGGCAGTGAGAGAATACTCTAATGGTGGACATAATCACAGCAATAGAGGTGGTCCCCAAAACCAGGGCTTTTAGGATCCTTTCTGCTGGGCCTTACCAGCACTCCTGAACATTTGCCTCACTCAAGAAAACGCCCCAATATTCCACCCTCCCAAAGAAAAGCAGTAGCACTAGAAATAAGAAAATTGCTAGACAATTGAGTCTTCCAGGAGATCCCATCAGACCAGCAAGGGTCCAAAATTTACTCAAGTTTGGTTTTGATGCCAAACAAAAACAGAGATGTCAAGTCCATCTTGGACCTCAGTCATCTGAAGAAGTACGTGAAGGAAACAAAATTCCAGATGGTCATGGTACAGTCCATTCTTCCATTGCTGAGGAAGGATGATTGGATGTGCTCAATAGATCTTCAGGATACCTACTGCCATATAAAGATGGACAGATTCTCCAGAAGGTTTCCCCACTTCTGGCTGGGAGCCAGTCATTTCCATTCACATCCCTACACTTTAGTTTCACCACAGCCCGGTGGGTGTTCACCAAGTGAATGGCAGTGGTTGCAGTTCATCTCAGACTACAAAGGTTCTGAGCATTCCCATAAATGGATGACTAGCTCATAACCTCCCCCACCAAGAATATTTGTCTCAGTGCCAGGGACTCTTTGCTCCAGTTTTACTCACAACTAGGTATAACTGTGAAAACAGCCAAGTCCAAACTTCAACCTGTCCAGACTTTAGAATTCATTGAAGCACCAGATGAATACAAACTTACAAATAACCAGACTTCCGGAATCCAGGACTGCCACACCCCATAAACAGATGATAGCACTTCTTTCCAGTCTAAAGCCACCAGCAAGATTAATTTTGCATCTCCTTGGCACAATTACTTTGATTCCTCTTGCCAGATACCACATGGGGTACTCCAATGGACCCTATCAGCACAATGGTCAATTAGACATCAGCCCATGAGTTTTCAAGTTTCTCTCACAAAAATCTGAAATACTCATTCTGTGGTGGCTAGAGTCTCTGACAGTTTGTCAAGGTCAACCCTTTGTTATACCTTCTCCCCTGGCTACAATGAACATGGATGCTTACCAGATGATGGCAGTCCTCCTAGCATTGCAGGCCTTCCTGGTCATCAACAAACATGGGGGATTATGATGTTACTGCTTGAGTTGAGAAGCCATGAGGGTTTAGCAATGGGTGATGTCTTCTCACAGCTTTTTGGTAGTAATGCACATACTGGGGAAGTCCAATATTCTAGCAGACAGATTGAACAACTCTATCTTTCTCCCTTGTGAGTAGTTTCTCAACCCAACAGTGGCAGAACAGATTTTTGGCCTCTGGAGCTAATTGTGCTGCAATCTCTTTGCCTCCCCCTTACTACAACACCAAGTGCAGCAGGTACTTTGCCTTAATCCTCTAGGAGGTGCAGTCACCAAAGGATGCCCTGACCCATACTTGGCCCCCAGTCCCCTGTATGCTTTCCCCCTACTCCACTGATCCCGTACTTTCTACAGAAAGAACTGGCAAGTAAGGCTACAGTGATCCTCCTTGCTCCCTTCTGGCCCCAACAGGTTTGGTTTCCCTTCCTCTGGTCTAATCTAATCCACCTTCCTTGGGTGCTGGACCCTTTCCCAGATTTTCCCTCTCCTGGACATTCAAGTCCTGAAATTGACCAGATGTTTTTTCCAATTCCAATGATGGCTAGACAATCCAGGCTGTCTTCCCAAGACTTTTAAACTCTGACCTCTCTTCAGAGAGTTTCTACCAAAAAGATTTATAAGGCAAATGGAAGAGATTCTTCCTCTGGGCTTCCAGTAAAAATCTGGACCCGCTTAAGCCACTCTTCCAGTGATCTTGGACTTCCTGGCATCTTCCACAGTGGAGCTAGCTACTGTACTATCAAGGTTCAGCTAGCATCCATATTCAGTTTTCATGCTGGGAAGAATCAATCTTCCATTTCCCCCCTTAAATTGTCTAGGGCTTTCTTTAGGGTATTTTTGTCTCTGAACCCCCTTTCTCGGGGCCCCGTTCCTCCTTAGGATATTGCCATTCTCTTACAGGCCTTGACTAGTCCCTTGTTGAACCTGCAGCTATGATTTATTTAAAATATGTGGCTTGGAAGACCTTATTTGTGGTGACAGCCACCTCTGCTATGAAGGTTTTGGAGTTACACTCCCTTTCTTGTAAGCCTCCTTATTTGGTCTTCTGCAAGGACAGAGTTAATCTGAGAACCAATAATTTCTTCCAAAGGTGGCTTCTGAATCGTCTCTTAATCGAGCTATCAACCTTCTCATCTTCAGTCTAAGATTCACCACAAAGGAGAATACATGTTACACCTGCTGGATGTGCTCTGTCAACTCCATTTTTACTTATACCACACTAAAACAATTAAAAACACTGACCAGTTGTCTGTCTCCTTTCCCACTCTTTCTTGGTGCTTATTGCATTGTATTTCACATGTCTACAGAGAGAGAAAAGGGGTTGTCTTTATCAAACCATCTAAGGCTCACTTGACTAGGTTAGTGACTACCTCTAATGTTGTCTTCTCCAGAGTCAAAATTGATTAAATTTGTGCTGCAGCTACTTGATTGAATGCCCATACTTTCATTTCCCATTACAAGTTGGATTTACAATCAAGGTCTAGAGCTCCCTTTGGTTCAGCTGTCCTCTAGAATATCCTTCCATGAGACCTCCCAAGATTGATACTAGCTGGGGATCTGTCCCATCTGTTGAGCAACAGATGGAAGAGACAGCATCAGATATGAAAGTTATGTACTTCCCATAATGATAGATCTGTGCTGTCTGCTTCTGTCCTTCTTCAGCTTCCCTCCCTCCTTCCCCCATCCATTTGTTTTATCCTTTACTCCTGGAGTGACTGCACTGATAGCTCCATTGGCTTGATCGTGTACTCTTCAAGCTCAAAGTTTGGAAGAAGGTTCATTTAATGAGGTGCTGATTTTTTTTTGTAAGAGAGACTAATTTTTTTATGATAGGGTATGAACAAACTCAATCTGAAGTAATACACACGGTGGATTGTGGGTAAGGGGAGAAGCCTGAGGTTTGGATCCAAAGTCTGAGAGTGATCACAGTCAGATCCAGGCTGGATCCAATAACCCATGCTTTGAGGAAGGACAGAAAGAGACAACACAGATTTATCATTATGGTAAATACATGGTGTTTGTTTATGTACCCTAACATAAGTAAACCAGTGCAGTGCCCCAGTTAAATCTAATGATTTTTTTTGTACTACTTCTTATTTCTACAGAGGCAGCTGTCATGGGGTTCATACGTGTGGCTTTGGATGACACGAATTGCCAGGATCTCTCTCTTTTGTAAGTACCAGTTTTACTTTAATGCTTTTGTACAATATCTCTTAATTAAAATAGATTGGGTTTAGCTTAGGAGGTCATTGCTGGTGCAGTTGTTTAACAATGACAGTGATGCAACCGTGGAGTTGATATATTTAAGTCTAGTGTGTGTGTGGGGGGGGGGGGGTGCAGGTCCCACCTGCATAAAACATTTATTTTGATATTTATTATTGTGCATATATTTTTGGTAGTTTAGTTATTTATTTTATCAGTATTTTGTGTGGTTGAGAATATCTGCACTCAAGGTTATTTTTTTACTGTGACAAGTTTAGTATTTTTGATTTCAATGTTGGTTTACGTGATCATATATATGTGTGTGTGTACATATATATATATATATATATATATATATATATATATATATATATATATTTATATATATGAAATTGTGACATTTCCACAAAGTGTCATAATGTCGAACCTCACATAATAAAACTTAAAAGTTTGATTCATTAAACATTGAAAAAAAAAACACATCTTTTTTTTTTTTTGCCGCGGGCAAGACCCCTTGTACCCCCTACTAATTATATATACCAACTCTGAGATCACATTAGAGGAAAAGGGCAAATTCCCCGATTCTCACTGTTCTGCAGTCTCACAAATAAAAAAGCTGGTAATTTTGAACAGCTGATTTTGGATAAGCTGTACTGACTTCTTATTTTTTATAAAAAAATTGTGACTGCACAAACTGCGACACACAACATGAGCGAATCACAAAACGTTGACAGCTTCGCCTCCACTATCAGTAATCTCCAGCTACAAATCCTAGGCCAAGCATTGTCTGAATAATGCTACTGTTAGGAAATGAGTTTTTGGCAATGTAATGTGTAGGTTAGGGTTATGGACAGGGGTAGAACAGTGGTTAGGGTTAGCACATATGAGTAAGGATGGGCAAAGGGGCACCTTTTCAAACATTCATTTTCCTGCACAGTCCTACATACCAACACTATAAAACCTGAATTCAGTCAAATGTGATTCACACACATGTACATTCATACATTTAAGCAGTCACTCATTTTTTACCCACCCACACAAATTAGTTGACCAGATGCGTTGTCAACCATTTCACGATTTGAATGACAGCTATACATATGTATATATACACACACACACACACACACACACACACACACACACACACACACACACACACACACTTGTATATAAGCATAGTGGGGCAATAATACATAAAGCCTAGTGAGTTAAAAAAATAACAGAGAAATCATCCATAAAAAACAAATACAAAAAGCATCAACAAGTGGATAGAATCAATAAACACAACATCCTGCTGTATTAACAACTGAGCAGCAGTATGTTAAAAAGCTTTTAAAGATATAAAATGAGGTTTGAGGAAATATGCACTTATTAGGGGTTTGTTTATTCTATCTACATTAGTAGCTGCACAAAGTACTTGTTGATACTGTTCATGAGGTACCTGTTTTGTTAGTATAAAGTGTATCATTCAGAAGGACAGATGCATTAGCTTCAAGGCAAAAAAAACATATTTTTCTGCACTGCAACTTTAGAATATGTGCTTTCAGCTGCTTAAGAATAATGCACTAAGTGCACTAGAACTTTTCATGACAAGACAGCTGCACATTATCTGAGAAATTGAATTATTTTGTGGGGGAGTATCAGAATTAGACTACAATTTAAAATACTTCAGTCAGTAAACTCAAGACTAAAGTAAAATAACTATTCTGTTTTTTAAACCTGTGCTGGTTAGGAGTCAGTTACATTATTCATTTAACAAGTTCTTTATTAGGGACTACTTTTCCTCAAAAAACATGAAAAATGTTGATAAAAACAAATGCTTTCTAGCACTGAACATAGTGAAAATTGTTTTTCAAGTTCTAAGGCACTACAGTTGCAGCATCAAGCCTTGGCAGACTGTCATTTCTGTTTAAAATCCACCCCCGTCTCACAATGTCAGCCATTACTCACACATGTATATGTTTAGGGAATAAGTTCCATCATGAGTGACAAAGCCATGAGTCACACACCAAGGTCTTATATACAGAACAATGTATTTCAGATATTCTATAAATAATCCCATGTTGCTAAATCACTCAACATCTATAACTGAGAAAAATCACTTTTCTAAGCAAGCGCTAAAAAAAAACATAAACTCTGTAAAACAATATTTTTTGCAAGTAACTGTACCTCTCTGCACTCCCACATGTGAGTGCTGTCCCCAAACCCAATCTCTATGTATACTAGTCCAAGGTGCACAAACTCAGAGAAAAGAGATACGAGTAAAAGAAAAACACTGTTTTCCCTTTTCTCTGAGTCCTTTAACGTAACACACAAAACAAAATATCTGAAACAAACTTCTGACATACTTAAACAGCAAACAACAACAACACGGACTGTAGGCTCTTACATCTGTAACATGCCATAGTACCACATGATCCCAGATATTTCATCATCACACAAGCCAAACCCTAGATTTTTTGTATGTTTATTGTTTTTGTTAAGTTTGAAATTTCTATTGAATTCAATGTGCAACTGTTAACTGTATAAGTTTCTTCTAATCAGGAATTTAGTCAGTTTTTTTTAGTTTTTTTTACCCCAGTCCTGATACTGCTTGGCCCTCCAGCTCTGCTCATAGGTTCATAGGTTCATAGATTAGTACTAGGCTAACTGCCCTTGTGAGCCATTTCAAGCCTAGCCAATTATCCCCTGTGAGATTCAAACCCTGTACCTTGTGTTTGTAAGCAAACACCTTAACCATTAGGCCACCTTCCCAACCCCTTTTTCCTGCCAACTTAGCCTTGATGTAACCCTAGCACCAGATGGGACCCTATCTTTTCACTGAGTTGACCTTGTGTTGCTCATTTGTAACACAGGAACATGGAACATGGCACTAGGAACCATTGTTGCTGTAACAGCAGGTCAGCTATGCTTAGCCCTGTCATCCTCCCAGCATGCTGACATATCCAGTTCAGCTGGACTGGCAGCGAGGTGTGGCTTGAGGACATTCCCATCTCAGGCCACTAGAATGGCTTGGCCCCTAGCCCTCCCATATGCCATGCCTGGCAATCTGTCTATTTATCAGAGCTCAATGAGAACTCCATGAAGCATGTTCTATCCACCATTGACTAAATATACCAATCCTCCCTGCCCATACAGTCAAGCACCCAAGCTGATGATTTTATCTGGTTGCCTTGGCAGCAGTCATGGTATTAACCCTCTATTCCACAGGTGCATGTTTTGAGCATGTTTTTTATGAATGGAGTGTCTTATGATTGACATTGCACTTTAGCCACCTACACAACAGGTGTCCCCAAACCATCCATTGAACAGAAGAGCAGGCCTTTGGTCTCTATAGCCTATCGACCCTGGCCTCTCAGCCTCTGACTTGCTTCTGTGCCATCAAGTTGTGTTAGTACAGAAAGTATTTTTTGTTTTATTTTGTTAAGGATGGACATTTATAATACTGTTAGAGTCTACCTCACAAAGCATCATGGGTGGGGTGTGCTGAAATAGGGAAAGAGAAAAAGCATGTGTCAGTGGTATCCAGACACCTCAATGTCTATAGCAGCATACAGCTTACCACATTTCTGTGTTAACTACAACCAATGGAGACCAGTATTAATTGTAAAAATGTACTGCCAATTAGATATGGCATATAGTTTGCCTTAATTTGATATTGTCTAAATGAGCTATAGCAACAGAACCAAAGTATAAATAAATGTCTTCACATCTGAAGAAATAACTTACTTTTGTTTACACAAAATGCTTTTCTACTGCATACAAAATTGTGGCCAGTTCTCCACATTATATCTTTCCAAGGATATGGTCATAGTTGTAACACACTGGATGAGAAAAAGACAATAAAAAATCAAAAACACAACTTTGATATCTTGTTTTACAGAATCACTTGTAACTTCATCACTGGCAGTTCATTTACTACTGAAATGCAATGTTAAACTAACATGTCTGAAAAGCTGTTACGTGTTCTTTAAACAAAGAAAACGCATATATTTATGCAGCATCCATCTCTGAGGGAGCAGAAAATAAAAATCCATATATCTAGTCCAGCTGTACATATGAAAATATACTGTCTTCTGTGTGGAGTCTGCATGTCCTCCCCACGGTTGGGTGGGCATTTGAAAGACATGCGTAAATGGACATGCCTTCGTTGAAGGTTGAACATCGAGCTGGCACCTCGGTGTTCATGAAAATCTACTGCCAATCATTAGTGGACCGGAGTTCCGCTGTGGCGACCTCTAACCGGGAAAAGCCGAAAAGACAAACAACTGTCACTGTTAGCCTGTCCAGAAAATTAAGTATACACCACCAGTGCCATTGGTTCTAAGAACTTTAGTATTTTCATTTGCAAGAGCAGTACTCAGAAATTAACAGGATTGTAGTGTAATCATCATATCATTAAGCAAAAAATGTAACGTTGAACAAAAAAAAGTAAACACGGAAATAATGAATAATTTTAGTGTGTAACTTGACTGTGTAAAAATTTCCATTTATTAGTCACAGTGTCCTTCACAGCCATTTTATCAATATTAATTTCAAGACACATTCATAGTTTAAATATAGGGGGATTCAATAAAGCCTACATGGTCAGTGCACAAGGCCGTGAAGAGTTTTAGATTCAGTAAACTCCATGTAGCAGCATGCAGGCATGAGCAAACATGGCAATTTCCATGGCATGCAAATTACAGCATAAGTAGCTGAATTGTATGCTAATGAAGCAAACTAACAGAATGGAGAGATTCAACAATCTGTACAGTAACCGTGTAGACTCCGTGCTCATGTTGTCCATGTATTCAAAAGTTTTCCGAATACAGCCATGGAAAGGAGTCTACATGGAAATAAGACCAAGTAAAAGTCCCTAGATTTGTACAGAACTGAACATAACATGTAACCCCACACACATTATGACATTATTAGACCTAGTGGATGCTAGAAAATTAGATTAACAATAGCAACAATTCCTTTTTATGTGCTATGATATAAATGCAGCTTTGCTTCCCCACCCTCAAATGAAGAATGTACCCATAACTAATGTAGAATGATAAAAGTGTAAACCTCATGAAACATACCATTCATACTGTCATGTAAGCATATGCAGTATGTATCTGATGGAATACAAACAAATTTTATCAAAACCTGCATTCCTCTGAGCAGATATATAGTTAAGTAATACCCTCCCTTGAGTGTTCAACATTGGGCTCCCCTTCATTTTCCCTGCCTACATGGTTATTAACCATGTAGATTCAGGGCTGTCAGCATGGTGTAGATGCAACTGAGGTTAAAACTCATTAGAAATGCTAAATCCTCAAAAAATGTAACCATGTAGGGATGTTCACTTCATGTAGGCATTTCCACAATGTTCGTGTTCAATGGATGGCAGCAGTGAATGATGACATCGGGGGGTGTCAGGTTACACTTACACAGGTGCACATGCAGGTCTGTGAAATACAGAAGTTCATGTAAGGAGTGCACAATTCACAAGTTTTGCTTCATCCTCTTTATTGTTTATTAAAATGTATCATCTCTGTCCACTTTAAGTAAAAATTTATTTTTTAAATTTTATCTTTGTTTCCACAACACAGCACTCAGTGCAGCCACAGGAAATAGAGGAATAAATGGCAGGTTTCTCAGTGTTTGTCACATAACTATTCCTGTGGCAGCATGTGTGTGTATAGGGCTAGAGTATAGAAGGTTCTGGGTTCTAGTACGGGGTCTACAACATTTCCTTCCATGTTTGAGCTGCATGTTTGTGCAGCATCACAAGAACAGATAAAAAAAATTACTTGTGTTTACCTCATTTATACATCTGTGTGTGCAGTGGTGCATAGGTACGCATCATGCACTAATGAGCACCAAATGAGTTGAAATATTAAGTAAAGCAGATGTTTTTCATAGGTGCTAATTACAGCATAACCAGGTGATTTTTCAGTATGGTTGAGCTATTCAACAAGCTATAATGCTTCCATGTAGCCTCCATTCTATTTTTTCCTGAATACTTCAATACCATGGGAGGAGAGACAAGAAAATTTAAGCCCTGAAATAAAACTATGTCATCTGCTGCATTTGCAATGTTTGAACCTAGAATGTATTCTTTAATAATAGTATGCAATATCCTTGTATTTCTTACCGTGGTGCAGTAGTCAAGTAAATAGTGATGGATTTGTACAAAAAGGACTTTGACATGTAACAGCAGACACTTATTTTACTTATATGTGTTCTTTACTATGTTGTCTATGCCTTATTCTTCCCATTTTTAATTGCAATTTTTGTGTGCTGCTCTGCATAGTGCAAACAGTGGAAGTGGAGAATTGGCTATATTTATGTGATTTGCACAAAGCGCTGTAGACCACCTAGGAAGCAGACAGTCCAAAATAGAATCCAGATACAGTCAGTGAATGCCCTTGGCAATCGTGAAAAATTGGCCTGGAGTACAGATAGTATTGGGTTCTAATATAGAGTGTGCAACCTTTGTTTCACTGCTGTGACATTGCAGTTTACAATAATGAAGGGCAACATAGACAACTACTTCCTCAACATTCTTGTGGCAACAGGTGTAAGTGTAGGACTGCCCTACACATGGTCCTGTTTTCAAATACAGAATATCCCATATAGTATTACTTTTACTGATGGAGTAAACTATGTATTATCACATTTATCATCCAATGTAAAACTGTGGGTAACTTTGTGTACTATAGTCCTGTAAATGTATTCCTGCCATCTGGACCGGTATGGTTTTAACTTTTGTGAAAAACACATATGCAGCTGCCTATACATGCAATCGCATGCCACTGTTGCATTCTGCTTGTCAGATGTTAGCAATGCGGCTCACATTTGTGCACTGCTTACCTACGTGCAAATGGTGTAACTTGCATGCGTGTACACTTTAACCATTATGCAAATCCACTACTCCCTGTGCTATGGAACTGTATATATCATGCTTTCTTAATGGTGTTTATTGTCCATTACCTTTGTATTACATAACATTTTATGTGGAAACATTGCAAACTGAGGGCACATTCTAAGTATACATCATATATTCACATTACATAAATGAGTTGCCTCCCCACCCACCAAGCAGTAAAGCAATACAACCCTGAGATCTCAGTATTTTTTACACACATATGTCAACCACTCTACAAAGTGTAATGTATAATACTGTGTGCTCCCTTATGGAAAGAGCCATTTGGTGGTGCTGACAACTTTGCTCTGATAAACTCAAACATCCAACTATGCTCAATAAGAGTATTTGTGTTTTAACACAGCTAGGCTCATACAGACCCTAGTGCTGTTAGGCTTCTGGCCTCATATGAGCCTATAAATCTATGTGCCTATACAGGACTCCCAACCTGTTGTCCCCCACATGGCGTGCTGATGTCATCTACTATAAGATCACCTGCAGCCATGTAAAAGTCAGACTTGTGCCATGGAATTTGTGTAAAGTACTGTGTTCTGCAGTCTGTGTACTTAGATAGGTAGGGGTTCTGTTCTCACTGCAGTTAACTGTGTGTGTGGTATTATTTGACATTACAGAGAGCATTTTACACCAGCATGTGGGACACTGTTATTACCATATGCTCAACAGACAATGCTGATGTCATCAGCTATATCAAATGAATGCAGTCATCCCAACAGGGCATGATCAGAGACTGGCCTGGAGCCCAGGCAGATGTCACCTCATCTGATACCAGACAGCTTACAGTGACATGTCTTTTAAGCTATACACATACATTATGGCACGGTTAGTAGACCCTGTGTTGTCTTGATGAGAAAGCCCTGTGGTCTGTCTAGCTTCTGCATGTGTCTGGTGACATTCATGCAAAAAGAGCATTATATTGCATTACGGTTCTGATGAGATTTGATGACAGTGCTGTCATACAATCCTGAAATCTGAATGTGATGGCATGACTTATGATGTGCACCATACGTATATACTGGAAAATCATTAAAGAGAAATGTTAGAAAGTAATGAGACACTGCAGTTCTTGACTTCACAATGCTTACAAGAGAATACACTAGAAAGTAATGGCATGATGACTGTATAACTTGGCAAGACAAATATAAGTGACAGGTACAATTATCAGTTCAACACAAATGCAGATATGCTAAGTACTAATGTAGCTATGCACCCTGTGCATCAGACACAAAGCTTTTGTATCACTGAATCAAAAAGACAGAAAACAGGGATATGGCACAATCATCACTTGCACAGGGTGTTGTGTGCGGAGGCAGGAGGCCTAAGCTGACACAAAAGGTTAACAAGTGTGTGTGAGTAAGAAAGCAAAGCAGGTAGGCTGAACCATGTAACTGGTGTATGAGTGTGTGTGTGTGTGTGTGTGTGTGTGTGTGTGTGTGTGTGTGTGTGTGTGTGTGTGTGTGTGTGTGTGTGTGTGTGTGTGTCTGTAGTGGTCCTCCATGTGAAAGTGGAGTGTGAAGGTCTGCATGAATACAGGCAAGCTCAGTGTTAGCTCTACATCTTGGTATGTTGGACAGGTGTGAATGGTGCATGGTAAAGTTGACAGTTCATCGTTGTTGCCCCCAACCACGAGAACCAGCTCTGCCAGGAGTTGCACTGGCACCTCCATGCCCAAGGTCAGATGCAGTGCTGCTACCTGAATGTGGCTGATGTCAGCTGGAAGTGCTCCCTTCACGGGAATGCCCAGGACCACAACCTCATGGTCTGCCCTGTCTGGGTGTGAACAGCACACTCACAGATGGACCAGTGGAACTACTGCCACTACGGGATTGGGCATTGCCATGCTGGCTATCAACAGATTTTGTGGCTGACCTACACCCACCAGGGTGCCATTCCCCTCCCATCAGACATTCCATCACAGACACTGGTTGTTCCAAGACAGACACCCCTTGTTCCATGACAAACACCCCTCATTCCAACATGTCATTTATCCGATCTAGTGAATCAGCAGCATGGTGGAGGCAGTCACACATCTCAGCTTGTGCCACATCTACAACCCTGTGTATTTGATTGGAGTGCCTTTCTGAAGAAGCCTGTGCCTTCATGGAGGCCCTAACCATATGTTCATTGACATGAGAAGAGACACCTGAACTAGGTAGAGGAGAAAGAGTAGGCCCCCTCCAAGCACTCCTATCAACCCTCCTGTGTGGCACCTCACCCACAATATGGCTATGGCCAGAGTCAACAGGCACTAAAGCTACAATAGCCACACTTCCCTAATCATTGTCCTTGCCCTACCCCTGTCCAATATCTGTTGGCTGAGTGGACTCGGTAGGCATTGGCCTACTGGCTGTGTCCAGGGAAAATGAATGGGGTGGCTGGATGTCAACCTCTGTGTCAGATTCAACCTCTGCGCCCCCCAACTATGCCTCAGTTTCACCACTATCATCATCAGTGTCTGACATCAGTTGCCTCGGGGTCCACACTCCCACTGTCATGACCACCTGTGATAACAAGGGAGAAACACAGGCATACATTAATACCTGTACTACTATGGTGCAATGTATGCTAAACAACTAACAGTGCTGCCACTATTACAGACAGTACAGCAATAATCACAACAGGCCTAAAATGACACATTATGATATTTCTTTAAACTGATCTGTAGTACTGGAATAAATTTATTTGGCTTACCATCTTCTGGAGGCATATGTTGCTGGACTCCTAATGGTCCTGAAATAAGGTAATAAAAAGAACACCACCACGCTCAATCCACAGACTCGACTTCCACTCAGCTCGAACAGAGAATCCACCAAATAGATTTAAAGTTTTTTTTTTCCAACCAAAACAAAAAAAAAAACAAGGTAAAAACAAAAAAATCAGAGTGCAGGAAATAAACAGCGCTTTCATCGAAATATTCGAGACTTCAGAACCAACAAGAAAGTTGAGGCTGATACCTTCTATTTCTATTTAAATCTTTTTTTGGCGCCAACAAAAGATTACCATTTAACACTACCTGATTAATCTATTACTTGATTAACTGAGAATTAAACCATGACATAATTACAAAATATAGTTTTAAAAAAATATAGTAAAGCATACAATCACATAAATATATATATATATATATATATATATATATAATTAATAATCTATGAATATAATAAATGAATAATTAATTAGAAAATTGAATATATAAAATATAAAAAAATATAAATGTAGTGAATATGTCTAATGTAAGACTAATATAATATAATGTAATAATATAATATTATAATACATATAATATAATAAGTATTAAAGTATACAAGAAAAGTACAAATAACTCTCAACAAAAAGAAGTCTCAACAAAACTCTTTAACTCTTTTTATTTCATAAGAATTTAGAACTTATATTCATTATATTCAATGAGTAAATTTAAAATTACTTTCCAGAATAATTGCCAAATACTTTACTTAATTCATTCACACTACTAAACTACCCATACTATCTCTAATGTTTAAACCTTAAGTATGTGTAAGCTTTCTTTTAGTAGCAAGTATTTTCCTTTAAAAGAGGCTAACACAAAAGTGGATAATAAATGTACTAATATAGACAAGGTGCTAATGAGACCATCAGAGAAAATCAACGCTGAGTTTCACCTGATTCAGAAATCAACGACGTATCTAAAAGGTAGCGACTGAGGACAAGCCTAAAATTAGGACAATACAAAAACCAACAGGAAACCTAAAGGGTAGAAGAAAGTATAAACCTAAAAGGTATTGTGAAGTGTGGGACTATCCTAAAAATATAATCGAGTTCTACAGGACTATTATTTCAATTAGTAATTGTTGTAAATAATGTATGTGTTTGTAATTTTTGATATGTTTTATGTTTTCTGAAATAAGGTAAGCAAGAGTTAAGGGCAACATCATCACATTTAACAGTAAGACAAGGGATAATACTTGTACTCCTCTATGTCTGCATTAACTGTACGTTCAACAAGAACGTGGCTGACAACTCCAAACTAAGTTTATAACTGTACCAATCTTCATCTCCCCCCCCCTAAAAAAAAGATGTGACACAGAAGTAACTTTTATTTCAATTGTTTTACTATACAACAGTATTCAACTGATCATATAACAAAGCCTACCTGGAAGTTCCTTGTGGGAGTCAGAAGGAGTGGCACCCACGTCAAGGATATGCAGTGGTCCACTCTGCTGTGAGCTGTCATGTTGGAGGATATTCACCAGGAACTCTTCATGGGCATAAGAGGTGATTCTGTAGCTGACCCTCCCCCGGTTACCCTTTGGTCTCGGGCAACAGCAGCTGTTCACCTCTGTGCAATGGTAATCATGTCAGAGGCCCTTTGGTACACCTGTTCATATGTCTGGCTGTGGCCACCCACAGAACTGATGCAGTCAACAATGTACTGCCATAACTGTAGCCTTTGTTGCATATTGGACCAACCTCTTCCCAGCAGGCATGCCTCATGTTGACAGAGAGCATCAGCAATGATATTGTTTTTCACTTCACTGAATGGGGGTTTCCACCTCAGTGACATTGTTTGTGTCCTAAAACATAACAGAATGATAATACACATAGGTATCGCATAACTATGAACTAACTGTTTCCAAATAAAATAGTAAAGGTAGGCAGTCAGTAGTACTAACTGGAAAACATAAAACATTCTACAGATGTGAAATACTAACAGCAGGCACGATGCAAAACAAAGAGACCAGTAAGCTCAACATATCCTTGTACAGTGGATATAAAAAATGTACCCACCCCTGTTAAAATGCTAGGTTTTTGTGATATAAAAAATGAGACCACAATAAATAATTTCAAAACTTTTCCCATCTTTAATGTGACTTATAACCTGTACAATTCAATTGAAAAACAAATAAACCTGTTAGGGGAAAATATAAAAAATAATAAAATGTACAATAAGCTGGTTGCATAAGTGTGCAAACCCTTAAACTAATACTTTGTTGAAACACTTTTTGATTTAATTATAGCATTCAATCTTCTTGGTTAGGAGTCTATCAGCATGGCACATCTTGAGTTGGCAATATTTGCCCACTTTTCCTTGCAAAAGTGCTCCAAGTCTGTCAGATTGCGAGGTCATCTCTTGTGCACAGCCCTCTTCAGGTCACCCCACAGATTTTCTATTGGATTTAGGTCTGGGCTCTGACTGGGCCATTCCAAAACTTTAATGTTCTTCAGGTGAAGCCATTCTTTTGTTGATTTGGATGTATGCTTGGGGTCATTGTCGTGTTGAAAGGTGAAATTCTTCTTTATCTTCAGCTTTCTAGCAGATGCCTGAAGGTTTTGGGCCAAAAGTAATTGATATTTGGAACTGCTCATAATTCCCTCCACCTTGACTAAAGCCCCAGTTCCAGCTGAAGAAAAGCAACCCCAAAGCATGATACTGCCACCACCATGCTTCACCGTGGGGATGGTGATCTTTTGGTGATGCGAAGTGTTTTTGAGCCAAACGACCCTTTTGGAATTGTGGCCAGAAAATTCAACCTTGGTCTCATCAGACCATAACACATTTTCCCACATGCTTTTGGGAGACTTGATGTATTGTTTTGCAAATTTTAGCCAGGCCTGGATGTTTTTCTGTGTAAGAAAAGGCTTCCGTCTTGCAACCCTACCCCATAGTCCAGACAAATGGAGAATATGGGAGATTGTTGTCACATGTAGTACACAACCAGTACTTGGTAGAAATTCCTGCAGCTCCTTCAGTGTTGCTGTAGGTCTCTATGCAGCCTCCCTGACCTGTTTTTGTCTTGTCTTTTCATCAATTTTGAAGGGACGTCCAGTTTTTTGCAACGTCACTGTTGTCTTATATTTTCTCCATTTTTTGATGACTGTCTTCACTGTGTCCCATGGTGTATCCAATGCTGTGGAAATTTTTTTATACCCTTCTCCTGACTAATACCTTTCAACAATGAGATCCCTTTGATGCTTTGTAAGCTCTCTGTGAACCATGGCTTTTGCTGCAGCAGGCAACTGAGTAAATGTCAGGAAAATCCTACTAGGACAGCTGAACTAAATTTGGGGTTAATCAGAGTCTCTGTAATTGATGGCAGGTGTGTACCCAAGAAGACTGAATGCTGTAATTAAATCAAAAGGTACTTCAACAAAGTATTAGTTTAAGGGTGTGCACACTTATGCAACCAGCGTATTGTACATTTTTTTATTTTTTATATTTTTTCCCCTAACAGATTTCTTTGTTTTTCAATTGAATTGTGCAGGATATAGGTCACATTAAAGGTGGGAAAAGTTTTGAAATGATTTATTGTGGTCTAAAAAAACCTGGCATTTCAGCAGGGGTGTGTATACTATTTATATCAACTGTATGTGCAGCAACTCAGCTGTGCTCCCTTCAAAAGAACAGTCCATTCTAGTTTATGACATAACAGTAACTTCTTTGCTCCCCCCACCCACAAAAGAATAGGCAAATGAACTATTTTGCTACTAAAACATCTTTAAAATGCTAAATGTGCTCTCAAGGACCTGTCCTTGAAAAATGTACACATATTTATCACATAATTTTCTATTTTCATGTATTTTCATGTATTGTCAATCATGTATACTTCTGAAATGCCTTGACAAACATGGCCATGCCGTCAGTACACTTCTAACCAATGCAAACAGATAAATGTGCAAAAGCCTTTGCTTTAAATTATTCATTAGTATATTCCAGCATATACATTATGTAGGTACCAAAATAGGAGCATATCTCTTGGAGATCGATACTCCTCTGTAAAGATATCTTTGGAAGAAATTTCCTTTTGTGAAATCCTGCAAACATGTAGCAAGTGTCCTCAGAATCAGTTTGGCTAGCTATACATTTGCTTTTTTATAATGGAGTAGATTATTAATGGATTGCATCTGTCTTAGCTTGTGTTTCAGACATGCTAATTACACCATAAGTGTTAAGATTAAAGTGGTACTATACTATTCTGGTAGTCTGTACCTTTATTCAATGAAGACATTGAAACAGTTCTGCTGTTACGACATTCGTTTCACTGCATATGAAGTTGACATCTAGTTTAACAATGAAAGGTAATTCATCAAACATACTTCAGCTTAGAATTATCAAAGTCTCATACAAAAGAAAAAGTCCCAATCCTTATAGTGTCTTTTCTACCTGCATCAGCAGTTTTGGAAATTTGCCAGAATAATATGTCTTTCCTCTCAAGCTGGTCTGTTGACAGTTTGTTTTCCATATCTTAAACATTATGTTCCTGAAGAATAACTCCTTTCATCCTTGGCCTATCTTGCGTATCATATGGACGAGACACAGCTGCATACAAGAGTTCGTCTTGACCTGCTTGTAGATAATAAATTTCACAAGCTGCACAGTTTATAACAGATAAAATATTTCACTTCTGATTTTTATTAACAATGAATGCCAAGCTATATGTTTTTGTCAAGTCAGTTAACTGCATGCACTATACACATTGAAATGCAGAACATTTATTTTACATTTTCAGAAAAAAAATCCACAGAAATCCATTTTAACTTGTTTGTTACTCTCACAATTCCCTCTTTTCATTTAAAAAGTGGAGAATGACTGTTCATTTTCAACTTCAGTTGTACACATTGAAATATTTCCCAATTTATCTAGGTTAACCATCATGATTTGTTGGATTTTATAAGTTTTCCACAAATGGCAACTGGCAACTTAGGTAGCAATTCCAGATAGTTAATATGACTATAATGCCTAACACTACTAATACAGGATGTATCAACCAATTTAACAGGTTCTTCCCTGATCTTGACCAACCAGTAAAGATATCCCACCAATTGTGAGCAGTGTCTTTTTTTGGTCTTTTCAGCCAAACTAAATAGTTTATCTTTTGCAATGATGCTTAATGCCTCATAATACAGAATACTTTTACAGTAATATAACCTTTACAAGTAAGTGGTATTAATCTGATTTCAACTGTTTCAGACTTGGCATTTGCCGTGAGTCTACCAAAAAAAAAAACACAAACCATGAAGTCACTTAATGACTTTCAACTGATCTCTATGAACAAGAATCCTTTTGCTTTTTTCTTTCCTTTAAGTTTGTACACTAGAGGTCCAAACTGAACAATTATTTCAAAATGTCTTTGCCAATTACTATCCCATGGACCATCCCTCTGGAACATCTTGATTAATAGTAGTGTCCCAGAGGGAAGGTTTTCTTCTGGCATAACAGGATCCTTTGACCGTAATTTGAATGCTTGCATTTCTGATAGGCTTTGACACAATTCAGAAATATTTTTTAACCATTGCTGATGCTGTGCAATTTCTAATAATGGTCTGTTTGTACTAACAGTGGGATCGAATGGCAATTGTACAGGCATTTTTCTACCTGTCATGACTTCAAAAGGTGATATCCCTGTTTTACTGTGAGGAGTTACTCTGACACCCAGCAAGATTCCAGGCAAATGTTTTATCCTATTTATGCCTTTTCCCAGGCAAGCGTTCTTAAGGCTTTCTTTAAGAGTCCTGTTCATTCTTTCAACAATCCCATTAGACTGGGGATGATAAGGAACAAGAAATTGTTGCTGGATACCAAGCAATTCACACAAAGCTTTCATCAGTTTACTGACAAATTGTGGCCTATTGGATTCGATAACTCATGGCCATCCCCAATGACAAAAAATGTTTTTCCATAAGGCTTCTGTTGTAGCCTTAGCCGTCATTCTTTTTGTAGGAATTGCTTCTACTCATTTTGAAAAAACATCAACTACCACTAGAAGATACCTGTACCCACCTTTAGCTGGGGGTAATGTACCTGCAAAGTCAATTTGGATGGCATACCAAGGTCCCTCCGCTGGAGTTACCCTTAATAACTGTGTCCTTTTCAATTGAGCATTAACCTGTAAACATATTAAGCATTCAGCATGCATTAAATCACAGATTTTCTTTAACTGTGGATGCCAGTACTTGTTCTTTACAATGGGTCATAACTTTTGTGTACCCAAATGTCCCAATACCTGATGATTAAATTTCACTAACTGTTGTGCCTGTTGGTACAGTATATAAGGAAGACTAGAACCGTCTTTAAAACATTTTGCATAATATTGCCCTGGACTTTCTCCTACAAGAGTACATTTTTCTAACTCTTCCTGCAGTCCAAACTTAGTTTGGATCTGCAGCAAATCATGCTGCAAATTCTGAGCTGAAAATGTCTGTATGGCATGTACTGCAGTGATTTTATCTGGTACACTAGAAAGGTGTTCTGTAGGATACAATTGCATTCCTTCTTTGGCTGCCTTTTTTGCCATCTGATAAGCATAATTATTCAACTGAAAATTTTCATTTGTAGCTTTTTGATGAGCTTTTACCCTTAAGATACTGTAGCAACCCACAAAGGACTAACTATGAACCAAATTCCAAATAGTGTGTAACACAGAAGCATGCCTGAGTGGTTTGCCCATATTATCAACAAACCCTCTCCTAGCCCATGTAGATATATGCAGCCACAGAGAATTAACTACATATGCACTGTCTGAAAAAATATTGACAGGTGGAAAATGCTGTAACACATAAAGAACTGCTTCCAGTTCAGCTCGCTGAGCAGACATGTGTCCCGGTAACTGAATCAGAGTCAGCTGTCCCATAGAAGGGTTTTCTGGTACTACTGCAAATCCAGTCTAATATTGTCCATTGTCCCAAAATCGAGCACTATCAACAAAGATGGATGGCCTGTCTTCCTGAAAATCAGGAGACAGAATGGGCTTCTCTGGATTTGAAATGTGCCTGATGCATTCGTGTCATTTTCCTTCATATCCCATGAAATTAGATAAGTAATACTTATCTCCTGCCTTTATTGTAACTTGCTTGACACTAAATAATGCCAACCATTTTGCAAATACTGCTTGACTGACGTCATTAATCAGTTTATTTAGCTGAGTCTCATTTGCCAAAGCCTGTATGGCATAATGTGGTGTCTGTACTATAATGTTTTTGGTAAAGGCTGTTAGGTATTCAGTTTGTTTTAAACCCCAGTAAATGGCCAAAAGTTGCTGAATGCATGGGTGATATCCCCTCTCAACATGTGTCATCTTCCTACTGAAAATGTAATGGGGCATAAAATCTTTTCCATTCTAGAATCAGAGCCCTGAGGCCACTCCTGTAAAAGCACAACAGAGAGTGTGTTGGGTCAAACTGCTGCCTGTAACACAAAGGGGCATGTTAGACCTGGAGCTACTAATTTTGTAGCCTTGGCCAATGCTGCCTTTAAATCACAAAAAGCCATATTTTCCTTTGGTCCCCACTCCAGAAAGGGTAATTCTTTCTGGCCAGAAAGCATGTCATACAGAGGAACTGCCATACTGGCATAATCATCTATAAATTCCCAATTATAATTCATAATACCTAGAAACTTGTGCAAATCCAGAATGATAACCAGTTTATCCATTTGCAAAATTCCCTGCACCCTCTTCAAACAAGGAGTATGCCTGGAAGGACGTAAAATAGTACCTAGAAATTTTACTTCAGATGACATGAATTGTACCTTTTTACTTTTAACTTTAAACCCTGCCTCCTGCAGTGTTTGAAGGACCTGTGTCACTTTAGCTAAATGCTGTTCTTTTGTTTCAGGCTGTATTAGTATGTCATCAATGTAATGCAGAACTGAATCATCAGATTCTAGACCTTGTAGTATTCGTCCAACTATCTGGTGAAATATGACCGGACTCTTTTGAAACCCAAGCGGTAACAGCATCATGACATACTGTTCATTTTGAAATGTGAAAGCAAACCTTTGCCAATCTTTTTCCTGCAGTGGTACTGGCAAAGAAACCATTAGCTAAGTCTATGACTGTAAACCACTGACTTTGTGGTTTTATTCTTGCTGCTAGCTCTGGGACCCCTGGAATCAGATGAGCCCAGTGAGTCGTGAATTGGTTCACTTTTCGTAAATCAATAACCAATCAGTAAGTCCCATCTTTCTTTTTAACTGGCCATATGAGTGAATTTGTAGGGCTATTTCCCTTTTAAATTATTCCCACATCAAGCCATCATTGTATGCAATTTTGCATGTCTGTTTCTGCTTCCTTTGGGATCAGATACTGTTTTTGAAATGGTGGAATAAAATCTTCGTCACTACCTGCAGAAACTGCTTCCTGTAGCTTCCTGCAGTCTGTGGGCCCTTGAGACCACAAAGTAGGGAACTGTTGTTTTACCTTTGACCATACTTCATTTTCAGTAGGGCTGACAGTATGGCCCTTTTCAGAACTGTTTGATACATGTATTGCCTCAATCCTATACAGCATGGTACATTATCCTTGCCATATAATGCCATTAGGAAGGTCTATGACAATTCCCATTTTTGACAATATATCCATTCCCAAGATTGTGGAAGTGCAAGAATTATGCATCAAAAATACCCCTTTTACTGGTTCTCCTTGATGGGAGAATTGTACTTGTACAGGTTTACTACCTATGACTAGACATCCAGAGCCATTAAAACCTGAAATACATGTATGTTTAGACAAGTCAGGAGGGAAAATGCCTACCCGTCACTGAGACAGCTGCTCCTGTATTTAGAAGAACATCTTCCCACATGTTCCCCTCTACACAAATGTTGATAAGTGGTCATCCATCTTTCCTCTTCTTGAAGTTAATCAAGAAAGAGACTTGGTGGGGGGGGTCACACCCCTATAGTAGATCTACTTCCCACCCCGAATCATCAGTGGTATTGGACTGCAAAGGACAAAATTGCAGTGTTTCCTCGACTTCTTCACAGTCAACATAAGAAGATCAATTAAGTTCATGATGCAGAGCTGTTTGCTGCTGATAATTAGGATTTACTGGACCCTCGGGAACAAAGTCAGAAAGAACAGTTGTATCCTGTATGCTAACAATATTACTTTGTTCATTGACACTAGGTGTCACACCATCCCTTTGCTGTACTGGGAATACTGACTGTTGAGTGTTTGTAGTATATAGGGGTTGTTGCTGTAGTCCCCTATTACCCTCTGTCACATATTGTTGTGAAGTGTACTGCTGTGTTTGTACTTCTGGCTGCATTACTTGTTGCTGTCGTGGTACACATGGCTTATCAAAAGTTTTCACGGTAAGAAACCTACCCTTTGCCTCTTGTTCCTGGTGCCATCTGCGATAATATTTACAATCATTTTTAGTATGATCTAACTGTTTACAGGAATAACAAATAGGCTGTCTCTTTGGAGGACCCTCTATAGATTGAGTAACCTGAGAAGTTAACTGAGTGGCTGGGGGAGCTGAAGCTGCCCATTGTTACCCCTGTATAACTTGTCCTTGACATGATTGTCCTGCTACCTGCTGTGGGACTTGCTGTCCCTGATTAATCCATCTCCCATGCCCTCTTCCCCTTACTTCACTAACAATGGGTGCAGAATGGGGAGTGTAAATCTTTTGCTTATGAATAGCATTATCTTTACACATAATACGTGCTCGCAGCAATTTATCTACTAACTCTGAGTGTATTTGAAGATTCCTCAAAAATAAGTTTAATATCCCCTGGGACACCTTCCAAATGGTCCAAAAAGGAGCGCATAACAGCTTTTTGAAAATTGTCATCTTTCAAATCTTTTTCATCACTGCCATTAACTAGCATATATGCCAGCTGGTAATGTTCAGCCTTTTCTTCCAAGGAATCACAGACTGTCATTTGAAACTGATCTAAAAGTGTTGGTGTGAGAGATTGCCCCCTAGTGTATGCTAAAAATAGTACTGTCATTCTTAGGTGTTTAGTTTGCATTGGATATTGCTTTTGCTGAATATAAGCCATAAAATGCTGAGAGATAAAATTCCAGAAACAATGCTCAAGTGTATCATTCCATACAGTGCCTACAGTTTTAAGAACCCAAGCTTCAAATGTAATTATGTTATTAAAAATGCCCTTCTGTTCATCCCACTTAGGGAGAGTTTCTAACATCCTAGACTGATGATAAACTTCAGCAGAAAAACCTACTGAGGCTATGATAGGACTGGTAACAGCAGTTTCTATTGCTTTAGATTGATATTTTTCTAACAGAGCTTGTAATCTTAAAAGATCTTGATTGGCTAAGTCTGCTGCTCTAGCAGCCTTAGATTCCTGTATCTCTAATTGAGATCATAATGTGTTAGCCAACTCCCTTGCAACAATTACATCATGCTGTATGTCAGCCAGTTGCTTGTCATATTTTTCTTGCAAATGGACAATTGTATTCATTAATCCTTCTATCATACCAATAGCTTTACTGCCTTGTTCAATAACAGTTTGTATAAAGGTCTTAATTTCAGTCTATGAGACTTTCAAAAACTGAGAAAATTCTTTTGTACATTCAGCAGTGACAGCATGCATTTTACCAGATGCATTCCATTTATCACAGTAAGTCTGGAAATGACCCAAGAGGTCAAGATCTTACTGGTTGCTAACTTAAGCAATCCAATCTTTAAACTCCTGCAAATCAGGCTGTAAAGTACAAACTTTGACATCTGCATCACCCTCTAATAAATCTTTTGCAACAGGATATATAGAAACAGGAACCAATGTCTCTGCTTCAAGCATTACTTTATCATGGTTGTGTTCCAGATTTTGTACAATACATTTATGACAAGGCGTGCAAAAAGCAACATTTAAATCATTGCAAATAGCACATTTCTGTACATTCTGTGACACTTCTACCTTACGTACATTTACATATGATTTAGACATATCAACAGTAAAAGATTTAGTGCACTTCTTGGCATTTTCATGAATTGGATTCATTGTTAAAAGAAAAATAGAACAAAATATTTACCACAAATGTTAAGGACAAGGTGGCCAGTCTTAACACAGAGATCAATTGTGGAAGAATTCTCTGCTGTCTTTCACTAGATGCTGGTGAGATGAATTTTCGGCAGTAGAAAATTGAACCCCATATATATCAACAACTATCTGAAGGAGAATTTCTGTACTGCACTGTACTGCACTGCAATGTTTGTCCTCCAGTCAATGGACAAAGTTTTAGGAAGAGAAGAATAGATTCTAAAAAGGTCTGCGCTGGAATGTTGTACTGTGAGAGGCACCTCTTCAGGGAACCCTCCCGCTGGTTGTTTGCACTGGACTGGTCTCGCCACTGGTAAAATGTTAAAGTTGTACTACACTATTCAGGTAGTCTGTACCTTTATTCAATGAAGACATTGAAACAGTTCTGATGTTATGATATTTGTTTTACTGCATACGAAGTTGACATCTAGTTTAACAATCCAAAAAAACACAAAATAAGTACATAAAACGCTTTTCGTTTAATAAAATTAAACTTCTTCAGACTATTGTTCCTGATGTCATCACAGCATGTGAGCTGGCAGGCTCAAGCACTTCCTGGTTGTTTATTTAACTGAAACTTTTACCTTGATTGTTTGCATCTGAAGAAGTTTGATTTTATTAAACGAAAAGCGCTTTATGCACTTTAAAACTACTGGTTGCTTTCTGAAGCCATTTTTTTTCTATTTTATCTAGTTTAACAATGAAAGGTAATACATTAAATGTACTTCAGCTTAGAATAATCAAAGTCTCATACAAAAGAAAAAGTCCCAAACTTTAGTGTGTCTTTTCTGCCTGCATCAGCAGTTTTGGAAAGTTGAAAAGAATAATATGTCTTTCCTCTCAAGCTGGTCTGCTGACAGTTTGTTTTCCATATCTTAAACATTCTATTCCAGAAGAATAACTCCTTTCGTCCTTGGCCTATCTTGCGTATCATATTGATGAGACACAGCTGCATACAAGAGTTCATCTTGACCTGCTTGTAGATAATAAATTTCACAAGCTGCACAGTTTATAAGAGATAAAATATTTTACTTCTGATTCTTATTAACAATGAATGCCAGGCTATATGTTTTTGCCAAGTCAGTTAACTGCGTGCACTCTACATACTGAAATGCAGAACATTTATTTTACATTTTCAGAAAAAAATCCACTGAAATCCATTTTAACCTGTTTGTTACTCTCACAATAAGCAGCTGAACTACATGCCAGTCAACTAATCTGGTGGAGCTATTCAACAAGTTATAAAACAACCATTTAGACTCCATGCTGGTTTTTCCCGTGGATTTCAAAAGTAGTAGAGTAGACACAGAAAGTCTACACAGACAAAAAGTTAGGAGCTGATGCTGCTTAACCCCATTTGTATGTGCTACAGGCTGCAGGCAATGCTGTTGCTGCTGCCAATAGGCATAGGCTGAGACAAAGAAGAGTTTTCAGGCCATATTTAACTTATCACAACATACATGATATGGACATTGTAGAGTGCTATGGGGTGGACAAGGACACAATACAAGAGCTCTGAAACCTCTGCTGGCCTCAACTCAGAGCCAGAGTCAATCTACATGTATTGGCTGTGTACTGCTTTCATCACAGTCAACCTTGAACTAACACTGTGGCAACTGTTATATTTACAAGATAAGTCCTCAACGTGTACTGTATTGTATGATAATATTATGGCATGTCCTTTTATTTCATCACTTGGTACAGTAAGCAAGTGAAAGGTGGGAGATTTGTACAGAAATTAACATAACATGTGACAGCAGAGAATTACTTGACTTGTATGTGTCCATTAGCAGATAGTAGGCCTCAGGCATCAAAGATTTACACATTCAGACCTCTCCAAAGTACTGATGATCAGTGCATGCCCTCAGTTTAGCACCACACGTTTGTAATGAGAAATCATAGCAGAGAGAGGTTATAAAGTAATAAGACACATTTCAGTTTCTGACTTCACAACTGTCACAAGATCAAACAGGCAGGATGCAAAACAAGGAGAGTAACAAGAGCAACATATCCTTGCTTGTGCCATAAGAGTAGATCACCTTTGTGCAACCTATGCTTGTTTGTGCTATCCAAAATGCCCTTCATTTGATGGCAACTGCATATCATAGTATTCCCAGTTAATATCCTCACATATTTAAGGTAAATGATATAGACTGGCTTATGCACTGCGTGTCTCTGAGTACTAGTCATATAACCAATTGACCAAGAAACACAGAAAGGTAAGACAGACCTGTATATTTGCAAGGAATAATTGTAACATGCTGTGTGATTATTAAGTGCAGTACATCCAAATATATTAAATATAATAAATGTACAAATAGCAATCTATCCATTGATATCAGTGTACATTCAGTTGCACTTGGTTGTGTCAGGAATTACTTCATTTATTTGCTGCAAAGCTGTTTCTGTGGCAAAGATGGATAAGGCACCCATCCTGTTTGCTGAAGGTGCATTGGGGTGAGTTGAGATCCAAACCTATATAGACATATTTCATGTGTATTAACATTTTCGACTGTGTGTCATAGATTGATTTTCCTCATTTCAGCTCTCTCTCTTTTTATTTATTTATTTATTTATTTTATTTTGGGGCCACTGTTTGCCTGATTTGCCACTTAACACAAATGTGTCTGGCTGTACTCATCTGGTTTGTGCGTAGAGCAGCAGTACACAAACTGATCGAATGGCCAACCCAGGTAGCAGACAGGACCCAGACAGCCACAAACATAAGCCGGATCCATTAAATTAAGACTATTGGCCATTCTGCAAACATATTACCTGGCAGTGTGCACCCTCAAGCACCATGTTTGTGCAATGGTAAGCAATGCACAACACTTTTGAATGCTGCTAAACCAAAAAGTGCATACTCTCAGTAAGCGAGATACCTGCATTTGAGGGAAAACATCATTTTACATTGGTCTTGATCTGTGGTAGGCATGGCAGGTATTAGTGGAGAGGCTTTGAGAATCTGTACTCAAAGATGGGATGTCCAGGAGTTCAAAGTGTTTGTTAGACTCCTAGTGAATGAACATGGGCCCAGACATTTGCAGAGGGACTTTAGTGGCTCAAATTACAAGTTAGAGGCATGGAATAGTCTTGCGCAGGCTTTGACCAGTGCTACCGGTGTCTCCCGCACTGGTGATCAATGTAGGAATCACTACAGAGACCTCTGGATGAGGAAGGGGAAAACCCTCAAATGTTGGATTGAGGAATGTAGGACTAGGGGTACCCCACAGATGTGCAAGTATCACTTACAGAGACTACCTGTAAGAGTTAAAAGTTGGATATAATCAGGATTGGTATTCATAATGGTATTATGTTCTTTTTTTTCCACACCCATCACAGACTAAGAACTGAATGTGTGAACCCATGCCACTAGATTGGCATGGATGTGAGAAGCATGTGGCATGTATGCATCCAAACAGTGATGTTATTTTAGCATTAACAGTAAAAATACTTTTATTGATTTATTATACAGATGTATCAAATTGACCATTCATCTCTCAACTGTAACAGGAAAGTATGCCTGCATTAGTCTGTAGGCCAAAACAACAGTTCAGTATTAGAGAGTAGTCAGAGGGTGTGGGTTCAAAAACCAAACTTCCCAAATATATAATACTGTTAAGTTTCATCAATATTACAAGTTAACGTCAGAGCTCTAAAACAGTGCCACCAATGGCCTGCTGTAAACTGTAATCAGTATAACTGGAACATGCACAGTTTCACAGGTAGATGCTAAATACTGCTAGCTTCCAGCAGTGGGCAGGTTTTGCCTGGGATAGAGTCAGATGACAAGAAATGATGTCATTCTGCAAGCTATCCCAGCAGTAATAATTGAGATATTAATTTGAGAAGTCTCTGAGTGAGACACAGCATTCTGTATTCTGTCTTTGACCTGACAACAGCTAGAAGATCCATTCACCACATCTGCCTTGCTCTGCGAGTACGTTTCTAGGGAACAGTATAATTCTCTTAGATACAGTCAGGAATAGAGTAAAGTTTAGTTTAGATGTATTTCTTTGCTTATTTGAGACTGTCCTGCAATGTTGTTTTAAATATTCCTTGCGATTTTGAACTCTGATATTACTGTAAATATACTGAGTATTTTATTGTTCTTTTATTATTTATTATTAAATATATTTAAACCTTTCATTGTGGATGATCTGTGTAGAAATATTTAAGTTCTGAAAGTACTTGCATATTTATTTGGTGACACTGAATAGGCTATTCCTAATAGCCTTGCTCTTGGGCAAACTACCATTTGTGTTAATAGTAATATTACACAGTAAGATTGGACACCCTTTGTTAAGTGCCTTAAAGTAGTTAAGGATTTGGCTGGTGGCAGTGATGACTACCTTATAGCCTGGGCAAAAGGGGGCATAGCTAGTAAACCTGTGCCAGCCTTTCCCAGGTGTGTGTGTGTGTGAGTGTGTGTGTGTGTGTGTGTGTGTGTGTGTGTGTGTGTGTGTGTGTGTGTGTGTGTGTGTGTGTGTGTGTGTGTGTAAAAAATCAAACCTTAAAGAGTGTGTGTGTCAGCTACTTGGGCAGGGACACAAAGCACTGGTTGGACAGAGAGGGTGCTGGAGGTTTTGGCTTGGCCACTCATCTGAGATCTCAAATCTATAACTGTGCCAGTGGGGAGTCTTATTGGGGATCTGGAGAATGAGGGAGAAACCATCCCCGGACTGACTGTGGTTTCTATGTGCTCTTATGGGAAATTGCATTTGATGCAGAAAGCTGCATCTGGAAATACTGTGTGTGTACCCTGTCATCCTCTCAGTGTATATCCCGTACTGGTGCCAGTGGTGAGGATTGAGGCTCATTAATTACTAGTCCAGTGGTGGGTTGTCACAGGTCCAATTGGCTATACAACATGATTGTGTTGTGGTCACCCCTCCCTCTGGTGTTGACACTGCAAATCCAGCTAATATTCTGCATATCTGAACATTTTTTTACTGTTGAAGAAATGGATAGCTATGGTTCTTTTCTACATCCCTCCTGCACATCCCTGCCCTCCTTTCACTTTGTTCTTCCACCTCCTTGCTCCCCATTTCACCACTTTCATATCTTTCCCATTTCTTTTCTTTAAAGCATAATTGCGTGATGGTGCTTATCATGCACTACCACACGGCTATGGCAAAAAGCAGTTATAAGTGTTATATACAGCTGTATTGGAAACCAGTACCATCTAGCCATATTTTACAGACTCTATACCAACTATCACACTTTAGAATTTGGATTTACACATAAAAGTATTTGCAACTGTTACATAAACCTGGATTTGAACTCAGTGCCATCGGACCCCAAAAATTAATGGAATGATGTATTAACAGATGTTGTTAGCATGTGTTTTTTAGAGACTAAATAGCAAATGGCAAATTTAACTGCTGTTGCATATACCTACTACTTAACTGACTCTCTGGCTGCGGGTATTAATTCACTTAATGCAGTAGTACGTTCCTTTTTGTGGCCAGATGGTACTGGTTCTGAATACAGCTGTAACTAATATATTGAATTACTTTTGTATTATCATTGCTTAATGGTGTTGTGTGATGCACACCATTGCACTCCACTGTGCACTATGCTTTATAAAACTAAGTGGGAATCACACAGTGATGCTTCATACAAAATTAATGTGGAAGATATGACATTGGTGATAGGGGGAACAAGAACAGGGAAGTATGAAAGGAAATCCTTGCTGAACTGTGTCAATTACTATTGACTGTATAAAATACATCTGCTACCTACACAGGTATTTTTATACCCCAAGTAGACACCAAGTAAAGTGATATAATTTTGTATGTTTTTAATTTATGTAAATGTAAGATTGCCTTTGTCATATGTGTAAATTTAATAAAGCTGTTTGGGAAAAATACATCTGCTACCTAACTGACTCTGTGGCAGTATGTGTTAATGCATTGTTGTTAGAGGCAGATGTTACTGGGTTCAAATACGGGTGTAAGTAGTAATTTTACAACTGTGTATGATACTTTAAATACCATAAGCAACACCACTGATGAAAGAGAAACTGCATCAAATACCACACAAAAAGACCAGAGCCAGTATAATCCACAAAACAAGAGTTTAATGAAACACTCTAGCACCTCGGCAACTAGTGCCTTACAGGAGTACTCCTGGAATCATCTTGTATAGCCAATTGGACCAAATCAAGTATGTCATGAAGACATGTGTGCGAAATGGAGATCTCCATATGGAAAGGTGTTTTTTTTCTGTGGGACAGGTGCCCATTTTTTTGGAGAGATAGAGAGAGAGAGAGAGAGAGAGAGGAATGTTGGGGAAGGGATGTAGGAATGTCTAGATGAGGTAAGTTGGGTAGGTGAGGAAGCAACTGCAGACAAACAAGACAAACAAGACAAGAGACAATGAAGGACACAAGAGGTTGGTGAATACTACAGTTGGGGGGAGGGTGGGGAAAATTGAGGTCCCATGCATGTCAAGCTGGATGCCAGTGAGAATCAGGTCCTTACCCAGTGGACTGTCATCTCTGTCACCTCACTGCACTGCTGGTTGCAGTGCCCGACATCTCCATCTTCTACGGGTATTCTGAACCAGGATGGAGAGCAGGCACTCCATCCAGCATAGGCATGCACCCACAATGCGGCACACAATCCTACGCAACATCCCTGGCAGTTATTCTCGGGTGATAAAGTCACCACCTCCATCATTGCTCCCAGAGGGAGCCATAGGCCTATCCTCTGGGGCAGAACTACCTGAGGGACCAGACAATGCAGGGGCAGCAGAGGGGGTGCTGCCAGGTCGCGCACCACACTTGCTGAGCAGTGGTGCTGCAGCTGGTGGAGTGCGGGCAGGAGGATCCCGTGGGACAAGCCTACCCCACTGTGTTGTGGGGAAAAAAACAGCAAATTAAAAAAAAAAAGCAAGAGAAGATAAGGGTTGGGGTGACAGAAAAGCAGGGAGAACATTAGTGACTTCATATGTGACATACGAAGCATTTATACAGTTATTTGACTCTATTCTGTTGCTTTTACTTTTACCGTTATAGACTCCTAACAAATTTCTTCATTACTTTTAAGAGTACCCAGTTCATAACAGAGACACACTATAGTACAGATTGCAGCCAGCAATCCTTGATGTGTGCATATATTTCAAATATGCATGTTCCATTCATACTGATTACAGTTTACAGCAGGATATTTTTGCCACTGGTATTGAGGTCTGAAGTTAATCTGCGATAATGATGAAAACCTAACAGTATTGTATATTTTGGTAGTGTGTTTTCTGAACCCACAACCACGGACTATTCTCTAATACTTTACTGTTATTTTGTCTTAGAGACTATTGCATGCTACTTTCCTTTTTATAGTTTAGAGATGCATGCTCATTGTTATTTAAGAATATGGAACTGCTGCTTTGTGTTACAGATGAAGGAATGCATACTTTCTTTTACAGTTGAGATAGCATGCTCAATTTGATGCATCTGTATTAAATACTAACTCAGCCTTCCTTAACTTTTAATGCTACTAAATTAGTATTAAAATTATTATTATTATTATCATTATTATTATTAAATGACTATTTAGAACAGTATTTTTCTGATGCATACATACCACATTCTTTTCACATCCTTAGCAAATGCATAGCATGGGATCTCACATTTGAGGCTCGCTCCATGGCAGCTGTGGAAAAAACAGTACAGAATACCATCCTGAATGTTAGTCTTGACTATATTCAGCTTTCAACTCTTACAATTACTCACCAAAATTGATATTGTACACATCTGTGGGGTGTCCCCATACTAAATTTCCTGATCCAGTGATTGGGGATATCCTGCTTCCTTATCCAGAGGTCATCAAAATGATGTCTGCATTGTTCACCAGTGTGGGAGATACCTATAGCACTGGTCAAAGCCTTGGCAATACTATTCCAGGCTTCAGACTTGTATTCTGAGCCTGAATAGTCCCACTGCAGCAACTGGGGCCCATGCTCCTTAACTTGAAGTCCAATAAAACGTCTGGACTCCTGAAAACCCCACCTGAGTGCTTGGAAGTGCACTCCCTCACCAGCAACACCAGACATGTATACCATAGTTCAAGCTCAATGTAGAATGAGCATTTCCTGCCAACTGCATTTTGTATCCCAATGTTTTCCCACCAACTGCACATCTCGTGCTTACCGAGAGTGTGCACATTTTGATTTTGCAACATTTGAAAACATTGCGCATCACTTACCATCCTGCAAACATAGTAGTCGAGGGTGAGCACTGGTGGGCAATGTGTTTGTGCAATGATAAGTGATGTGCAACAGTGGCAAGGAATGCAATTTCAAGATTATTTGGTATACAGACACTTGTGTAAATGTGCTAGTCAAATGGACAATGTCTGTTGTTGTCCAACACTTACTTATTGCCCTAAGAAGGTTGAGAAAACAGTTGTGTATGTTGCACTTCATTGCTGTAATCTGCAATGTCACAGCAGTAAAACAAAATTTGCACACCCTGTACTAGAACTCCAGACCATCTACATTCCACACCTACACTTAACACCTGCTACCACAGGAATAGTGACATGATATTTCCTATCTTAGTATTCATTGTAAAGTTCCCACTGTTAATCTTAGCACAACGCTACTTACCAAGTTTGTGCGTTGGCAAATATTATAACTCAATGCTTTCAGTTTATGTTTGTGGCTGTCTGGGTCCTGTCTGCAACCTCAGTGGTCCATTCCTCCAGTTTGTGCACTGCTATACTTCATGCAAACCAGATGACCACAGCCAAACACGTTTGTGCTAAGTTACATAAAGCACAAACACTGTCCTAAAAAAAAAATGAAGACACAGTTGAAATGAGGAAGAGCTATTTATACCAGTGCCCCAAACAAATTTTAATGAAAAAAAATCAATTAAGGGAAAAGCAATTGCTGTGCTGTCCTACAATCCACTTTTGCAGCCAGCAACTTTACATGAAAATACTATCTGCAACATACCTCCCAACTGTTCAGAATTTTGCAGAATGTCCAGATGTTTGCATCATATTTTTGGGCTGTTCCTTGTAAAATTAGTGGCTTTCCGGAAAAATCACTCAAGACTGAAATCAATACATAATGACATACATTTGCATTTCATACTTCATGTGACAATAGGAGGTACTGCCAACCATGCCAGGGAAAAGTGTGGCAGTGGATGTATGACTTGTGGCAGCATAGCTAGTTGGAATTTTGTAAATAATTATATGCTATTTGTATATTAAGCTGATTTGTACAGATGCTTGTGCTGAAAATCTATTTGTGAGCTTTGCTTGTGTTAATTGTGTTAAAATGTATCAACAGTGCACCCTGCTGAAATGGAGAAATGTGCATGTAAAATGGTAACTGAATTAAATCTATATGTTTTAATAGAGGACACTGGTACAGCAAAGGGTAACCAGCTGGTTTATTTTAAGAAAAATAAGGGACATGTAAATGAGCTGTTAAATCATTAAAAGGCACTCTATAGTGCTGAGTAGGTCTGGAGATGCTGGGTCTGGGACAGAGCCTTTTATTTTCTTTAGCTCAGTGAAAAGAGGAGAGGCCTCCAGGCACTGCTATAAACATTTGGAGGTGGATTGCAGCCATCTATGGCCAATTCCTGTCTCAAACTTCAAAAGGAGATATTGTGGGAACCTAGAGTCAGGTAACCAGATGAGGTCATTCTGCAAGTCATCATGGATATTATATTTTACAAGGAGTAATCCCAGAATATAGAGTATTCTGTTTAGGAGCCTATCTAGAAAGACTGCTGACATATTTCATCTTACCTTGCCCAAGTAAGTTATTAGGGAACAGTATAATTCTCTTAAATTCAGTCAGGAATACAGTGAAAATTAGTCCAGATATTATTTTTCTTTATTTGTATGAATCTGTCCATTTTCAATATTTTCTTTGATTTGAACTCTGTGGTTTACTATGGATATGTATTTAGTATTTTCTTGTTCTTTTATTATTTATTATTAAATATATTTAAACTTTTCATTGTGGCTGGTCCTTTTTAGAAAGTATTAACCTTTGAGAGTACTTATATTTATTTGGTGACACAGTGTGGGCCACTCCAGAAGGTCTAGCCATCTTGGTGAACTAGTACCATTTGTATTCATATTAATATTGTACAGTATAATTGGACACCATTTGTTAAAGGCCTTGGAGTAACTGATTGTGGAGTGTCTGGTGGCACTGATAACTACGTTATGGTCTGGGCATAAGGGAGCATAGCTAGTAGACCTGTGCCAGACTTTCCCAGGTGTGTGTGTGTGTGTGTGTGTGTGTGTGTGTGTGTGTGTGTGTGTGTAAAAATGAAATATGTGTGTGCGTGTGTGTGTGTGTGTGTGTGTGTGTGTGTGTGTGTGTGTGTGTGCGTGTGTGTGCGTGTGTGTGCGTGTGTGTGCGTGTGTGTGTGTGTGTGTGTGTGTGTGTGTGTGAGCCACTTGGGGCAGGAACAAGAAGCACTGGGTTTAGAGAGAGAGTGCTGGAGGACTTGGCTTGGACATTCAACTGAGGATCTAACTCTACAACTGTACCAGTGGGGAGTCTTATTCGGGATCTGGAGGGAGATAGACATAGAGACATCCAGACCCTGGGCTGAGTGTGCTCCCTATGTGATCTTAAGGGAAACTGTACTTGATACAGAGAGGTCTGCATCTGGAAATACTGAGTGTACCCATTTGTATTCAAAGTACATGCCCCTCTCCAGTGTCAGTGGTGAGGAATCAGGCTCATTTATTACTGGCCCAGCGTGGGGACAACACATATTGGTGCGCCCATCACATATTGGTAGCAGTGGTGGGTGTCACACGTCATGTCCTTCAGAAAATGCATGCTAACACAAATCCTATTGTTCTAGCTACTTCCAACATTTATAAGAACAACATTAAACATCTTTCCCTATTTTGGGGCCATTGTCCCCCCGTTATTTTAGTCTTTGTCCAGATTCTTTGCATTAAATGGTTGGGAGGTATGATCTGCATTCATATTAGAGGTTTCACAGCCAGCAGCACTGGTACAAGCCGCAAAACCTTTCTTCCAAGTGCCATGCATCATTAATATGCATGGCAATGCCACGTGATGAGCAATATTGCATACTCGAAAACACTGTATAGGCTCTCACAAAACCTACACAGAGTTTCTTGAATCTTGGGGATACCATCTTATGCTTTTGTTCAGGTTGACAATTACTAGTACCTGATGTATAAAGTAGGTCTATATCTAAGACAACCTTCTTTTTAACTTGCTCCAAGGTACTACAAAAAGCTTTAACAGTAATACCTTGAACAAATTGTCTACTCAAATCTTCACATCCCTAATGAAATTCTAAATTATTTGTAGTCAAACGAGATACTAATTTCATCTGCCTTAATGCAGTATTATTTTTCATAAATGACATGAAGGCACTATTATAATATATATAACTGTTACAGTGGGTTCTCTTTTTACATATTTTTGTTGATAATTTGCCCTCCAGACTGCTTTTATACACTATCAGATGCAAAAATTGAATTTTATAATATAAGGAATTGTTGGCTGTGTAAGTCAGCTAACCTGTGGTACTGTTAACCCAATTCATAAACTCATCAAATCCCACTGGGCTTCCATGGAACTTCCAGTATGGCACACTTTATGGCTGCATTTCCTTTTTTTATTTTTTTATTTTACACCTTTATTTAATTATCACTCAGGACATATGCAAACATACATTTATATGAAAAACAAACCATTTAATATATTCCCAATTGCAAACATTATACATCACATATATTCTTTTGTATGTTTATAATCAATTCATTATTATACAATAGGTTCATAGAGTCATAGGTTAGTAGAGTAGTACTAGGCTAACTGTCCTTGTGGGCCATTTTAAGCTGAGCCAATTAATCCATGTGAGAATCAAGCCCAGCACCTTGTGTCTGTAAGTCAACTATCTTAACTATTATGCCAACCTCCCTCTGGTAATAAATTGGTCACTTCCTGCATTCTCTTCTTAAACCTTACTTCTCCAAAACATTATTCTGCATGTATTGTTCCCACATTTTCCAATTTTCTACGTAACTTGCAAATGTGATTGCCAGAACATGATATAATAGGTCTATATCTAAAATAAAATTATTTTTAACTTGTTCCAAGGTACTACAAAAAAGCTTTAACAGCAACACCTTGAACAAATTGGCTACTCAAGTCTTCACATGCCACCTGCCTTAATACTGAATTCTTTTTCATAAATGACAAGAAGGCACTAGTATAATATTTAACTGTTACATTGGGATCTATTTAATAGATTTTTTCTGATTATTTCACTTCCATAGTGCTTTTATATAATACCAAATCCAAAAATTAAATTTTCTGATACAAAGTATTGCTAGTTGTGTAAGTCAGATAATATGTGGTAACTGTTAACCCAAATCACAAACTCATCAAATCCCACTGGGCCTCTATGGCACTTCCAGTATGACATCCTGAATGACTGTATTTCCTTTGTTTTATTTTGCTTTAACACCTTTATTGAATTCAGGTTACCAACTCCAAAAAACACAACTCAGGTTACCAACTCCAAAAAACAACAACTTTATTGAATTATCACTCAAGACACAGGCAAACATATATATATATATATATATATATATATATATATATATATATATATATATATATATATAAGAAAACAAACCATATTAACATATTCCCAGTTGCAAACATAATACATCACATACATTCTTTTACATATTTATCATCAAGTCAACATTACATAAATTGATCAATTCCTACATTCTCTTAAACCTTACTAATCCTTCAAAACATGATTCTATATGTATTATTCCTACAATTTCCATTTTTCTATGTAATATGCTCCTACCCTTTTCAAAAGATCCTACTTCCAGTTCTTTGTCTCTGTTACAATATTCATTACTTCAAATACAGTTGGTTTAGGTTTTGATTTCCATTTTCTAGTCATTGCTTTTTGGCAGCCATTAGAATTAAACTTAATAAGTTCTTACTTTCTTTAGGCAATTCAGATCCTGTGTCCCAGCTCAAAAAATAATTTCCTTATTGACACCCATTTGCTCGCCCAATATTTCTGACAGAGTACTCTGTAGGAAATCTGTAAAAGTCTACCAACTTATTACAGTCCAAAAATATAAGTTTTCAGTTATCTCTTTCTTCCCCATCACACCTTCAACATTTGCCATCTATCTGTGGAAAAATTCTTTGGAGTCTGCTTCAGGTATAAATACTTCCAAGCATAAAATCCTAAATCCTCTAGACTTTGCTGCATATTTGGGAGCCATACATATATCCTGCCATTGTATCTTTGTGAATTGTTATCCAATATTTTTCCCTGTCCCTTCCTAACCTCCTCTGATTGATTGCTATAGTTATCATGCAATATTTATATGCCCTCCTAATTATCCTTTTTTAAGAGTAGCTTCTGTTCTAGATTCAGTTAAAAACTCTACCAGAGCATGTCTTTCACTTAGGATTCCCCTATCCCTTTCTCTTTGTCTATACTCAGATATCAATCCCTGATAGGGAAGGCCCTGATAGGGAAGGCAGTCTCTAGCTTGCAGTCCAAATGTCTTCTTGGCTTCTTCCCATTCTATTACCTTTCCCTGTCTAGATATTTGCTCCCAACTTGGCTCCTTTGCCAGTTTTCTTCAGTAAGTTCTAGACCCCTCTTACCTAGTTTCTGTACCCCTAATTGCAGTCATCTCTATTGACAAAATCTGCTTTCTCCATTCTTATGATGGCTGAGCTCTTAAAATATTTCTGCTACTTTACTAATATAATATTCTGTGCGGCTGTTATTCTCTTTAAGGATCTGCTTCCAAAATCCCACTCTCTCCTTATTTCTTGAATTTTTCCCTGCTTCATCATCATCCCTTTCCACATTAAATTATAGCTTTCTGCTTGTGTTATATATATGAACCTTAACTGTGTAGCTCTGAAATATCCCTTCAAATCAGGTAATCCTAATCCACTATGTTCTATTGGAAAGATCATCTTATTTATTTATTTATTTATTTTACATTTGTTGACCGGGGAGGCCAGAGGAGAAAAGCTCCAGTACATACAAGTATAACATTAAGTACTTAGTATAGATTTTATACAAGTAGAATTGTCAAAGGAAAAATATACTTTAAAAATGATCAATACATGGTAGGTTCAGGTTAAGGCACTTTAATCTTGCAGCAAGGAGACAAAAACGTGCTAATACAGAGTTTGTCTAACTAGAATCAGGAAATGCAGGCATTTTTATACATTTTCTAATAAGACATTGCCTACCAAGCTGACGTATTAAATCACAAGTTTTAACATCATCATTTTGTAGTGCTTGTTTATATGATTTTCTGCTTGTGCTATCAATTTTTGTGAGAAACTTCCTAAGAAAAACAACGTGGCCTTGGCTACCACCGGTTAGATATATGCAATGTTACCATTCAAGGTACTATGGCTAATTTGAGCACAAAGCAAGTATAGATTGCAGTTCCTTTCTCCAACAGTCCTTTGTCTGTGTTATCTCTTCCTCCTGCAGCTGTGCATGTTCTCATACTTCGAACAGAGCTAATTGTTTTTTTTTTTTTTTATTTTTAAAAATTTTTAGTTTTTAAAAAAAAAAAAAAATCTCTTCCTCCTGCAGCTGTGCGTGTTCTCATACTTCGAACAGAGCTAATTGTTCAAAATCATTACATTACAGAATATAGCATTGTTCATTCTTTGCTTCCTGACCTAGCAGATAATCACCTGCTTCTCAAGTACATTTCCAAAAGGCATAAACATGAATATTGCTGTGCTAGCAATTACTAGGTCAGAGGGCATCTTGCAAGTTTCAGAAAGCACACTGCAGTTTCAAAAGCATCTTTTAGTCTCATATGAAACTCAGCTGTATATAAAATAGTGCATATAAAATAGAATGAAAAATGTGTTTACTCATTTAGTTTCTAATTAGCATTAAACACACACATTAATACATATTTTTCTGACATTTCCCCCTGTTAATACTTTTTAATTCTATTTTCAAAAGAGTAAACAGTTTGCTTCTTCTCCTAAACTCTTCCATTCAGGATTTGCAGTTAAGAGAGTCATTCAGTTTAAACTTATGAAAGTGTTTCACTTTTCAACAATTCTTCAATTTCAGTACTTTGATACAAAGTCTCAGAAACTGATATATCTATAAATTCTTTGATTAACTTTTTCATGCAGGGAATACCACAACAAATGCATGCTCCTAATAGGAGTAATCCCACATAAATGGCAATCAGGATGTTCATTAGGATGGAACCCCACCCCCCCAAACAAATTCTGGAAAAAGTCCGTCAGAGGGTTTGGGCCTGGTTTGGTCATGGTCGACACTTGCTGGATCACCTCAAGATGGTCGTTTATTTCATGCTGATTGTCAGGAATATATTAGCAGCATTCTTCTTTGATTAAAGCACATGTACCACCTCTCGCCGCTAGGGTGAAGTCGAGAGCCATGCGGTTCTGAAGCACCACAGTTCTCATAGCATTCAGTTCATCAGTCACTAATTCGAGAGCAGAAAAAGTTGCATTGCTCATAACTTTGAGAAGTTTGGACAGTTTTCTCAGCTCCCAAATCAATTTCACTGCGCCATATGCAGGGGCTATGCCTGCCCATGATATAATGGTGTCACTCAAGTCCATGTGTGTCAGTTTATCTTTGTTTTTTACGGAGGTATGTTTTTTCCATCCTGCTTCAATTCATTCTACTGGATTCTCAGGTCTCTTAATTGGACTTCTAGGTTTACTGCTGACCTCTCTGACGTTTCAAATTTTTCCCTGAGGCAAAGCTGCAGTGTGTCGTATGGCCGGAACCAGGTAACCCAAAAAACAACTGCCAGACCAATTCTCAGGTAGCCATTTATATGCCTTTTTCCCACAAACAAAATAACAATTCTCTACTTTAGTATTGATATAAGCTTGCCCTGCATGAAACATTTTCTTATCAATAATAGAAAGCTGCTTTAAAAGAACAGGATTATGTTGTATCTCATCAACATTTCTATGCATCTTAGCGAAATATGCATCATAGTTTGTATCACAAATAGTTTTAGTCTTACTGGGTTTAATATAACATTTATAAGAAACAGTCACATTGCAATTGCTCCAACCCACCTGAATAGTGTCATTCTTGTAAAAATATACAATCCCTTTTTGTGTAACAGGTAGGTACAATGCTATTTTGTCTTGTGATTTCACAGGTGAAGTATCAAAAATCAAGTCTTCCCAGGTTTCATTGACCCCTAGGAGGACAGCAGTCATTAATAATCCCCCATATGCTGTCGGTATAGCTGTGCAAATCCAGCAATTCGAAACATTAAAAGTCTCAGCATACACATATTTAATTGCTTGGTAAGTGTTAAAGTTTGGATGCCAGTCTACAAGTAATGCATCACATTTGATTAGTTCAACTTTTGTGGCTGGGAAAAGGAAAGGCCACAGCAAAAAGATCAATGTTATCAGTATAGCTATCAGAATAATCATGCAAATTTTCTGAGGTTGTTCTGCATCTCTGTTTACTCTATACCTGGTCATTTTGTTCTCGTTGTACAACAGTAACAAGGTGTTTGTCCAGTTCAAAGTTCTTAACCAGTTTACAATGTGTCAAATGAATTCAGGACGCTTGCTCTGCAATCTTGACTGTGTCGACAGTAGTACCTGGTATGGCCCTTCCCACTTCGGAAAACTCCAGTTCTTTTTCTTCACGACCTTCACCCAGACCCATGTTCCTGGGGCTACTGCTGCTTCCGATGGTCTGGTTTGCTCTTTATCTGAAACAGAATTTAACTGCAAAAGTTTGTGATTCAAAAATCGCCTCATATACCCTGCAAGTGAACTGACAGCCTCCTGCTCTTCAGGCATGAGAGGTTTCCATTGAGGTGTATAATATGCCCTCCCAAACAGAACTTCAAAAGGAGTTAACCCTTTTGCGTTTGGAACAGTTCTCATGCTCAACAGTGCCAGAGGTAGACAGTGCACCCAGTTCTTTTGTGTCTCACTAATCAATTTCCTAAGCTTGTTTTTCAAAACCCCATTATGCCTCTCTACTAATCCTGCAGATTGGGGGTGGTATGCACAATGATTTTTCAGATAAATCCCGAAATAATGGCTGAGTTGTTGTATAGTTTGATTTACAAAGTGTGTACCATTGTCACTATAAATCTTTTCTGGTATGCCAAATCTAGGAATAATTTCTTTAACGAGGACTTTTGCAACAGTAGCTGCATCTGGATTTTTAGTTGGAAAAGCTTCCACCCACTTGGAAAACATATCTATAATGACAAGGCAGTACTTCTTATTTTCGCATTTGTTCAGCTCTATAAAATCCATACAAATAGTATGGAATGGATACGGTGGTGTAGGGAAACTCCCTTGTTTAGGTTTCAATGCCCCTTGTGCATGATGCTTGTTACAAACATGGCATGCTGCACAAAAAAAATTTGTGTAGTTTGTAAATCCATACATCGTAAACACTCGATCCACTAACTGTACCATCCCCCCTGTTGAGACATGGCACTGCCCATGGCTCAACAAAGCTGCATATCTAAACAAGTTAAATGGCAAAATCGGTTTCTTCTCTTTGGAGATGTACAGTCCCTTCTCAAGGATTGCTCCTCGTTTTATCCACTTTTGTTTTTCTACATTTGTAGTAAGTGTCTGCATTGTTTTTAACATTTCTAAGTCTAAAATCTCAGATGGTTGTAATTCCTCACTCAAAAGAAATACTTCTAAAGCTGAAGCTGCTTGTTTTGCAGCTGTATCAGCCCTCACATTACCTTTTGAAATTCTATCCTGTTGCTTGGTATGAGCTATGCATTTGAAAATAGCTACTTTCTGAGGTAAATGAATAAAGTCTGACAAATCTAAAATAAATTGCGCATGGTTAATTGGTTTACCAGTAGATGTTATCATTCCTCTATTTTTCCACTGCTGCGCAAAAACATGTACAGTAGAAAAAGCATACTGACTGTCAGTAAAAATGTTCACTCTCTTACCTTTTGCCAAGGTACATGTCCTTGTCAAAGCAATCAATTCTGCTGCTTGTGCAGATAAGTTGTGTGGTAAAGACTTTGCTTCTAAAATCTCAATATCAGAAACTACTGCATATCCCACTAGATTCTGTCCTTTAGGACCCCTCCTGCATGAGCCATCCACATAGTATGTTACCTCAGCATCATCCAAGGGAACATCTGTAAGATCTTTTCTAGGTAGTGTCTTTTGCTCAATCTCTTGCAGGCAGCAGTGTGGTTTGCCATCTGCAGGGGTTGGGAGCAAGGTTGACGGATTCAAAGTTGTGCATTGTTCAATTGTCATATGAGGTTGGCTCAACAGTATAGTCATACAGGAAAGATGTCTAGCAGGAGAAAGATATGCTACTTTTTCTTGCAGTAAAATAATCATGACTGCATGAGGCACTCTCAATGTGAGAGGGTGGAACAATACTACTGAGGCTGAAGCCTGCACTGCCATTGCAGCTGCGACTACTGCTTGTACACAGTGGGGCAAGGATCGCGCCACTGGGTCTAGCTGTGATGAATAATAAGCTATGGGGCGTTGTTTGTCCCCATGCTGTTGTGTTAACACTGATGTCATATAACCTTGCTTACAGTCTACAGTTTGGAAAAATCGTTTATGATAGTTTGGTAATCCTAAAACTAATGAAGAAGCTATCAGTTGTTTCAATTTGCAGAAAGCTGATTCTGCTTCTGGTGTCCACTGTAATAAATCTTGTGCTGCCATCGGCTTTTTGAATATCAAGTTTATCAGCGGAGCAGATTCCAAAGCATAGTTTGGAATCCAACTCCGACAAAAGTTAGTAGTACCCAGGAAGGACATCATTTCCTTCTTGGTAGTTGGTTTAGGTGCTTGTAATATTGCTGTTTTTCTGTCTTCATCTATATTCTGCCTTCTTTGGATATTACATACCCCAGGTATTGACTTTCCAAAGTTGCAGTTTGTTTTTGTTTACCTTGTGTCCTCGAGTGGCTAAAAATTGTAGTAATGCTATGGTATCCTTTCTGCATTCTTGCTGGGTGGAGGCTGCCATCAGAATGTCGTCTACATAAAGTAAAATCTGACTGCCTTTCGGTGGGATAAATCCCGCCAGGTTACTTGCCATTTCTTGTGCGAATATTGTTGGACTTTCACAATATCCCTGTGGTAGTCTCGTATATGTATACCGTTTCCCCTGAAATGTAAATGCAAACCAATGTTGGCTGTCAGCGTGTATCGGTATTGAGAAAAATGCATTGCTAATATCTGCCACAGAAAAATACTTTTGTTGAGGTTTCAAATCATTCAATAGAGTGTGTGGATCTGGCACTGTAGGTGCCCTGGGTATAACTGCATCATTTACAGCTTGTAAATCTTGGACCATACGCCATTCTCCATTTGCTTTCCTAACAGGAAATAAGGGTGTATTACATGGTGAATCAGGAGATTCTATCAAGACTCCTTCCTTAAGTTAGGCTGCTATTATAGGTTTGATTCCTATTTCTGCATCCTTTCTCAAGGGATACTGTCTCTTTTGAGGTCTAAATGCTGATTTTTGGCGTGATAGTAACTGGTCCTGCTGTACGAATAAGTCCTACATCTGATTTCCCTGTTGACCAGAGAGTCTCTGGTATGTCTCGTAAGGCTTTTTCCTCTTCCTCTAGTAAGAGTGCTACTCAGCTGTCCTCACTTGCCTGTGACTGTACAGCTGGGTGTGTCTGCGTTAGCCAATTTAGTTTCTGCTTTTGTACTCCCTGTTCAGAAAGTTCTAACTCTGTCTGCTTTTCCCACCTTGTGACCTTTTCTCCTAGGTCTGCCCACTTCACATTTTTATTTTTAGTTAAACTCACATGTGGTAATCGATTAGATTTGTAAAGTGCTAGGAATTCCTGGGGCAATGAACAGCTCACTACACTGTTTCCTTCTGTGTCCCAGTACAAGTTTCGTAATACTAATCTGTTAGCCTGATTTCTAAACAGTTCTTGCTCATCTTTATCAGGTCCTGGTCTGTTACAGTAATATAGAGTGCAATGCAACAAATGCTGTTTATCAGTGTCAAGGGAGGGGGATTTACTGATGGCTACATTCATCAGTTCTTCGGTTACTGCCCCTGGACCAGTCGTAACTAAGTCCTGGCTGTACCAATAAAATATTTCACCCTCCGGGCGCACTACAAAAGTATCCATTTGTCGCTGTGCTTCCATACCCTGCATAGTTGGAACTACGGCTATGCCAAATATTTGCATTCGGTCTCTGCCCAAGAGATTCACTGGGCATTTTGCAGAAACAACAATTTTGCTTTTCTGGGTCATCCCTGAAACTGGGTCAGTTATCGCTATGTTGTGGGAGAGTGGCTCCCGATACAGCTGTCCATTAGCTGCTTTCACTAATATGTAGTCAAGCGGTTCTGAATTTTCTGGTAGTTTGGAAGGATGTATCAGGGTCCGTGAAGCTCCTGAGTCACACAGGAATTTAACTTCCCTCCCCTCTACCAGAAGTGTAACTTCCGGTTTTGTGTCTGCTAAGTAGAGCTCTAGGCTCAATAATGCTAAGTCCAAAATGTCATTTTCTTCATTATCTGTGATTTCATGCACATCCTCTACCTCTTCTATCACATCCTCTACCCCTTCTATCACATTTGCACTTGTCTTTTCTTGTTTATTCCTTTCCAGTGATTCTTGACTACCATATAGTCAGTCCTCACCCTCCTTGTCTTCTGTGGTTACCTTTTTATTTTGCCTGCAATCCCTTGCTAAATGTCCCTTTTTCCCACATTTAAAACATTCACCCCTTTTCTTTCTCTCTTCAAAGTCCTCTGATTGTTTATCAGGTTGTTTGTTTCCCTGGGTATTTTTCTTACCCTTCTTCCCAGTTTGTACTACAAAGACTTCTGATCCGTCTTCTACTGCAAATACTTGAGTTTTCTTTTTCTTTTTGCTATTAAAATGCCTTTCGGCATGTCTTGCATATTCAAGTAATGACTGTAATCTACTTGTTCGATGATCTATCATGTGCTTTGTAATAAAGCAGCTAATAGGTGCAATACTGCCTTTCAAAAATGCATTCTTTAGCTGTTGCTCATATGGGGAATCATGCGTTTGGTCTTCAGGTACCTGCATTCCACAATGGTTATTAAAATATTCTAATAACCTGGCATAATATCTATCAACAGTTTCACCTTCTTGTTGTATGCATTGATTAATGCAAGTCCAATCAGCCCTAGGCTTCCATTTCTCAGAGATTCAGTCTGTCAGACCTTTCACTCTGTTGTCCAGTTCTGCGTTACTATGTGGGAGTGGTCTAAGCTCTGCATCACGAGGATTCCAGTTGCCACTGATCATGTGCCAATCTGGACCTATGATTTGTCTAACTACTTTCTCTACTTCCTCTCCATTCAAATGGTAACTTAACCTCATGCCCTGTAAGTCTTCTAAGAATTTTCTAAAATTAACTTTTGTATGGGGAATTCCCTCTGTGGCTTTCCGGATGTCTTCCAGTGTCCACGGTCTATATATAGAAGAGTTGGGTCTTGTCCTGCCTGTCCTGCCTGCGGATTTGGTACTTCAATGAGTGGACATATCTCTTCTTCACTCAAAGCTTGTGAATTTTTATTCATTTCATACAATTCAATATCCCCTCTTAAGCTGCGTGCTCGAGACCTGGTCTCGATAGGATCTCTGACAAATGGTTTTGGTTTTGCAGGAACAGCTGGGTATAGCGGAGGTTGATCAGCTTGTCCACTCACTTCATATTCTGGTAAGGAAAGCGGAGGGGGCAGAGGGGCTGTTGCTATTACCAAGTTATTGTCTTCTTTATCTAAGAACATTGCTTTTGAATTTTTAATCTTTTGTTCCCTGCGGTTTGCTTCCTCAAGCCACCTGTGTGCCTGAGGGACTCCTAATTGTCGTTGCTTTTTTAGCTGACCTTTCATGTCTGTTTTAAGTTGTCTAACAAGTTTAATAAGTGAAGGTTTATCTAAATTACCATCAAATTTGTATTTATTAACTCATTTTGTATAATACCTAACATTGTCGGCAAGCTGTAATTGCATATATTTCGCGTCTTTGGTTAAGGGCAGGTCTCAGGAACATTTTGTGCACTGATTTCCCATGTTGCCTTAGCTAAGTTAGAAATTGTTACATAACCCTTTTTATCACGTGGTACCATGATTTTCACCTTTTCACAGTTTATCTAGAATAACTGCCTACCTATTCTGTTTCCCTGATCTATGACAAGACAGCAGTCTTTTTTGTTCCTGATCTGCACATGCAAATCTCTCTGACAAAAACAATAATACTGTAACAAGTCCCTGATCTAAAACAGAAAAAGGTAAATTCCTCCTTACCTGACCTTCCGTGTCTTGATCTCACCGGAACGTTGACTTGTCCTCCAATCACAGATCAGAAACAGTGGCTGGCCTCTTTTGAACGACAATTCAGTCGGAGGTCTTTCAAAGCAGAATAACCGATGTGGCCACTTCTCCGTACGAGTTCATGCCACCTGGCCCAATTCTGACCTGAGCCAGAGTGAGAAATATGCTTCCGGCTCGAAGGACCAAACTGTCAAAGGAAAAATATACTTTAAAAATGATCAATACACAGTAGGTTCAGGTTAAGGCACTTTAATCTTGCAGCAAGGAGACAAAAACGTGCTAATACAGAGTTTGTCTAACTAGAATCAGGAAATGCAGGCATTTTTATACATTTTCTAATAAGACATTGCCTACCAAGATGATGTAGTAAATCACAAGTTTTAACATCATCATTTCGTAGTGGTTGTTTATATGATTTTCTGCTTGTACTATCAATTTTTGTGAGAAACTTCCTAAGAAAAACAACGTGGCCTTGGCTACCACCGGTTAGATATATGCAATGTTACCATTCAAGGTACTATGGCTAATTTGAGCACAAAGCAAGTATAGATTGCAGTTCATTTCTCCAACAGTCCTTTGTCTATGTTATCTCTAACTTCTGCAGCTGTGCATGTTCTCATACTTCGAACAGAGCTGATTGTTTAAAATCATTACATTACAGAATATAGTATTGTTCATTCTTTGCTTCCTGACCTAGCAGATAATCACCTGCTTCTCAAGTACATTTCCAAAAGGCATAAACATGAATATTGCTGTGCTAGCAATTACTAGGTCAGAGGGCATCTTGCAAGTTTCAGAAAGCACACTGCAGTTTCAAAAGCATCTTTTAGTCTCATATGAAACTCAGCTGTATATAAAATAGTGCATATAAAATAGAATGAAAAACGTGTTAACTCATTTAGTTTCTAATTAAGCATTAAGCACACACATTAATACATATTTTTCTGACAAGAATACAGCTAAACTTATACAGATAACAACTGGTTGTACATATATTAGTTAAGCAGAAAGGAATATAAAGTACAAAAAGGTGTGTTTTTTATCACTTTTATTATTACACTTTTTTATTATTACACTTAACCCTTGCCCTTTTTCCCTCCCAAATAAAATCATTCAATTCCTTATTAATTACCATTAACAATTTCTCCTCTGATTGATAAAAATATCACCGACATAAAACTAAAGGAACTAAAAACATTTTCACTGCTTATATCTTGCTATCCATAAACAAGTACTTCTAGTTTTTCATTTTTGTATTATCTTTGGCTTTGTCTCTTCCCACATATCCTTATCTGCCATAGCAGAATCCTTTTCAGTCCATGCTCCTAAATATTTCTTCTTATTGTATCCCCATAAATATGGGTATTGCCAGACCAATCCATGTTGTTGTTGTTGTTCTTCTTCTTCTTTTGGCTTTTCCCAGTTAGGGGTCGCCACAGCAGAACTCTGGTCCGTTAATGATTGGCAATAGATTTTTACAGTGCCGAGGTGCCAGCCCAACGCCCAACCTTCAGCAAAGACATGCCCATTCACTAATGTCTTTTGAACGCCACTCGACCATAGGGAGGACATGCAGACTCCACACAGAAGGTGCTCCAGCAGAGAATCAAACGGGTGAACTCTTGCTGTGAGAATCCACAGCCATAAGCTATGTTTTATTTTTATTAATTTTTATATCCTGAAAACACAAACTGTCACAAATGTAAAGTAAACAACAAATGGGGAAAAAGGAAGCCTCTGCCTGATTTCTTCATTCAGACACAACTTTTCAGAAAATAACCCTCCCACTTCAGTTTTTGCCTCTAATCCCTCATATAGCCTTCTAATTAAATGTATTATTGTATCAGAGAATATAAATGCCTCTATTGCCCTAATCATAAAATCCCACTTTACTCTGTTGAATGCTTTCTCTGCATCAAGACCCACCATCAACAACAGTATTTTCTTTCACTCTGCATCATCTTTTTTCTATTAATGTTGACAGATATTTGCCTCCCTTCCACTAAACCACACTGATCCATATCTGTCAATTTTGGCAACACCTTTACCATTCTTTTAGTTATTATAGACATAAACACTTTATAATCATGATTTAAAATTGAAATGGGCCTAAATGAAGCTGGGTCTGATGTGCCTTCACTGTCCCTAGGCAATCACAGGTACCACAGCTTTCTTCCACGATGCTGGTACTTCCCAACCTTCTAAAATACTATTAAATAAAACTCTCCATATCTTCATCACTTTCTTCCCTCCCAGTTTTCAAACCTCCACAGGAACACCATCTATTCTTGGAGACCTTCCTCCAGACTGATTGTATATCTCCATTTTTATCTCATCTCCATTTACTTAACTGTTGAGTATTGTTTACCTCTAACTTTGGCATAATTAAGTCCTCCACAAATATTTCCATTTGTGCTTTTTCTTGATTTCCACATTTCTCTGCTTTATATAAATTTTCATAAAATTTCTGAAATATCTTTAATACTACTATTTTTTTTGTTATAGACTCTCTAAGTGTAGCAACAACCCTTTCCATTTTCTGTTGCCTAAGTTATTGTGCTAAACATTTTTTTTGCTCTGGAGTTATTATAAAAAAATCAGTTGCTTAACAGCAGTCTTTCTAAACTCTTGCATATTATCTAGATACTCATTTATTTTCTCTTCAGCATTCTGAAATTGTACCTCTTCTTGTTTTGTGAGACTTTCCTTATGCTGCAATACTTTAACCTTTGTCAGTCTTTCTAAATAATTCCTGATACTTCTTAATGGTATTCATCTGTGGTGGTGGTGCTGCGGTAGCGTTGTCGCCTCACAGTAAGACGTTGTCCTGTTTGATTCTCAGCTAGAGCATCTTCTGTGTGGAGGCATGCGTGAATGGGCGTACCTTCGTTGAAGGTTGTGTGTCAGAGCTGGCAACTCGGCATGTAAGAACCTACTGCCAATCATTAGCGGACCGGAGTTCCTCTGTGGCGACCCCTAACCGGGAAAAGCCGAAAGACACAACAACAACAACAACTTCTTAACTGTATCCCTTTTTCTTTTATTTCTACCGTATTCTTAAACTCCACTTTCATTTTAAACCACTCACAAGTTATAACTTCTGAAGAAATTTCTATCTTTCCTAAAAGCTCTAGAATAATTTCCACTACCCATTCTTCAAATTCCTCTCTTTTTACCAGGTAGGTGGGGAAGTTCCAGTGTCTCATTTGTACTTCATTATCCTGCATTTTTATCTTAGTTGTTACTGACCCATGATCTGAAATAGTTATTGAATGTGTGTCAAACTTTTCAATTAACTGCAAATGCTCCTGTGAAATATAATTTCTGTCTAGTCTAGCTCAGTTTTTATACCTTTATACCTTGGAAAATATGTAATTCCTGAAGAACTTCCTGCAGATTGATTGTATGTCTCCATTTTTATGTCATCTCCTCCTCTTCTCTGAGTTCCTACTACTGAATTCACATCTTCCATACCAAATATTTTCATAAATTTCTTCAGAAATCTACCCTCTTTTGTTATATTTTCCATTTTATGTCCCACAGATACATATTTACTGTTGCAACTCAAATTCCATTCTTCACTATAAGTAATATTCCCTGTTGAAAGCTGATTATTTCTCCCAAAAATGTTCTTAAGCTCTGTAACAGCAGTTTTAGGCAGAATATAAATACATGCAAGTGCAATCCTCCTCTAAATCTACCATTAATATATTTTTCTTCTTCTATCACTATTAGAATTCCTCTGTCATTTAGAATAAGTCCTCCCCTTTTCCTTTGTCCCTGATACTCTGCTGAATATCCCTCCTGAAGTTCAGATGCTCATTTCTTTCCAAGTGTGCCTTCTGTAGCATTGCTATTCGCACTCTGCATTTCTTAATATAATTATTTTTCCTTTTTGTCTGTATCTGCAAGCCCAACCACATTCCAAAATAATATGCTTAGTGTATCCATTATAATAGGAAGTTATTATTCCCACATATTATATATGACTGCTTTTCTAAATGCCCATTTCTAGCTTTTGCGTTACATGCACCTACTAATGTTTGACAGGTTGATATTTTATACAGTTGTTTCTTGCCATCTCCATTTGAAACTATGTCACATTTTGCAAGATTTTGTGTTTTAATGAAAACTCTCAAAATAACACCCCCTCAGAACACCTCCATAACCTATTAACTTAAAAAGGGACAATATTGTGTCTGCTAAAAATGAATTCACTGAACTGCATCTACATCGAAAATGCAGTTTATCAAATTGATAATAGTGAAATTGCGGTACAGTGAGGATTTGGAAATTTGCTCACTGCAGTGCAATCTCTGAGTTGGTATATATAATTAACGAGGGTAGAGCAAATTCTTTGAACTGCATTTGTGATGTAGATGCAATTCAGCAAATTCATTTTTTGCGGACATAATATAGACCCCTTAAAAAAAAACACAAAACTATGCACATATTTAATAATGAAGTTTAATCCTCTGGATAGAAACAATTGTACCAAATCAATACCTCCACACACAGGCTAAACCTACCCTAAAGTTAAGGTTATCCATACTGAGGCACACATTACAACATTAATTGTTGTCGGTTCTTATCTTTTCTTTATTCCCCTACAAGACTGAAAAACAGCTTGCATGTTTACCAAAAATGTTAACTTTAAGCCTAAAAAATACTCATTCACTTTTATTGCAGCTTATCTCCATGGAAGCCTAAAAATAAAATGTACATTGGCTATAGACTTCTCAAATCAAACTGAATATTTATTGGCTAAAGGGAAACTTATTTATTACATTCAGTGTTCTCTTATGTATTTTCTTACACAAAAAATATGTTATTAGATTAAGCCAAAGACCGTAATCCAGGCATTCACTTATGCAAAAGTAAGAGAAAACATATCAGCTCTACATATATTATAATCTGTGCACTTTCACTCCAGCCACCACCTCAACAACCCAAGCTTAACGCACATTAACTTAAGCATCCTTTTGACAAGCCTTTTTACATTGTAATGCCCACATTTCTTAAAACTAGAAAAGAAGAAAAAAAAAAAACAATTGGTTACTTTAGTATCTTTATCACATACAACAATAACTGGAGATGCTTTATTATATAACATGGAATTTATATAATAAAATATTTTATACAAATACTGTTAAAAACAAAAAATGTTTTACTTACAGTTACTTTTCCCTTTCTTGCTCTCTCTTTTGCCTTTATGGCATGTAGTGAGGCATATGCCTTTCAGTCTGTTAGTCTACCAACAAGTTTCACAAAGTCAAAAAAGTTCAGTCTTTCTCAAATACTTTTTCTTGTAAAGCAATATTTCACAAATGTGATTGATACTTTCAGTGCTGCTGATCTTCTGTTTATTTCCATCTCCCAACACAATATTCTGATTCAAGTCCAAGGTACTCCCAGTTCTTCCAATCAACTCCTGTGCTTTTTTCTGTCTCTCAAGCATTTTTATTTGGAACACTGGAAAAGGAATGATGGGCATTGAATCTCTCTATGAGCCTTATTATCAGAAGAATGAGAGGCAGAGTCCCCTTCTGCTTGATGGCTCCCACTTTGTTGAACAAACTTTTTTATTTCCTCAGCCTGTTCTGCATCAAAAAATAACTTTGATCCTCCAGGAAAAATATTCTGAAGATAGCTGGTTACAGCAGCTTCAGTCTCACACCTGCCTCTAGACATTCTCTGATTGCTGATATAAATTTGCTTCTCTTTTGCCTGGTATACAGTAAATAATCATTTCCACAAATACTCTACTATCTCCAATTTTTAATATTTTGCCCTTCTGTCACAGTTTTGTCAGGATCTACTCTTTCTGCTGATAGGATTGCATTTGTACTATTACAGGTCTTGGCTGCTTTCTCGTGGCCAGACTTGAGGCATACACACAATATGCCCTTTCAATTAACAAATCCTGCAGTGGAGTACCAGTCCAATTACTTATTTGTGCTTTCATAAAATGAATACAGATGGTTCCTTCTAGTTTCTCTTGTAAAGCAGAAAATCTCAGTTTTTTTCTAGGTGCTTCATCCTCTAACTCTACCATTTTTTGTAACAGGTTTTCTTGAGCAGTCTGATACTCACCCAGCCCTTTCTTCCTTTTGACCTCTGATTTTTGTGTTTTTATCAATTCATCTGAATGGCTGTTTAAAGTTCCTTCCACTTTTCAGACTTTAGTTACTTGAGTTGATATACTTATTCTGTGTTTCATTTGTTTTTATCAACTCTGAGCACATTTGACTTATTTTTTTCCTCCAAATTACTGGAAGACATCTATTGTACCAAAGCTGGACAATGAACTGCTGTTTGCTGAACAGCTGCAGGATTCTTCACAGTCAATGTTTTCTCTTTACCCTTTCTAGTTGATTTTCTTTCATGCTCTATTAGTTTCCTCTTTGCTGGCATTCAGGCAGTATGCTTACTAGCCAGTAACTGAATTTTACTAAAACAGGCAGAATTATTGGCCTTTATCTATCAGATTCTTTTATCACACTAGGAGAGTTGAAATTAAGCTATTGATCAGTGTGCAGCCATCCTGGAAAGCCCCATTGTTAACTCCTCTACTGTAAGTTTAATAAAATGTTTTTTAATGTCTTAAACGTCAAAGTGGTCATGAGACTGAAGTCTAGAGATAAATGCTACTATATGCCATGATGTAAGAAAAAATATTCACACTGCAGAGTGAGACATTTGCAGGTAAACACATGAAGATTGCTGCAATGGAGAACAAGGATGCTGTTCCTTTAGGATCCCAGCATAGCAGTAACAGCAGGCAGAAAGTTTCACTGGAGCTCATCTTCACTGAGATCAGGGAAGTGAAAGGAAAGTTAGATGAGCTCAAACAGAATGCTGAAGTACACGAAGTACTGTCAGAGCATTCACATCCTCTAAATTCTTTGGATCAAGAGATCAATGCTTTGAAGGAAAGCATAATCTACTTGGCGACTAAGATGGAATTACAGGAAAAGGAGCGAGATAATCAAGAAGACAGAGATCAGAAAAATAATTTCCTAGTCACTGGTATACCTATAAAAGTGTCCTAAAAGAAACGTTTGTGTATGAGCAGCGGGTAGGGTATCTGATCTCTCAATCTCTGAAATTAAGATTGATCAAATGACAAAGGTCATTAATGGCTCTGGTAAATTTGTTTCATATCCAGGAACCCTGTGTATCACACAAAGCGAGTCACAGGATGAACAAGTACAAAAAATACAACAGAGATACTCGGATATAGCTGTCTTCAGCATTAAGGTAGATGACTGACTTCACTTCCTTGTTATTTGTGAGAAATGAAAAATAAAAACACTTAAATGTTACAGTATTAAGCAACAGTAATAAACAGTCCAAAACATCAGATGTAAATTCCTCTTCTGTGAAGGTACTGAAGAAACAAACTCAAACATCTTACTCTCTGGAATAAATCAGCTTTAATTTACGGTAAGCATTTTCATCCACCAAATGGACTTCATCAGATAAACTTTTCAATAACAACTTTAAGCCATGGAAACTAATATGTACATAAAAAGCACAAAGGATCATACATCATGACTGACAACCTCATACGTAGTAATGAGGCTAGCCTGCACCTAAAAGCTAGCCTGATGGAACACAATTAATTTTTTTACAAATCAAATTAAAATAAGAAACAGGAAGAACACTAATAAAACAAAAGTCCAAATAAAATGAAGCGCAGAACTGTTAATTAACTCCTAGGCTGTCTCCAGAAAAGGGCAAGATAATACCTATCAACTGTACAGATTTTCACAGAATGTCCAGATTTTTGCCTCATATTTTTGTTCTGCTCCTCATACAATTTTAGTTTTCTGGCAAATCATTAATGATTGAAGTCAGAAAATAATGACAGATGTTTGAGTTACAGACTTCATACTCTTCAGAAAATTCATGCTAATGCAAAATCTGTTATTCTAACAACTTTCTAAGTTTGTAAGAGCAGTAATTAAAACTTGTCCCAATTTTGAGCCTTTGTCCCTTCATTATATATGGCTTTATCAAGATTTCTTGGTCTTAGAGGTTGAGAGGTATGGGCAAGGTGCCATAACATTCCCCTTCAGTAAAGGCTATTTAGCACCAATGTGACAACAAGATCCTTCCAAATGGAATGATAAACTAAAAAACTAAAAAGAAACAAAAAAAATCAGTGAGCTGAAATGAAGAAGAGCATGTGTGTCTGTGTGTGTGTGTGTGTGTGTGTGTGTGTGTGTGTGTGTGTGTGTGTGTGTGTGTGTGTGTGTGTGAGACAACATGCACATGAATCAAGAAAACAGCATCCACTAAAGTAACCATGGAAAAGATGTGATATAAAGAAACGTCAAAGATAAAAATACAATCAAAATAAAAAAACATTATCATAAGTGTATTAAAAGCAGACAAAAAAGAAAAGTGATTTCACATATAGGGCTTCATCTGATCACTGTTAAAACAGAGCAGCCATAAAATCAATCATACACTAAAACAGAGGGAAAAAAACAATACACTAAAAACAAGAAAAAAACAATAATTGAAATGTATGGAAAAATGCAAAGGACTTTGCATATGTATATGTTGTAGTGGAACAGTAAACAAGCAGAATCCATCAAAAATACAGGTATAAAAATGTCAAAGAAAAGTGAAGAAAGGAACAAATATGTTATGTCAAAACTATTAATAAAATAATTTGAAGTCCAATTTCCTAATCTGAAGAATGCATTTAATTGAATAAGCAGAATTAAGTCCAGGTGGGTTTTAGGCATTAAGGCGAATTTGCCATTCCAGCTTCTTCTTTACAAGAATGGCATTACAGTTCCCCTTGAGCTGAACCATCCTGATCATGTCCAAAATATGAGAAGTGAAAAAAGAATGACCTGGTGATTCAATGCTGTGTTTTGCAAGTGGATTCTTGAAAGGGCTCATAAAATATTTTTGCTAGAAAATAACAGTGGTTCCTCCCACCATGGCAACTGCTAGTAAGACTTGAAAATTATTCATTAAAACAGCAGATTTTCAGAGCGGTCTGGAAACCCAGTAAGATATGTATTTATCAGGATTGTGTTAACTTCTTAGAAGGTGACTTCTCTGCAACCATGTGACAGTCAGGGAAGGACTCAGCTGTTGCCTGCAGTCCAGTTAAGCAGACAGAATGATTTATTTATCTGTTTTATTTATTTGCATTTTTTGACCAGGATAGTCCAACTGGGCAAAACCCCTTTTTCATCTGAGGCTCGAGGAGGAAAGCTCCACACAGAAATTGTAAAACAATGTAATGCACACAAACAAATAGAAATGCATGCCATACAGGATTGCAGAGAAGTAAGCGATACATAGAACTTGAAATATTTTCATGTGAATACAGTGAACATAGAACTTGAAATATTTTCATCTGACTACAGTGAACACTACCTTAAGGTTACATTAAAGTATATAGTTCTTACAATGTTTATATTGTTGATACATCATTTCTATTAACTACTACAGTGGTTATTAATGAGATATACAAGACTGAAAGCTTTTATTTTTTATGGTAGGAGTAGGTGAGGAAAAAATTAAAGGTGGTTAGATAATGGACTAATCAGACATACAGAGCTGTACATAATGCAATCTATTTGTGAAACCACAAGATGGCAACATAAACATATATGTCCTAAGTACTTGTGCTTAAGGAATGTTTTAAGTTTAAATAATCATCATCCCAATGAGATTTTAAATGCTCTGCTCAGATGAGGGACATCACACAGTTAATACACATTATATAAAGTCAAGGCTTGAACATTGGAGCTTTTCTGACATGTTAGACAAATATATTTCAGATGTAGTGAAAATCATTGGAGATAAGCAGTTACTGATGAAATACAAGTTTCATTATAAATAAATATAAATATAAAAAATATACGTGTGGGATTTATGACCACATGCATTGGCCATAGGTAAAAAATGTTTTGAAACGGATAAACTTTGGCATAAAGCTTAGCACATAATCACAATGCACTAAGAGAAGGAGAAAGTAATGAACACAGAGAATGTTAACACTTCTGGAAACCACAGTTGCTGCAGGCAAATTGAAACATGGATGGTGTTTTCTACCAGAACTTTTGAAAGACTTATGTTATGCAGATTAGTTAATTGCCTGTGATTCTGTGAAGTTTATCTGGCATCATGAAAATTCATGCACAATTTGGATTTTTCTTTTACTACTGGAGCATTAAAATGAATTACTGAACATTTGTCTGAAATAAGGAATAAAGGGAATTGAAGAAATAATACTTTTTATTTGAACATTCAGAGGAAGAAAAAGAAGACAAAAGTTTCTTCTTTACGGTGATCAAAAGGTTATATATAAGAAAATATGAATGACTTAGAAAATTATTTGGACAGGCAGAATTTACAAGTCTTACACAAAACAATAATCTGAGTGATAGCTTTGTGTACATGTGATTTGTGTCTTTTTAGTTCCATCTAGTGGCAATGTTAGGAAATTGCTTAAATACAAACCTCTGAATTGCATATTTATTAGGGTAAGTGCTAGGCTAGCTACCCTTAGGGGCATACCTCTCAACCATACCGTATTCTTTGGTATTTACCAGTTTTGAGGGCAAAGTAACGGGGTGACATAGATTTCCGAGTGGCCCCTTCAGTTCCTGATTCGCAGAATCCAGGGTTTGATTCCCATACTCTTCATTTACAAAATGTGTGACTTTAAGCGAGTATCACTTCATTTCAACAAACCGTGCTCACCAATCACTTTTCAAAGAAGGCTTGTGCCCTGTGTGCTTATGCAATGCATAAAAGAAGTGTCTGTGTGGGCATGTTTGTCTATACCATATATGCATAGCTTTTACTTAGGTACATATTTTTGTTGTTGTTGCTGAAGACTCGCTATAAATGAGTTTTTAATTATTTAGTCTGTAATTGTCAAGGTATGAAGAATCAACAGGACAACCAGCTTGTCACTTCCTATAAATGAGTCAGAGCCCGATGCAATCCTGCAAGCCATGAAGTTGTACTGTTTAGGGGCTTCCACCTATGTCAGAAGAGTGCTCCCTAATGATTACTTAATGGTTTACTGCACAAACAGCATATGTGAACAAGCGAGAGAATAAATACAGAGCAGGAAGTGTGAGCTTTGTGCACGTGCATATAACAAAAAAAAAGGGGAAGAGCTGGCTTCTCTTTTGTGTGTACAGAAGTAACTCATGATGTGCAGGGGACATAGCTTATAAAGGATGTTAATGGGCAACAACAAGGAAGCAGCACCAAGAAAGGGCTAATAAGCCTCTTATCATTCATTGGCACAGGTGTGATAGTGATATTGATTTTGAATTAATTGAAATGGGTTGAATCGAATACACCCAAGCCAGACCACGGTTTTCAGCACAATACAGCGGTCAGTTCCTATGTTATAAATAATGCAGTTGTTAAAGAGGGACATCAGGGAAGCTACTTTGTCTAAGGCTGACTTGACAACCATCACCACCTTGATACATTTTGACATCACTATCCAGTCTCCAGCATTAGTTAAGCAGCCATCAGTCTGAGATTCCTTGAAATGTCCATTGGCTGCACAAGGATGGTGGCGTGGGGTTGCTTGCAGCTAGGGAGCGATTAACCATGCATTACTTTCAAGGGGGTGTTTGCCGCATTTCTGTAGCATAGGAAGGGGCAACTCTGCCTGTATCCGTTAACAGGAGAGTGAAGTGAAGAGTAAGAATCCTGTTGGAAGTACAGATTGTTTTTACATTTGGAATTTTTTTTTAAATATATGTTGGCCTGTTGTTCTTTTAACTTGCAGAAACATAATTGTGTGGTTTTTTTTTTCTGCTACTTCCAGGTAAAAAAATGCATGGTTTTGCTGACTCTTTCGAGGCCCTGTAAACCATAACTTCCCCAAAACTTAGCACTAAACTACTGGGAGTGATCATTGACAATAACCTTAAGTTTGATGCTCACATAGACAAAACTATTAAACGGTTAATAAAAAACTGGGGTCCTTATACAGGACTAAACAATTCCTAACCCCATCTGCTAGAACTGTTATCGCCCGCACTCATCTGCTATCAACCCTTCTCTATGCCTCACCCATCTTCATAAACCTAGGCAAATCTAACCTCAGTAAACTTACTAGGTGCTACAATAACATTGCCAGATTTGCCACAGGATCAGCTTATAGAACCCATCACTGTCTTAACCTTCAATCGCTAGACTGGCTAGAATTACCCAACCAACTGCAATATAACAGACTAATAGTTGTTCATAAAATTCTCTACCAACCAGACAGTACACCCATACTGAAAAATATTATCACCCCTTACAGTAACCTAAAGGCCCTTCACTCCGCCAACAAAATGCTAGTACAAACTGCTAAAACCAACAACTCAGCCAGTGATTCACTATTCTCCAACTCTGCCGGGAAAAAAATGTAACCTACTTCCTGCAGAACTCACCACAGACCCCTCCTTATCCCAATTCAAAAAATCCCTTAGAAATTACCTAACAATGCATTGGCTCTGTCCCTGTTCAAACCCTGACTAACCTCCTTTCAAACACAATCTATATATGTGAACCTCATTACAAGATTAAAACTCTGATCCTCTAATAGTCTAAAAATGTTGTGCTTCTCCCACATAATGGAAACATTTTTAAACTTAAGCCTATAGTCATATGTGGTAACCATCATACTATACATATGTTCCTTTTTAAGATGAAATCCTTAACTACTTCTTTCTCAGACTCCAACTTCCAACCTGCCTGTGTGTACGTGACAAAAAGTATGTACTTCTGTGCATATATCATTAAATAAACCACAATTTTGTTATAAAACAATGTAATAATTTATGTGAATAACATATACCTGTGTGTGTAAATATCACTAAAGTTTGAATTATGTGATAAATTCTCTGTAACATTTTTCACTGAATGTATACCTGTTTGTACATTTGGAGATTTTCTCCCTGGGCCTCCGTTGAAAGTGGATCTGTATCCAGTCGGACTTTCCCGGTTAACAAATGTAAACTAAAAATAAAATAAATAAGTTTGCTCGTCTCCTAGTGTCTTGCTGTATTATCTGTCTTGGTGTGTAAGAGGGCGTGCTGTTTTTCTAATATCCTGCTAGTCCTAACAATGATCTTGCTTTGTATTGGTTGTTACATGGTGTGCATTTTCCACCAGAAGTTATAACTGGGGTTTTTTTTTGTTTTTTTTTTTTAACTGGGCAAATAAGGCAAAGTGCCTCTTCTCACAGGAAACCTGGAAGCATTTGTGAAGTCCAGGAGTCAAGAGTGAGGGTTGTACAACTTGCCGAATTACCCAGCTGGGAAAACAACCCAACATGCTTAAATATAATGTTAGCACTTTCACCTTCTCAGATGAGCAACACCCCAGGAATTTCACATACCAGCTCCACAGCTTTACTAAGGTGAAGAAATTAATCTTGCAAAAAAAGAAAAAAAAAACTGCGAGTGGGAAAATTCTGCAAGTCATCTCCAGTAAACTTAACCCGCGATGGACAATAGAGCAGAAGAAAAGCAGTTGAGATGCTCTTGAGTAGGGTTTCTTCTAGCTCATTGTGCCCTTGCAACTAACTAGCAGGATTTAGCCCTTAATTTGTAATCCGTGTTAAGATGAACTAGCATTCAAAACAAAAATACAATGTCCACCATAGTATAGGGTTGCTACCTTTTCAAATCCCCAAAGTGGGACAATTGTGGTACAAACATCAGATTTTGCAGGCCAAAACATACCCACAGCCAGTACAAAGAACAGAACTTCACTTTTTTGCCTAAATAGAAGCTTATTCTTGTAGCATTTTATTTGCTTATTCTGTTTCTTATAACATTTAGGTGTTTCAGATACAGGATAACTGTTTTATGCAACTATTACATAAAATATAGGAAATAATTTTGCCCTAAAATCTCAGGACATTTGCCATTTTTACAATTTTTTGCAGGACACAACTGCTCAAAGAGGGACTGTCCCTCGTAAAGTGGGACAGGTGGTAACCCTACCATAGTTTAAAAAACATAACAACCCTGTCCCTGTCTTACTACTAGCATTCAAAATAAAAGCACAAATTACCCACTGGTGTATTACCAAGCTGTCCCACTTGCACATTCGCAGCCAGTGTTTGCATTTCCCTCTCGTTAATGCTGCATTTGTGTATCTGAAAAAAAAGCATACCTTATTCATTCCAAATGCAACCCCACCTCTAATTAACACAAATGCAAAACAGACAATTAAAAAGTAACAATATGCCATGCATGCTGTTAAGGGTTTCAAGCAAATGGAGATTATAGTTCTGCATCTGCACAAATAATGAAGTAGAGTGCATTCTTTTGTGAAGGAGCAGATGTAGGGAATACAGAAAATTGTGTGCAGCAGGAAATGGATGGGAGTCATACTTACCTCTTAATCTCGCAGAGCAAGAAATCTGGACAAAGCCAAAAATAACAGTGGGATAAAGGCCCCCAAAATAGAGACATTATTTATTACTATTTAGTCACTTTAATCTTAATGTCGGTATCCCACAATTCCATTGGAGTGGGTGGGGTTACATGATTATGTACACAAATGTTATGTTAATCAGTGTCCTGATTTTTGGCCAGTTGTCCCTACTTTTCATGGGCCTATGTCCAGATTTTTGATGTTTCCAGTTGTGAGGTATGCTTGGGGGCCATTTCAAGCCTATGCAAACTCCCTTCCAAAGGAGAGAATCAAACCCAGTACTTTGTGTTTGTGCAGCAAAACACCTTGACCATTATACCAACCTCCCTTAATTAATAAGATGTATGCATTGGTTCTCTTTGCTCAAGATTTCTGGACAAAAGCCAAAAATAATGGTGTGACAAAGGTCTAAAATCAGGAAAAATTTGAAAATATTACTCTAATTCACTTAGACAGTGAATACAACAACAGGTTTTCTATTAATATATATTTTCTGAAGAATAAGAAGTATAAAACGCTGATGTCTGATATTACTGACTGACTAATCCTTAGTAATTTATCATAAAATCTAAAATTTTACAAGGTGCAGGGCAAAAATGTGAGACAAAATAAGGGATGTTTTTCAAAATCAGGGTTAGCCGAGCACTATATTGTCTTTTGTCAATTTGTATAAACTGAAGTGTTTCAGAGTTCTGCTCATTTATGAGGTTTATAGGTAGCAAAACTAGTTGAGGTTTCTAATGAAACTCCAAAGGAATTGCATTGTGTTGTCTTCTGTTTGGATTATTGATTTTGAATTGGGCTTTGAATGTTCAACTTAATAGCAGCTATGTAGTGGATTGTATCCATAAAAAATAGCAATCATTTCTCAGGCTATAAAGAGTTAATGTGTACAGTGATAACTAAGCTGTTACATTTGGAACACCATAAAAAGTAATAATACCAGAGAAAAGTTTTTAACATAAAGGGCAGAAGGGTAGATGATGCTACCCTGCTCTGTGAAGGCTATTGAAAGAGGGAAAAGCCTGTATTGAAAAACTGTTTAATGAAACAACTACCATTAAAATTCTCATCTGGGATATAATCTCAAGAAAACAGAATATTCCTGCTGAAATGAGATTAATTCAATGGTTCTAGCATAAAAAGTCCTGTAAGTGGAAACTAGCTTCAATAGAAGGTCTCAAATGCAATAAACTTCAATAAACTTAATCATAACTGTAAAAGCCAACAAACACTCTCAAGGGTGGTACGGTTAACAGGCAGAACAGAAGTCTGTCAGGATTATTATTGGGGGGAGGTAAGACCCTACCCAACACTTAAATTAACAACTCTGACCTGGGGAGAAGTACAAGAACTAGACTGTACTCTCTGTTAGGCTAACTTGACTGCTGTTCTTGTCTCTAAAGAAGTCATAAAATAAGAGGAATGGGAGAAATGCAAACAGCAGATCTTCTAACTCAAGCCTCTAGAAGGAGCATGTGCTGACACAGCACTATGGAACTTGATACTGAATTGAGTGATGGCAAGAAACCATTAGCCCTGGAATAGCATAGACTACGATATGTACTTCTACTCAATTAATCATATATACAAATATATTAGTCTACCAGTATACCAAAACAAAAAATTCCCATGTTAAATTTATTTAAATTACTATTTTAATTTATTTCAAACCTATTGTGACTAATTTTTTATTTTTTATTTTAAAATTGTTTGTTGCAAAGAATGGATTCTTTATATGAATATGCCATTACTGATTTTCTGAAACACAAGTTTCTTGCCAAGTGTGCAAAATGTTGTGTACATACAAAGGTGACACCTGATAATATTGCAAACTTGTGTTCCTATTCCTTAAAGTTGGATGATTTGCTCACTAATAATACGAGTAAATCTAGACTTAATGAAGATGATTGCACTTGTGCAATTGGCACAGCTTGGAAAACTGTTGCTACATATATTTATGACTGGCCTGATGAGAGAAATAATATTAGGTTAAGTGCAATTGGAACACATTTAGGAAAGGATGTGTCCTGTGCTAATAAAGATCACACAACCCCTATTAAACATGAACCTACCAATGACATCGCTGGAATTCAAGATACAAGTGTTCAGCAGTCTGAAGATTCACAGCATATAGAAGAAAATAAAAAAGAAATGGTGAAGTTCACAACAAATAACTCGGAGGAAAAAGACATTGATTAATGTTTATAATGCAAAGGGAATACATACTAAAAGAACTCTGTTATGTAACACACAGTTGTTAAAGAGGGAAGTCTGCAGGAATTTATAACATTGTTCAACACAAAATACTCAGTCTACGGAAAATGACATCATTTTTCCAACAGAGAAGGTAGAAAAACAGGCAAGAAGTAGGCCAAAAGATATAAATCTAAACTGGATGAATACAAAAAAAAAACATTACTGTAAGAAAAAAAAGAGGAGAAAGACTGAAGTTGACAACATGGCTCAGAATCTGGAAGTACAACAGCTAGATGAGAATTTTATGCTTGTAAAGGAAATAAGTGGTGAAACAGTGAGATAATTTAAGATTAATGGTGATGAATGTCATTCTTTTGTAACAACTGGTAGAGCAGACATTACTGAATTAGAAGTGGAAGATTCTTCAGATCTATTCAGAACTTATATACTAGTAGTCGGAGATTCAGTTATTACAGGAACTGATGCTTACATTTGCAGAAAGGATAATGAACACTGAATAGTGTTATGCTTGCCTGGTTGAAAAATATGGGATGTGAGTGTGAAGATATTTTTAGTCCCTTTAGTTTTATATACAGGACAGGTATATTATTATAAACCAGAGGAGAAGGTGTGGATAGCAATTAATAAGGAGTTGAAGGATTTTACCTGGGAGGGTAAGAGGGCAAGAGTCAAGTGGGATAAGCTGATTCTTCCAACAGAAGACAGTGGTTTGAGACTACATGATTTGAAGGGGTATTTCAGAGTTACACAGTTAAGGCTCCTATACATAACACAAGCAGAAATCTAAAATTCAAAGTGGAAAGGAATGATGATGAAACAGGGGGAAGCTCAAGAAATAAGAAGAGACTGGGATTTTGGATACATAGTCTTAAAGATAATAACAAAAACCATACAGAATATTATAGTCATAAAGTAGCAGAAAGTATTCTAAGAGCTAAGCTAACACAGGAATGGAGAAAGGAAGTTCTGCGATAGGGATGACTGCAATTAGGGGTACAGAGAATAGGCAAGAGGTGGCTGGAATTTACTGAAGAAAACTGGCAAAGGAACCAAGCTATTGAGAGCAAATAATTAGAGAGGGAAAGGTAATGTCATTTGTTGGAAGAGGCCAAGAAGACATTTGGACTGTAGGCTAGAGATTGCCTTCCCTATCAAGGATTGATATCACAGTGCAGGCAAAGAGAAAGTAATAAGGGGATCCTAAGTGAAAGACCAGCACTGGTAAAAATTTTAGTAGAGTCTAGAACAGAAGCTACTATTAAAAATGCAAAATTATTAGAACATATAAAATATTGCAGAATAACTAAAGGAATCAATCAGATGAGGAAAGAAAGGGCTGGGAGGAGAGATTGGATAAGCAATTCACAAAGAACCAATGAGAGCATATATATTATATATATATATATCTATATATATATATATATATATATATATATATATATATATATATATAGAGAGAGAGAGAGAGAGAGATCTACATTTTTAAATCGAAAGTACGGTTCATCGAGCTGTACTTTCTCGAACTCACTTCCGCGAATGTGCATTCCATCGAAAATGCACTTTCACGGAATAAAAAAACAAAACCTAACTAAAAAAGTAAAATAACACACTAAACAGTGTTATGCAGGGGGGCAAGCCCCCCACACCCCCCCTACTTTAATATTATCACTCTGAGATCGTACTACAGTGGGGAAAAGGCAATATTCCCTTACCCCCACTATACTACAATCTCAACAAAAATTTCCTTAATTGTACATCAACAGTATACATTGATGTACAACTAAGGCAACATGCAAACTGCATGTTTTCCTTTTTATTTGGTTACTTTAGCGAAAGTGCATGTTCGACAAAATGCACTTTCGCTAAAGTAATTTCGACAAAGTACGGTTTGATGAACCGTACTGTCGATAAAATAAATAGAACCCATATATATATATATATATATATATATATATATATATACACATACCTCCCAAATATGCAACAAAGTCTAGATTTAGTATCTTTGCTTGGAAGTTTTTGCATAGGTATTTTTATACCCCAAGCAGATTCCAAAGAGTTTTTCCTCAGGAAGATTACAAATGTTGGAGATCTAATGGGGAAGAAAAAGGTAACTGGGAACATATTTTGGGAAAGTGTAATGAGATCATAGGTTTTAAAAATTCCCTGCAGACTATTCTGTCAGAAATACTGGGACAGCAAACCGGTGTTGCCTAGACATAGTGAGGCCTTCCTGAATTTAATTCTGGCTGCTGCCAAAAAAGCACTTACTAAAAAATGGAAACCAAAGGATTAAACTAACCATGCTGGAAGTAGTGAATATAGTAACCGAGGTAAAACATCTGGAAGTGGGGTCTTTAGAAAAGGGTAGGAACAAATTACATAAGGAAAAATGAGAACTGTGGGAACAATGCATGCAGAATAGTATTTTGGTGAAGGAATGAGGTTTAAGGGACAGCAGGAGATGAATGAGCCATATAATGTTCGCCTGACAATGACTGTATAGAAGATCACAAGTGATGTATGTTTGCAACTGAAAATATATCAATAGTGTTTGTTTTCATTTATATAAATGTACTTGTGTATATGTACATATAATGTGAGGAACGCCTTGAATGCCTTTATGTAAGGAACTATGGAAATGGTTTTATTCCTGTTGGTTTAAATGATCTCATCTTCAAGGATGACTGATGGGGACGTACAGTTCTTATAGGTATCATAGTTTGTACTTGTATTAGGACATATCCTTCACAAATCAGATATAGAAAGGACAGTCATGTCAGCGTGAATGAAAAGATTATTTGGATAAATACCTATGTGAAAAAATGACCCATTTGAAAAGTAAAATGTGTAGAACATCTAACCCTAATTTTGGGCACGTGTTTAGACAAGATAAAATCCACTTGTCAGTACAAAGGAAGAGAATTTTTGCAGCAGGTATATTGCAATATTTCACTAATACAAGTCAGGATTTTTGCTAGGTCAGACATTTAACACTTTTCAGATAGCAAAATTTGATTTATCTGCCCTGGCTGTTAATGGCAGGTGCATTAGTAATATTTTTATATTGGAAAACTTTCTACGTTCAAATTAAGATTGATGCTATTGTTTGTGAAACGTGGTTAAAGAACAATGGCTGGAAACCAATTCTGTCAAGGTATAAATGTTTTTACTGTAAAAGACATTCTAACAAAAAAAATCAGGTGGAGTTGTTACAACAGGGATGAAAGATTGCTATGAGACCTATAATTATTACATGTTTGATAAAAGCAATCCTGTAGATTGTGTAACTGTAACAATAAAGACAACCATAGAGCAAATTAAAATTGTTGGAGAGTATAGACCACCAAAGTCATGTGCTAATGATTACAGGAATTATACATTTCTTGAGTTAAACACAGGAGGGAAAAATAATAGCAGTTGGGGACTTAAATTTACCAGAAACATAGTGGAATAACATTGATTCTGCGACATTAGTAAGGAAGTTATTTACAATGTATGCTCAGGAACAGCAGTTGCTACAGATTGTAAACAAACCTACCAGGGAACGGAACAGATTGTATGGAAGTAAAACAATTGCTGTGTAAAACTAATTGAAGGGATGCATTCAGTTGGAAGACTGCAGAAGGAATGTGACAAGTTTGAAGGAGAAATTGTTTCAATGCAAAAATTAAAAATAAAAATGTTATCAGGATCTAGGAGCACAAATTTAAATCAAACTGAGTAAGGAAATCACACCAGCAATATGCAAATAAATATTAACTTAAGTACACTGAGCTAACCTTGTACAAGGAAGTAATTCATAAAGTAGTCACTCTGACCTACCTTACCAGCTGTGCCACTTAACACTAACATACTAAACACCTTTGTGACTCTCACTGTTGCTCGCAGTTGCATCTTGTTATAACTATAACAATCAGAGGTAAAAAATAAAATATAAATCAAAATAAATCTTCTCCTACCAAGTAGTTGCATAATAAATCACAAACCAACAGTGGATGGTTTCAGATAAGCTCTGGAGTTTCCTGTCTGCAGTGTGTGTGCGAATTTATATTTGACTGTACCCCTTAGGTAAAGTTTGCCAGCCTACAATCTGTTCATTTCTTCCAACAAACAGTGAAAATCAGAAATAAAAAATAAAATATAAGTAAAAATAAATATTCTCCTACCAAGCAGTTGCACAACAAATTACAAACCAACAGTGGATGGTTTCAGGTAAGCTCTGGAGTTTGTCTACAGTCTGTGTGAATTTATGGCTGGCTTGGTCCCCTGGGATGACTAAAGTTTGCCTGTTTACAAGCTATTAATTTCTTAACAAACATTGAAAATCAAAGGCAAAAAAATAAAATATATATCAAAATAAATCTTCTCCTACCAAGCAGTTGCACAACAAATCACAAACCAACAGCGGATGGTTTCAAGTAAACTCATTATCTAGAACTGAGTGAGACAGTTAGATGTCACACATTTAAACTCATCCAGCATAACTGTTTGCAAAGTTGTCTGTTGACTGGAATGTTTTCTGAAACCCTTAAATAATCCACTGCTTAAAGGCAGTTCAAAATGTGCTCTTAGGTTTGAATAAGCAAGAAGATGTTCGCTGTTAAGAAAAGAGATGTAATGTGCAATAGTTGTCAAATTCTTAAGAACTGTGCAGTCTCTCATATTAGTAAAGGACCAGAGGACAGTGCACCAAAGGGCCTGGTTACCAGTATATGGAACATCAAAATTGACTGTAGTTCCTTGACCACAGAGCAGAATATGGGATCAGAAAACTTAGACTGATATCTTAGCTTCTAAAAACACAGACATTCTCTGTGCATACCTTGGCATAGTAGACTAATATAAAGCTTCCACAACTGAGACCTAGGAGACCAAAGAGGAGCTGTCTAAAACTAGGAACACCTGCCATCTAAAACAAGGACTCTTAAGTGCAAAGAATCAGCAAACCATCCTACTGCAGTACACAATGAGACAGTCATCTGGATGAGGGAAAGGTACATGTCCTGCAGCCCTAGAACTGGGACAGAATACGTGGTATTGAGTGGTGAATATAGTAAAGACCCCCAAGGACAGGTACTACTTTACAGAGAAATACCATCAGTTGAAAATGCTGCCCCACATTTGAAGTGAAAGAAGTTTCCATCAGAAAAAACACAAGAAATAAATTACAGATCTAGAATGACCATTCACATCCCTTAGGAAGAGAGGAATTCCAAAAGAATGATATGAGTGTTGAGGTCAGAAAGCAGCTGGAATGGCATCCACTGACATCTTTTCTCTAGAGCAATACATTTTCCTTAAACTCAGAAACCACCCACAGAGATTCACAGTAGCTCAACAACAGGCCATATCCTGAAGGAAAGCACCTTAATAGGTTTGAAACACAAAGTGTGGAATGGTTAAGCCATACATGAAATTATCACTGTCTAAGCACTAGCTAACATAAATTTGCAGATGTTGTATGTTAACAATAACTTGGGAAAGCAAAACTCTTTGAACATGCTAGCCATAGAAGCTGTAAGGGAAAAACACAGTCTGGCCTGTTAAAATTGACTTGTACTATAGTAAGGTGTTAAAACATAAAACACTCATGCTGATTCAGCACTGTAGTATACCATTTAGACTTCTTGCCCGGAATCTTAAATGACTTACCCAGTTGCAATAAAAGCTGTAATTAACTTCAAGAATTTAAGACTAAGCTAATGTCTTTCTTGAAAGAAAGGGCAATATATAGATACTTCTCCATTACCCAAGCTATTACCTCAAAGAAAAGGCTTTAATTTAAACTGTTGTTATGTGTATTGACGTAAGTCTTATGGTTTTGCTCTATGTAATGTTTAATATACTAATTATTAAATGTTCTATTCTGTTTGACTGCATTTCTACTTTGATGTCTTCAGTCAGTGACTTAAATGGGTCCTTTTGAATCAAACGAATATCCCTGTTAACACTTACAAGTGAAATGAAATATAGTATGCCATTGGTAGAAGGCACTTTCTGGCTTCTTTTGTTTTGGATAAAACTGACCATGTAACTACCTCAACTGGTAGCTGGAGACTGAAGGAAGAAGTTGGCTGCATCAAATATGAGAGCAACCGGAGAGTATTTGCTTTGTTGCTTTGTAGCACTCCTCAGAATGTGCACACTGTAAACAATCAGAGTGGGGGGGGGGGGTTCTCTCTGATAAGTTGTGTCTGAAAAGATGAACCAGGCAGGGGAGTTCTCTTTCCCTTTGTTATATGTGTTAAATTTAAAACCATTGGCAAATGAAATAAGGGACTCAGAAATTCAAGGATATAATTGGCATGGTATTGAAGGAAAGTTGGTTTTGTTTGTAGATGGTATTATTTTGTACCTGATAAAATAAGAAAATGACATCTCAGGGTTGTGGAACATTCTGAGACAGTTCCAGTTTTTTCAGGATATAAAATTAATGAAGATAAAACAAAGGCCATAGCTACAAACTATGTACCCACACATGAATTGGATCAACAGTACCCGTGTTTATTGGGATATGATAAAATGAAATATTTAGGAGTATGGTTTAGAAAGGATGCTGCTATGGCAGGTAAGAGTATGGAGGAGGAGACTAAACAAAAAATAATACAAAAACTGAGAAACTGGATACAAAAACTGAGAAACTGGAAGGTCTTCCCCATGGATGTGGATACAAAGATGAAAGCAATAAAAATGTTTTTAGTCCCTTTAGTTTTATATACAGGTTGGGCATATTTTTATCAACCAGAAGAGAAATAATGGATATTAACAAAGAGTTGAAAGATTTTATCTGAGAGGGTAGAGGGAAAGAGTCAAGTGAGATAAGCTAATCCTTCGAATAGAATAAGGAGGTTTAGGATTATTTCATTTGAAGTGATATTTAGCTATTTAGAGTTACATACTTACGGCTCTTATACATAACACAAACAGAAAGCTGCAAGTCAAAGTGTAAGGGATGATGACAAAGTAAAGGGAAATTCAAGAAATAAGGAACATGTGGGATTTTGGATGCAGATACTTACGGAGAATAACAGTCATACAGAATTACTATATTCAAAAAGTAGCAAAAAGTATTCTAAGAACTAAGCTAACATGACAATGGAGGAAGGAGCTTCTGCCATTAGGGATGACTACAATTAGAGGTACAAAGAATAGGGAAGAGGATCTGGAAGTTACTGAAGAAAACTAGCAAAGGGACAAAGATATTGGGAACAAATAACTATACAGAGAAAGGTAACAGAGTAGAAAGAGTCCAAGAAGAAATTTTGACTGTATGGCAGAGATTACCTTCCCTATCAGGGACTGATATCAGAGTATACACAAATAGAAAGGGATACATGAATCCTAAGTGGAAGACCTGCTCTGGTAGAGGTTTAAGTTGAGTCTAGAACAGAAGATGCTGTTAAAAGGGATAATTAATAGAGAATATAAAATATTGCACAATATGTATAAGAATCAGAGGAGGCTAGAAAAAACTGGGAAGAGAGACGGGCTAAGCAATTCACAAGGAAATAATGGGAGTACATATCTATGGCCCAAATATACAAAAAAGTCTAGAAGATTAGAATTTTTGCCTGGAAGTGTTTGCATAGGTATTTTCATACCCCGAGCAGACTCCAAATCATTTTTCCTCAGGTAGTTGGCAAATGTTGGAGGTATAATGGGGAAGACAATAATACCTGGGAGCATATGTTTTCGGAGTATAATGAGTTGCCAAACTTTAAAAATTCCCTACAGAATACTCTGTCAGGAATACTGAGTGAGCAAATGAGTGTAACTAAGGAAATTAGTTTTTTGAGCTGGTATACAGGATCCAAATTGTCTAAACATAGTAAGACCTTGATAAGTTTAATTCTGGTGACTACCAAAAAAAGCAGTTACTAGAAAATGGAAATCAAAGTCTAAAGCAACCACACTTGAAGTAGTGAATAATGTAACAGTGATAAAAGAACAGGAAGTTGTTTCTTAAGAAAAGGGTAAGACAAAATTTCATAGAAAAAATGTTAATTGTGGGAACAGTGCATGTTGAAAACGTTTTGGAAGTGGAATGAGGTTTAAGAGAAGGCAGAAATTAAACTAGTTAAGTAATATTGGGTTCAGTGTATTGTATAGAACAATATATGTGATGTGTAATGTTTGTAAATGAGAACTTGTTAATATGGGAGATAGGAATCTGACTTGGAACACTAAATTAAGGAAGTGGACTTTTTTTTCACCTGAAGAGGTGCAGAGAGTGATGAACCAGACTAGAACTTGCACCATGTGGTAGGTGGTAGATGAGGCAGCTATGGCTCTAATACATTGTCCACATCAGCAGACCAAAACAGGATAAAATACAAGAAAAACAGTCAGGAAAAATGTAGTCAAAATTTAGACACTGTACCTGAAATGTTTTAAGTCACAAAGGAGAAAAACAACTTCCTGTTTTACATTGTTATGTAGAACTATCTTACTTTAATACATACACATGAGACATTCAGTGACCTAACTTCCACTGACCCAGCAAGATGCAAACTATTTTGCAATGTACTTTAGAAACACATGGCCTCCAGCAATACATTAGCATAGCAGAACATTACCGTAATATATATAACCATAAGAATCAATGCATTCAAAGACCTAACTTGCATATAGTCTGCAAAGTGCAAACTTCTCTATAGTATGTGATAGACAGGCATAGCCTTCTAGTGTCCATCAGTATGGAAATAATAAAATGTAAAACATATTAAAAACCTTGGACTCCTCTGCACATTTGGAGCATGTTCCTTAGGAGTATAAAGGAAAAATATCCAAACATGAATGTCAAATTTTTTCTTTTCCCTTACATCAAATATTCTAGTATCACTGACTGAAAATACAACAATTAATCTCCCCAACAGTAGAATATGAAAATCAAACTACAGTGCACAAGCAAACATGTAAACAACATAATAAACAGCTATTTTAATTAAATATCAAGCAACAAATAAATTTACTTAGAGAACAATCTGGTGCAGGATGTTTATTTGAGTTTTCAGATGGAGGAATAAAATATTGTAATGTGCACACATGCTCAGGGTTATGTTAAAAATAATTAAACTCCTAAAGAAATTCCTCAGGTTTGAAACTCATTAGTTTTCTGTAATTTATAATAACAGTTCTTGTGAAAAGAAATGTCCTTAGAGTCCAAGTCATAAAATCTGCTTGTTAAATGAAGCATTTCTGCTGATGACACAGCCTTGTTGCTCCCCCTGCATTTAATCAAGTCAGAGTTTCAGCTCACTGAAATATCTTTAAAAACATTTTTGCAAGATACTAAGCCTCTTGCACACCCATGCGGAGTGAAGACTTTGCCCTCTCATCCGGACTTTTTACTTTAATACATTAAACATAAAAACTCCTCAGTTTGACAATAATGAAAAAAGTGAAAAGCTCAAACAAAGATGACAATCAAAGCTTTTGCCCAAATAGAAACATGCATGAGTATGATTTATTGTGTGAAACAACAATTAAAGAATTGAACATCAATGAACTGACCCAGTATAGGGGAACAATCCTTGTTGGGAGTGAAGAGTATAGCTGATGGAAAGGAACATGTCATCTATGCCTGTATCTAGAGTAAATGGTGGCTCAGCTTAAAACCTGTGAAAAATCTCCTCCAAGGAAAGCAAAGGAGATGTGAACATTCTTTTCACAGTGGCATGAGAAACTTTAGCAAATAATCTTGGACAAAAAATGTGGTGTGAAGAGCCTTAACTGAATGACTTGCATCATTTTAGAGTATGCGCAACTAAATTATGTCTTTAAAGTACCCATACCTGGGTGGACTATTTAAGAACTTTGAAATACTCTTCCGTTCCCCACCAACAGCTAAAATTTATGTAATGTCCTAAGTCTTTGAAAGTTTGACAAGTAAACACCAAGGAGCACATCCATTTCCCATGTTATATTCTTTTCAAGCATCATGAAAAAAGAAGTCTGCTGTAAAGATTTTTCACTTCATGAAAATTTCTGCATCCTGTACAGTAGCACAAAAATATCCCTGGGTTTCAGTAAGAATACTAAACACCTTTGTGAGTATCTCAGTGTCAGGGACTAATTAGTACTTGTAATCTAAGTAGCACCTCAACATCTTCTTCACCTTCATGAGGCATGCTTTAGATGATGTTTCTCCATTTAGGAATGGTTATAGCAGGAACTTTGTTTAAATGCTTGTCTTTTCTCTCATCCACTGACAATGTTTTCTGACTCATACTTTTCAGAATTTCTTGCTTTTGTTATCTTTTCTATTTCCCCATTTCTTTTTAAGAAAGTGTGCGTCTAAATTGCCCAGCATCATCTTAAATATGCATTAAATAATATTCAGTGTCCAGAGTTATTACTATCATGTTCTACTCAAAGGAAAAAATAAAAAAATACACAGAAAAATGAAAATTTATTAGGGCTTTTTTATGCTATGGATATTTTTTTTACACATTCAAATGCAATAACCAAAAAAAAATTGAAGGTGAGTTTGGTATAATGATTATGATCTTCACCTCAACAACACAAGGTACAGGGCTTGATTCTGACCTTGAGATATTGGTTGGGCTTAAAATAGTCCTTTATGACAGTAAACCTATCAAATCTAACAATACCATGGACATAGCCAACTTTAGGCATCAGCAAGCCCTGGGGTCCACAGCAAGTTTTTTTTTTGATATTTAATAATATGTTCGCCAACCCAACAAAAGCTAGTACAGCAATATTGTGTGCTTAATAAATCAAGTGGGTAATAATAATGCTTATTTATATCTCCTTTAAAATTCAAAGACATCTATGGTTATAATAAAAGCATTTTATCAAGTAACAGGTTTCATAATTTTATTAAATGTTTTACCACTGACGTAGTGCCCTTGACTTAGTTACATCCTGATGGTGGGATTTTTTTTCCACTAAAACTAACATCACATCCTTCATTGTGTACTTGCAATACCCATGGATGTAGGGGCCCCTAATCATCCTTGACTGGGTGGGACCCCACAAAAGCTGCTTCTAGTTGGGGAAAACTACATCTGAAGTATACAAAGTTAGGAAGAAGTGAGTAAAACTGGTGGATACTGAGGAAGTTTATAGAGGTAAGTGACTAACCTCTGCTGCAGTTTTATCACATTTAAATAGTCTTTGGTTTAGCCTGGCAGGGCTGTTGTGCATGACTGTGTGAATCAAGATATAATACATTATTGTGGTCATTATTATTTTGTTTTATTTGGTACCAGACATCTGAAGTATATACATACAGTATAGACATCTGAGGTGTACACATTTAATAAAGTGACTGTATTTGAGGGATACTGATGCAGACTTTGGATAAAAGTGACTGACTCCTGCTGTGTTTTGATCACTCTCAAGCAGTCATTGATCTAATTTGTCAGGGCTTGTGTGTGGGGGATTGAATATAACAGTTTAAATATATTAGTGTGGCAGTTATTTTGTTTTATTTGCTCATAGACATCTAAGATGTGCACCACCAGTAAAGTGGCTATAACCACTTAATATGACTGAAATTACTCCTATTTCCCAAATTTTCTCTGGTATGTATTCTGACTAGAAAGGCCCTGTTGGAAGACTATTTAGCATGTGCAGTATTTTAGTGACTATTTATTTATGTAAGAGTAACCATGCTCCAATTTGAGTAATTTAATTCCTGTTATTTATGTAAAATTGTAACCATGTTCAGAGTTGACCATACTATAATATACCCTCTGTCCATTCCAGTTAGAAATTATTTCCACCAACCTACCCTTTTGTTTTGACATTAACTCCTGCCACTTGACCTGTAGTCACATACCTAGTATGTCCTGCCACAAGGCTAATGAATGTTGTTGGCATTGATGTGAAAGGATATGTTAGGTGGTAGCTATTTGCAAGTCCATTTTCTATAGTACTTTTATGATTTTTGACTAATTTATGAATATATGCCTCAATCTGAACACCTCATAAATGTTTTAATCTTCATTAGTTGTTGTTTGAAGTGTAATTAAATATGACTACATTTATATAAAAGCTGTAAAGTTGGGTTAGTGTAGAACTTCCTTAACTGATTACAGTTCATTAAAACATGATAAGAAAAGAAGAGTTCAGATCTGTCTGAGCAATAATCATCACTACTTGTCAGATTTATTCATGTTTTCTGCTCTGTATTTCCAATCTTTGCATGTTACTTTGTGATTGTAAGACCTCTAACAGGTGCACGCCAGTATTAAAAGTCACTATCATACTTTTCTGATGCATTAGGTTCTTGGATGTTGCTAGAGGAATTAAGTCAGAATGCTCACAGGAGCATGAACACACAGTGATAACCTAATCTGTAGGAAATAGTGTTAATAATAATAATATTGCTAATAATAATAATACTAATAATAATACTGAGAAGGGTAGACTTTGTCACACATTCCAATCTTGGCTGCAGTGAAGTTAACACCAGCACAACTTACAGCCTTCTGTATTTTATGCATTCCCTTTTGAGATGCAGTTATGATGCAAGTTGATTTCATTATGCAGCTTGATAATTAGGCATGTGCTTCTGGTTAAAGATCAGGTATAAGACAACATAATGCTGCTGTTATGTTTCAGGGAGCATCATCATATATACTAGTTGGTTAATTATCTGCTTATTAACTTTTGTAGCATATTGTTACCTTTACTGTATCATAGGTATACAACAGTGACAGAAAAACAGACCATTTCTAATGGATTCATACCCATATAGGTACCATAGCATTTGATTGTTTCTTATAGCCAGTCAATAACACCAAATGACTGCTAAGTATTTTTTTCTGTACTTTAGCTTGGCTATGATAGGGTTCTGTTGTGAGTCAGATTATAACTGCAACCTACATTTTCAAAAATGGACAAGGTGCTTCAAAGGAAGACTGGGCAATTGGAGGGCGGCCAGCACTTGACTGTGGCATGGTTGTCATTGTTATATCTGGTATACCTCAGATTTTCAGGGACTCTTTGGGGTTTTTTAGTAAAGATTAATGATTTAGAATACGGTAAGAATTTATTTGTTACAATCAATGTATGTGATTTATATACTGTGATATGTCATGACAGTGGATTATCATGGTTCACTGAGTACTTATATCAAAAAGGAATACCACAACAAATCAATTTGTATGAAAATCTGCTAGACATTGTATTAAAAAACAATTTTATTTTCTTTGAAAATAAATATTATTTACAGAAAAACAGTGTAGCCATATGGGTTCACCATGTTGGGGTTTATTAGCCAATATTATAATGGTACAATGGGAGAAAAAATACTTATTTTGTTCTGATTATATGAAGCATTGCAAACTTTATGCATGTTTCTTTGATGACATTTTTATTGCATGGAATGGCAGTTTTATTGATTTGAGGGAATTCTTTGAATTTATTAATCAAAGTACAGAGTTTCTGATATTCACATCTGTTTATGATGAGTTAGAAATAGCATATCTTGATATTAACCTTTGTAAGAGACAGGCATGCATCCCAGCAACTATCCCTTCTGTGGAACATACTCCCTATCCATGTGAAGCAGAGTTTCTCTGCAATCCAAATGAAGTGTAATTTGGACAATTGTATGTGGATCAGAAAATTCATCCCTGGATTAGCAGCTATATCTCTACTGGATGTAGGCAGCCTGTAAATGGTTCATCTCCCAGGCCAGGCCCCTGCATGTAAATCTTTCATCTCCCAAGCCCCTGCTTACACTTATCAAGGGTACCACAACTTGTCAGAGATTTGGGATGCATGGCTAGCCTTAAAATGGCCCTTGTGGTCATTAGCCTAGTACACACCTAAGCATCTATAAACATATGAGCCTATGAATAAGGCTTTCTACAATTATGTCTGTAAATTCAAAGGCAGAACTCACTGTGTTGAACCGGTGGTCAGTGATGCCACCTTCACTGAACAGAGCAACACAGTGAATCTGCTGAGTGACATATTCAGCTCAAACTTCATCCTCCACTATCCCCACCTCCCTTTCTCCCATGAAGTACCTACTAGAATAACCCCTCTCCAAATATTGAGAGGGAGTAGGTCCTAGTGGCACTCTCTAAGGCCAAAAACACATCCTCAATGGGCCTGGACAATATCCTGGTAAGCCTCCTAAATAGCTTGAAACATCACTTATCAGGACCACTTGAGTCAATTTTCAACTATAGCCTCAAATCAGCCTTTGTACCACAAGAACTGAGGACTGCAACACTTACTTCACTTCACAGGGGTGGACCATCAATTGACCCCAGAAACTACAGACCCATTATTCTGACTAGTCTAATATGCAAATATATGGCATGAGTTATTATGGAAATAATTAACAAAGACATAAGCACCCTTCAGACATTGGACCAAACCCAGTTTGACTTTGTCAGGAGAAGGTCGTGCCTACTAAATTTGGTGGACTTCTTTGAGAAGGTTACCAAGGAAATGGATGAAGGAAAATGATATATACCATCTAGAAAATAGAAATAAACACTGCTAGACTAATAAAAATTAACCAAAGTGTCCAACGAGATAAAAGCTCAACTCCGGTGCCAGTTTCCAAGCGATTTATTAATACAGGCGAAATACCAAAGTAGATAGACAAAAATAACTAGATAAACGCTCTTTCCACTACAATGCGTTTTCGTCCTTACACCAATCAGGACTTCATCAGATAACAATAAAAACAATATGAAAAGCCTTAAATACTCTTCTCATTTAAAATAAACCTATCAGGTTCAGTGCATTTCATGATGCCAAATCAAATTTCTACATTCATAAGACATGTAAAATATCAGTATAAAATATGTAAAACTTGTTTAGCTGATAAATATGATAACAAATTTAAAAAAATCTTTACTTCTATTGTTGATACTTATTATTTGCAACAATTCCAAGTATATATATATGTTTTAAAAAAACTTTTCTATTTAAAATTGCTATGAAAACTAGCATTAACTTGGAAGACATAGTAAAGTATAGTTGTTGCTGCCCTCCAGTGGCCTGACAAAATATTGTCAGTAATTCAAACCTCTGCAGCTCTTATTTTTAATATTGGGGTCAAGGAAATATGCTCATTTAACCCTGGTAATCTTGTGGCATCTAACTTAATTTGCCACCATAGTTCTCTATAACACAACCATTCTTCCCATAGACCCCCTCTCAGTTCTTTTTTAACCTGTTCTAATACAAAAAATTGAAATTTTCCACTTTCACATTGTTTAAGATGTTTATATAGGGCATTAGTCTCTATGGACTTCAAAATTTCATATGCATGTTCATATACTCTCCTCCTCAGAACTCGTTCGGTTTTACCTATGTAAAACGAACTACATTTTGAACATTGGGCTAGATATATCACCCCTCTAGTTTCACAATTGTAATAATCATTACTCATGATTGTTGTATTTCTACTAGGAATGCTAACCTCATCTTTGTTCATCATAAATTCACATTGGTTACAGTGACCGCATTTAAAGCTTCCTTTCTTCCTACGTCCATCTATTGTTAGCCTACCCTTACTATTTGTATTGGAATGCGTTTATCTAGTTATTTTTGTCTATCTACTTTGGTATTTCGCCTGTATTAATAAACCGCTTGGAAACTGGTACCGGAGTTGAGCTTTTATCTCCTTGGACACTTTGGTCAATTTTTATTAGTCTAGCAGTGTTTATTTTTATTTTCTTGGTGTTTTTCCATTTTCGTGCCCGAGAGATGGAAGGCGGGACTCCGAAAGAGGATATGGGGGAATCGCGTAGGCTGATAGGTCAGCTTACTCAATTGATTGACTTGCTGACCCCCCTTTGCCACTCCTTACGTGATAACATCCGTGAAGATGGTGATGAGCGTGGTTCTGGTTTGGAAAGAACCGAAAGGTGTACGGGAACGAAACCAAAGAGAAAACGAAACAACAGTGCAGTATTGCAACGCGATTTAATTAGGAATGAACCGAATGGTGAATCGTTTAATCCGGCTCTTACACCGGAAATTTTGGCTGATAAAGAAACCGACGATGGAACAACAAACAGAGACATTTTTATTGCTACTGCTAGCAAAAAGGATGTCACAAGGACTGATACAACTAAGACACGTGAAGGTACTGTTAATAATTCCTTACACAAATCTTGGGCAAACAAGGAAACAAAAGACTGGCTTAACAAGCCTTTTTGTATCAAGTTTGACAACATTAACAAGTTTAATGCTGATGATGGCTGTACATATTCTGCCAAGATAGATAAGCTATCTAAGTTAATGTTTAAATTTAAAAGTTTAGTAATAGAAAATGAATATTTGACAGAATGCATAAATAGAAAGGTAGTCCCAAAGGGACTCAGGGTTTGGAAATATCCAAACAATGTTGAGAGTGGGTCAAATTTTCATCATGAATTGTTGCAAGTTTTTAACCAGTGTGGTTTGGAAATTTTAAAGTTACTGGTTAAAGAAAATAATAGAATACAGGAGACTTTAAAGGTAGAAATAGAAGTGTTGGATGTTCGCATTAAAGAAGATGTAATTTTTGAGATTAGGGAAGAGAGAAATAAATATTTACAACTTAAAGAAGACATAGATTTTAAATGTGAAGATATTGTGAAAAGGAAAATAAATAAACTCAAGAGGGATGTAGAAGAATATCGAAATAACAGCCATTACCCTAAACCACCCCCCAATAAACTTGACCATCATTATAATGGAGGGTATGATAGAGATACAGGTTTTGGGGAAGAAAGACAATGGATGGGTGTGGATTATAACCACGCATTTCCACCACTAGAGAACGAAAGTAATAATGAAAATGGGAATTCAAATAGGAATCGAAATTTTCAGAGGAGGGGGGGGAGAAAGGGGAGAGGGAGGTATTGGAACTGATACACCCAACCCCTATGTCGGAAGACATACCTACCCATATATATATTAGTGGTATTAAACACAGTTTAGGTAATTTTTCTATATATAATTTCAGTAACATTGAAATCCAAGAACAACATTTTTCTTTATTAAGTAAAGGGTTTAAATTTATTCCCTATGTAAACGGTGATGTTGTTAATTCTATCATTGATATGAAATTATTTCTTAGAAAAATGAATTTGGAAATTATGTTTTCCCAAAATAAAGAAATTCATAAACCTCCACAGAACTCGTGCTTGGTACGCAAGAGTACCTATAACCGTCCCCTGCACCCACAAGTCAGGAATTTAGAAGTTATGTTGGAAAAAGAAATCAGACATATATATGAACAGAAGTTAACTGATTTCAATCTTTCAAAGGAGGAATATTTAACTTTAAATAAACTTAAAGTTAACAATGAAATAAGAATTATGAAGCCTGACAAGGGAGGGGGAGCAGTAATAATGGATAACATAATATATGAGGGTAAAATGAACAGCATGCTTGGAGACACAAATAGATACACAATTGTTTCAAGGAATGAGATAAATGTAGCATATTACAGGATTGATTGCTTACTAAACGACATGTTTTTGGAAGGAAAGTTAGATAAAAAGACTTTAGAATTTTTACAGGTACCCAAACCAAGAATACCTGTTATTTTTGGAATACCTAAAATTCACAAAAACATGGAAGATCCACCATTGAGACCCATTGTCTCGGCCGATGGTTCTAAGACCTTACCATTAGCGAAATTTGTGGACAATAAGGTGAAACATATTTGTAGAGAAAACAAACAAATTTTAAGAGATTCTTGGGATTTACTGAGAAGTTTAACCTCAGATTTGATGAGCGACAATTTGATTTTTATTACTATAGATATTGTCGACCTGTTTTCTTGCATCCCTCACACAGAAGGATTGATTATGTTCGAAGAAATGGTGTACAGAGACAGGAAATTAACACTCACAGAGAAAAGTACGATAGTAAGTTTGGTAGATATGGTCTTAAAATACAATTTTTTTATGTTCAATGGGGAATATTACCAACAATCTCAAGGCATTGCAATGGGGGCGGCTTGTACACCCACATATGCCAACATTGTGCTGCAAAATGGGAGGAGGACTTTGTATTGACATCTGAATACAAAGAATGCTGGTCATTGTATTGTCGTTTTTTGGACGACATAGTGATTTTCTGGACAGGTGGTATGGATAGATTTTATGCAATATTTAAACAATACCACCAATTTTTTGAAATTCACTTATGCCACCTCTAGAGAAAGATTGCAGTACTTGGACATAGAGGTTTACAGAACAGAAACTGATTTTGAAACCAAAATTTACAGAAAGGATACCTTTTGTAATTCTTTTCTCCATTTTACTAGTGCACATCCCCCCCACTGTAAAAAGAATATTGTCAAAGGACAATTCGTGAGGGGAAGTCGAATGACTAGTCTTGATTATGACTTCATTCACGAGTGCAATTTATTAGAGAAAATGTTTGGAGAAAAAGGGTACCCCAAAGATTTCATTAATGAGATCAGAAGTGAGGTTGAACATGGTAGGACATCTAAATTTGAACCTATTAAGGGGAAGCAAATATTAGAAAACGAACTACAAATTACGCAGAGAGATATTGGAAACAGAGATATCTATGAGAAATCACTAATTATGGAATATAATATGTCAAATATCAGAATGACAAAAATATTTCAGAAAGAATGGGCTAGATTTTCAACATTGACTGACATAGAAAACATTAAAAAATTAATTCCCAAAGTGGTTTATAAAAACTCATGGAATATCAAAAGAATCTTGGAATCTCATTCCAATACAAATACAAATAGTAAGGGTAGGTTAACAATAGATGGACGTAGGAAGAAAGGAAGCTTTAAATGCGGTCACTGTAACCAATGTGAATTTATGATGAACAAGGATGAGGTTAGCATTCCTAGTAGAAATACAACAATTATGAGTAATGATTATTACAATTGTGAAACTAGAGGGGTGATATATCTAGCCCAATGTTCAAAATGCAGTTCATTTTACATAGGTAAAACCGAACGAGTTCTGAGGAGGAGAGTATATGAACATGCATATGAAATTCTGAAGTCCATAGAGACTAATGCCCTATATAAACACCTTAAACAATGTGAAAGTGGAAAATTTCAATTTTTTGTATTAGAACAGGTTAAAAAAGAACTGAGAGGGGGTCTATGGGAAGAATGGTTGTGTTATAGAGAACTATGGTGGCAAATTAAGTTGGATGCCACAAGATTACCAGGGTTAAATGAGCATATTTCCTTGACCCCAATATTAAAAATAAGAGCTGCAGAGGTTTGAATTACTGACAATATTTTGTCAGGCCACTGGAGGGCAGCAACAACTATACTTTACTATGTCTTCCAAGTTAATGCTAGTTTTCATAGCAATTTTAAAGTAGAAAAGTTTTTTAAAACATATATATATATATATACTTGGAATTGTTGCAAATAATAATTATCATCAATAGAAGTAAAGATTTTTTTAAATTTGTTATCATATTTATCAGCTAAACAAGTTTTACATATTTTATACTGATATTTTACATGTCTTATGAATGTAGAAATTTGATTTGGCATCATGGAATGCACTGAACCTGATAGGTTTATTTTAAATGAGAAGAGTATTTAAGGCTTTTCATATTGTTTTTATTGTTATCTGATGAAGTCCTGATTGGTGTAAGGACGAAAACGCATTGTAGTGGAAAGAGCGTTTATCTAGTTATATTTGTTTATCTACTTTGGTATTTCGCCTGTATTAATAAATCGCTTGGAAACTGGTACCGGAGTTGAGCTTTTATCTCCTTGGACACTTTGGTCAATATATACCATCTACCTAGACCTGGCTAAAATGTTCAGTACAATACCCCACTCAGGTATAGTTGACAAATTTACTGAAATGGGCATAAAGCCCTATATAACTTGCTGGATTGCCATATGGATCTCAGACAGAAACCAGGAAATCAGGATTGCTAAGACTACCCCCACTAAAATACTGGTTACTAGTGGGGTACCCATCCTATTTGACATCTATTTGTCGGAGTAAAAGGTAATGTCAAGAACTTTTTGGCTGACCAACTCTGCAGATCTCCACAAACTGGAAGCTATCATGGATTCCCCCATGACACAAGCCTCTTACAAAAGGGTCTAACACAGACAAATGGCTAGTTCCAAAGTCATGGATTAAAGTTCAACCCCCAGAAATGCATTATAGTGCATTTTGGAAAAATGGCCACCCAGACTAATTATTCCATTGAAAAGACACTCCTAAGAGTTCACCCAGTAGTTAGGTATCTGGGAACATATGTGGACATTAATCTGGCCTTTGATGAGCATGTGGCAAGGTAGTGAGAATATCATTCTATATCACTCAACTTATAAGTATGGGCATAGAATCCAGGTCCAAGGAAGACATGGTGTCACTTTATTAGGTCTTTATCAGACCCATCAATAAATGTAATGCCTTCAGCATGTACCTGACCAGAGATATGCAACAACTGGAATGCCCACAGTGGTTCCTTACCAGGAGAATCCAGGATTTAAACACATTGTTCTATACAATCACCTCAAAGCCCGACCTCTATACTCGGTATCCTGCAGGTTACTGAGAGGCTATGTATGTCTAGTATACAAGGCATCCCCAGATCTAGCTCTGATGGACCTTTGTACATCCACAAAACTAACAGAGTCAGAACCACTAGATCCAAAGATTTAAATTTTGGTTGCAGTATAAATAGGGCATGTTAGCAAGACCAGTATGTGTCTCAGAGGATCCCCATGCTCTGGAACAAGCTTCTCATCCATGTGAATCAGAGTCCATCCCTAACCCTATTTAAGTGTAACCTTGACCAATGGATAGGAAATCAAAACTTCACCCTGGGTCTGGCTCCCAAGTGTCTGATAGACAGAGGCAGACAGTAACTATGCCCAAACTAACATAGTCCCCCCCACATAACCTTTACAAATGCCCTAGCATACCCCAACTAATAAATGCCCATGATACATAGGTAAACAATTGGGTTGGGTTGTGTGGCTGGGCTTATAAAGCCCTGGTGATCTTTAGCCTGGCATATGCCTATGGACCTGTGAAAATATGATCAGAAAAGCTAGTAAAATGCCTTTTTAAACATGTAGCAAGGTTTGCCTTGGGCAACACACTTTCTTTGTGTCCCTATCTCCAAACACAATGCCATCCCCATAAAAATACACATCACCCATCTGCAGAGACTCTGAGTAAGGCTCTCAACTTGCTTCACAAATAGTATAAATAATTCCCACAAACAAATTATATTTAGCGCTTTCATTTTATTTCCGTAATAAAACATCATGAGACTACAAATACTTAAAAACATTAAACTTAAATAAAAAAAAAAAACATTAAAAAAAATCACAACGCGAGCCTTTCATTTGGCCAATCAGTTTTCTAGCAACCATACCCAAAAAAATGCATTTACAGCCAATAAATAATTCTAGTCACAGCACCAGTCGTCTTAATGCAGAGGCTCAAAACCGTCACTATAGAACCAATCAAACTGCCAATAAAATGTCATAAAATATAGTTTGTGAACCATCATTGGCTCTTAGTGTATACCAATTGACTTAACATATTCAAATTAGACAATCATTTTTCCACCTATCAGTATGAAACAAAGTTCTAATCAGTCACTTAAACTGTCAGCTAGCCATTCTTTTTCTGACCAATAAGAGATATTATTATGTATTTCATATATGGGCACAAGTCCGATTAAGCCTTAATTTATGAAATTCATTAAAAATATTGTGAATGTTGTAAATGATTATAAAATAGTAATACTTCACATAAGTTCACAAATAATATATAGATTACACAAATTTTGGACCTAATTAAAATGGAAAGTAAAAAAAAAGTATGTAACATGGGCAACCACTCATTTTATGTAACTAAAACACTATTTTAATGAATGAATTAGCTGTTCAACAAACGTGTTTATGTTTTTATCATAAGAAAGGCATACAACTGATATAGTCCTTAACAACAGTGTGCTATCTTTCCAAAACATTTAATTTAAGAAGACAGCTAAAGGAAAAATGATCGTTTAGGCATGGCCATGTACATACATTCAAATACATCTGCCATTACAATTCACGTTCTTCAAGTAATAACAGCCAAGGGCCTCCCCTTTCTTTTTTATTTGGCTTCTCAATGACAATATACTTAAAGCAATATTCCGGGAATTCTGTAATATGTTTTGCTAAAGCATTAGACTCTTTTTCTTTTTAAAGGTCAACAATGAGATTCTGTTATTAAATGCTCAACTTCTCTGTCCTTTTTCTGCCTATTTACTGTCCCTGCTGTGAATAAACAACAATACAGCATGTAAAATATTTTAAATCAACTGTTTTTCTCCACTAGAACAGTACCTTACGTACTGTGGTGGTTTCACTTTCAAAAAACTTTTTTCCCGCCCTGTTAAAGCTTGCTGCAGTCACCAATTCATTGATGTCATCAACACCTATGAACATAGGTTGTTTTCTGTCCAGTTCCTTCCCCAAACTGACATTTCCACGACCTTCCTAAAAACTCACCCATGCTGTGATGTAACAGCTGCTGGTCCTTTCCCTACCCATACAGAATGTAAAGGCTAGAACAAGGAAACAGTACATGAGTCAAGTCTCCTGCCGTGGGCTGTCAATCACAGGTGGCAACACCTCAAATTACCCTTAGAACTTTGACAGCTAGGGAAGTTAGGTGTGAAGGGGGATGGGAAATGAGTCAAAGTAATACAAATTCAGGCTTCACAAAATACTGCAGTTTAACCATTCTAGAAAGAAGCAGCAGTAAAAGTATTTTGAAAGTCTGTTCTGTGGCATTTGCACTGTTTGTGTTTTATGTAGTCATTGAATGGCATGAAATGTTATTTAAAACTGACTGAAAGACAGCAATGTATAGATTCATAGGTTCATACTAGGCTATCTGCCCTAGGGCATTTATAAGCCTAGCCAGAGTGTGTTTGGCTTTCGCCACCCATTTTAAATTAATTTTGCTATGCCCTTTTTTGAGGTTAGTATACTGTGCCTCTGTCTAACAGTGACACAGAAGTGATACCCGGGGTAAACCTATGATCTCCCATCCACTCATCAAGATTCCTCTTGAAGAGAGTCAATGAGGGACTCTGCCTAACCTGGACTGGGATTTTATTCCAGAGTGAAGGGAGCCTCTGGGTTATGAATCTGTCCCTCCAGCATGTCCTATTTATTTCAGTGCTGAGGTTCAGGTCTCTCGAGTGCGTAGCTCGATGGGATTTGGATTTTCTGAGGTGCAGCATGTCCATTAATTCCGGGTTGCACATGGCTTTATACGTCAGGCACAGATCGCCTCTGAGTAGGCGGTATGTCACTGAGTAGAGCTGGAGTTTCTTTAACCGGGCAGCATATGGCATCTGTTTGAGCCCTATGATCCTCTTGGTGAGGTACTTTTGGGGTCTTTCCAGTTGCTGCAGGTGTCTTGTAAGGTACATCCCAAAAGGGGCATTGTACGCAATTATGGGCCTGATGAGGGATGAGTAAAGAGGCACGATGACCTCCCCTGATCTAGATGTGAATCCCTTCATGATTAGGTGGGCTATATAAAATGTTTTTCTAACCACTTTGGCCACGTGGTTGTCAAATGAGAGATTTCTATCAACTTGGGTCCCCAGGTCCCTAATTACTTCTTTTGTACTTAATGGATTACCACCTATGTGGTAATTTGTGGGCACTTTGTTTTTGCCAAAGGGGATGACTATACACTTTTTGGCGTTTAGCTTGAGGCCATGGCTCTGGCACCAGTTGTCTGTTTCTATGAGGCCCTTTTGGAGAATGCTTGTGTCGGCTGGAGAGTCGATTATGGTGCCCAGTTTGCAGTCATCTGCAAACTTAGTCAGCCACAGTCCTTCCGTGTTGGCCTGTATCTCCAAGAAATATATACCGAACAAGAGAGGTCCAAGGACTGAGCCTTGTGGGACGCCACTTGTAACTGGTTTGGAGTCTGACATGGCTCCAGCAATTCTAACCATGTGGGTTCTGTCCTTGAGCCAGTTTGCAACCCATCTAGTGACATAGGGGTTTATATTTAAGCTGGTGAGCTTATCTATAATGCCCAAGTGGGGTATTGTATCAAAGGCTTTTGCGAGGTCCAGGTAGGCTGTGTGGACCACCTTCCCCTCGTCAATGGCCTTGCTGACTGTTTCAAAGAAATCAACCAGATTTAAGAGGCAGGATCTGCCCTTAACAAAGCCAAACTGGGTAGGATTCAGTGTCTGTAGGTCCCCAATATCTTTATTTATGAGGTCCATGATGATCCTTTCCTTAGCTTTGCAGACCAAGCTAGTCAGGCTTATGGGGCGATAGTTTCCAGGATCAATTGAGGCACCACCTTTGTGGAGAGGGACCACTGTTGCTGTACGCCACTCTTTGGGTACATATCCTGTAGTAAGGCTGAGATTGAACAGTAGTTTTATGTTTGGGTTTAGCTCTTCTTGGAGTTCATGTAGGACGCAGCCCAGGACACCGTCTGGTCCCATTGATGCTGTGTTTTTTGCTTTGGAGAGGGCAGCTCTTACTTGAGCATCTGAGATGTCAGGGGGGCAGCACTCGGTTGGGATAAATATTTGCCCTTTTGGTGGGGGGGGGGAGAAGTTTGCGCTGAACCCATCAGCTAGGATGTTGGCAATGTCTGCGGGTTTGGTGTATTTTTTGTCATTTTGGACTAATTCTGAGCATATCTGGGAATTCCCACCCAGGTTCCTAACATAACTAAAGAAAGCCTTGTGATTATCCTTAGTGTCCTGTGCAATTTTTCTCTCGAAGCTGGCCTTAGACGATTTTATGAGTACCCATAGTTTTTTGCTAATACTGATCAGAGATGCCTTCCCTTTTTGGGATTTTGCTCTATCATGTTCATAGGTTCATAGGTTCATACTAGGCTATCTGGCCTAGGGCATTTATAAGCCTAGCCAGAGTGTGTTTGGCTTTCGCCACCCATTTTAAATTAATTTTGCTATGCCCTTTTTCGAGGTTAGTATACTGTGCCTGTGTCTAACAGTGACACAGAAGTGATACCCGGGGTAAACCTACGATCTCCCATCCACTCATCAAGATTCCTCTTGAAGAGAGTCAATGAGGGACTCTGCCTAACTTGGACTGGGATTTTATTCCAGAGTGAAGGGAGCCTCTGGGTTATGAATCTGTCCCTCCAGCATGTCCTATTTATTTCAGTGCTGAGGTTCAAGTCTCTCAAGCGAGTAGCTCGATGGGATTTGGATTTTCTGAGGTGCAGCATGTCCATTAATTCTGGGTTGGACATGGCTTTATACGTCAGGCACAGATCACCTCTGAGCAGGCGGTATGCCACTGAGTAGAGCTGGAGTTTCTTTAACCGGGCAGCATATGGCATCTGTTTGAGCCCTATGATCCTCTTGGTGAGGTACTTTTGGGGTCTTTCCAGTTGCTGCAGGTGTCTTGTAAGGTACATCCCAAAAGGGGCATTGTACTCAATTATGGGCCTGATGAGGGATGAGTAAAGAGGCACGATGACCTCCCTGATCTAGATGTGAATCCCTTCATGATTAGGTGGGCTATATAAAATGTTTTTCTAACCACTTTGGCCATGTGGTTGTCAAATGAGAGATTGCTATCAACTTGGGTCCCCAGGTCCCTAATTACTTCTTCTGTACTTAATGGATTACCACCTATGTGGTAATTTGTGGGCACTTTGTTTTTGCCAAAGGGGATGACTATACACTTTTTGGCGTTTAGCTTAAGGCCATGGCTCTGGCACCAGTTGACTGTTTCTATGAGGTCCTTTTGGAGGATGCTTGTGTCGGCTGGAGAGTCGATTATGGCACCCAGTTTGCAGTCATCTGCAAACTTAGTCAGCCATAGTCCTTCCGTGTTGGCCTGTACCTCCGAGAAATATATACCAAACATGTAAAATCAATGCAGTGACAGGAGCTTCGGGAAGAAATAGGCAGACATGACATAATTTTGTAGAGACACGCACTGCATTATGTGGCAGACTAAACACACTGCATTATGTGGCAGACTAAACAATCAGAATTGTTTCAAGATGCCAGACCCCATGTGGTCAAACTCAGAAATTATGTATAAAAATATTTAAAAACCTGTAAATAGTCCCAGAGAGGTGTTAAAATGTAGGAAACACCAAACCATGATGAAATAAACATATTGTTTGAGTCCGTGGATGCAGTTCTCTTTTAATGTCATTAATGTGTTCTCTTACTCTTTCTTTCAATTTTCATTCATTTTTTCCAATATAAAAGGCCGAACAATAACTACATAGAACTGCATAAAATAATCCAGCCATTTTACCATTATAAATTCATTTTAGGTTCATAGGTTCATAGGCTGGTACTAGGCTATCGGCCCTAAGGCCTATGCAAGCCTAGCCATAGCAATTCCCTGGATATTTCTTCCCACAATATTTACTTCTCTGGGCCCCTGTCTAGCAGGGTGACTGACATGATTCCCGGGGTGAATTTCCTATCTCCCATCCAATCATCAAGGTTCCTTTTGAAGAGGGCCAATGAGGCACTCTGCTTGACATGTATGGGCAGTCTATTCCAGAGTATGGGGAGTCTCTAGGTCAGGAACCTATTCCTCCAGCATGTTTTGTTCATTGTGATGATAAGGTTTTGATCCCTGGAGCATGTGGCTCTGAGGGATTGGGATTTCTTTAAGTGGAGCATGTCCAGCAGCTCAGGGTTTGACATGGCCTTGTATGTTAAGCAGAGATCACCTCTGAGTAGACAATATGCCACAGAGTATAGCTGGCGTTTTTTTAGACGGTCAGCATATGGCATCTGCTTTAGGCCTGTGATTCTTTCAGTGAGGTATTTCTGTGGCCTTTCCAGCTGTTGCAGATGTCTTGTGAGGTACATACCAAATGGGGCATTATACTCTATAATGAGTCTAATGAGGGATGAGTACAGTGGGACAATGACCTCTTTTTTTCTGGATGAAAAGCCCTTAGTGATGAGGTGTGCCACATAGAAGGATTTCCTGACTGTTGTGGCGATGTGGTTATCGAAAGTGAGACCACTGTCCACTTGTGTCCCTAAGTCTCTCATCACACTTTCGATGTTTAGTGTCCTGCCACCTATGTGGTAGTTCATGGGTACATGTTTTTCCAAAGGGATAACTATACATTTCTTGGCATTAAGCTTAAGCCCATGGCTCTGGCACCAGGCATCTGTTTCTGTAAGGCCCTTTTGTAGAATATCCACATCATTTGGGGATTCAATAATGGCTCCCAGTTTGCAGTCATCTGCAAACTTTGTTAGCCAGAGTCCCTTAGTGTTGGCCTGTACTTCAGAGAAGTAGATGCCAAACAAGAGTGGTCCCAGGACTGAACCCTGAGGTACTCCACTTGTCACTTGTCTGGAGCTGGATTTGGAGTCAGCTACTTTTACAGTCTGGGTTCTGTCAGTAAGCCAGTTGGCAACCCATCGAGTGACTAAGGGATTTATGCCCTGCGTAGTAAGTCTATCTATGATTCCAGAGTGGGGGATGGTGTCGAAGGCCTTGGCGAGGTCCAGATAGGCTGTGTGGACCGCCTTACCCTCGTCCACAGCTCTGGAGACCGATTCTTTTACATTAAATTTCATGTTATTAATCTGAAACATTTCACCAACCATTATAAAGGGCAAAGAGATCAATGGCCACATTTACTCTTTCTACTTTTCCTATTAATATTCACGTTTCCATTCACATTATTTGCCCTTTCTGGTATAGTTTTTAAGTTACAACTGCTTTTATATTTGACATTCGGTCTATCACTTAGTTTTTGTCCCACAGACCTGCCACTTTTTAAGATAACTCATTTTTTCTTTAGGATGATCTTATTATCAGGGCTATCAATGCTAAAACTGGGGATCATTGAATCCCTAATAGCTTTATCTTTTTCACTTGTAGTCTGATATTCAGTGTTGTTCCTATCCAGATGTTGAAGGCCAGCATTTATGTTTTCATTAATATTTGTTCCTTCAATGTATGAATTGTTAGAACCAAACAGTTGGGTGTAAAATCCCCTTTCCCTCTCATTGACTACCTCATACACTAACTGGTTTACCAATATCAATGGGTAGTCTCTTGCTAGATACATGGGCACTGGCGTAATGTAAGTAAGTATTAGAAAAAGTTTTTGTATGATAAATTTTCATTATAAATTGCTTATTCTCTTTGTTCTTACAAAGGTTACACACAAACGATGATATAATCATATTTGTACCTGTGGTGTAGTGACTTAAGTGCACATGTAACTTGGTAGATCCTGGCTCCAGATAATCAACTAACCATTATCTTCTCATTGTTTAGTCTGGTGAGTGGGGCATCTCTATGTCTTACAATACACAGGAGTCCTGGGTAATGTGTTTTCTTACCTTATGGGCTTTGGTCTTGGGGCACCACTGGGCATAAGTGTATGTGTGGTGTTTGGTGTTGCTTTTGGGGAGTGCTCTAGAAATTGCTGCAGATAGGCATTGCTGTTTAGAGGCTTAGGTTGTCTTTGGTGTTTGGGAAAATTGCATTTTAGTGGCTCAAGATAAGTTGGTCGATATAACAGTCCATAACCTACAGTAGTGGATGCTATGTGTGGTGAATGTACTGTGTGTGTTCTTGACAACCTTGTTTGTATGTAAGATTTTTGCTTCCATTGAAATTGTGTATAGGGTTGCCACCCCTCCGTTTTTTTCCAGAATATCCATAAATCAAACTGATTCTCCAGTAGTCCGGAAAACACTGTACAAACTCCGGTATTCTGTTTCAAAAAAGGAAACAGACTATTGGAGTTTGTAAATCGTCTGATTTACTATGCTTTTTTACAGAAAACATAGTAAATCAATCAAAAACAGCCAACAGGAATGGAAAAAAAGGGTGTTTCCTGCCAGGTAATGTAATTGTGACGTCACAAAATGGGTGGGATATGAGCAGGAGAGGGGTGGGGTGGGCAGGGTTACTGGTGATGCGAGGGATGTGGCTTTACTCCAGTTTTAGCCACAATGAAAGGTGGCAATCCTAATTGTGTATGTTCATGTCTTGCATACTGTGTTTGTTCATGAGACAATTGCTACATTATCTCATAGTGGCTATATCTATGAAGCTGGCAATAGAGACATCTAGAAACTGAATATTCATGTTGTCCAGACCTGCATTTTGGTGGGCTACCTTAGGTTATGGATTAGGTTATAGAGAGGTCTCCTTGGGTGGTTTCTGGGGTTTGGCACTAGACTAGGTTAGATTGTGCTATGATTTGAAAGTAGTGCTGTTTAATGCACAAACTAGCTGCTCTAAGCATGTGTCCATGCAATAGCTTTGTTTTAGCAACAGTAGGAAAACTGTAAATTTCTGTCAGGGATTGCCCCAGCTTCTCTCCTGGACATGGGTAGTCCTTGCTAGAAAAACATTGGGCATGGTCAATATCTCTCATCTAGTATCCTATGACCCTAAAAACAAGGAGAAAAAAAAGATTATTCATTTTACGATTATGTGCTTTGTCCAAAACAGGGTTGTGATATGTCCTTGTTAGGATAAAGCCGGTAATCAGTGAATGAACATAAGAAAGGCAAATGCTAGAGACCAGGAGCTCAGAGTGACCGATCTCAGAGCTTACCTTGGATTAATACTTAAGATCGTCAGGGATGGTTTTCTCTTTCAGGGAGTTTTATAAATACTGTAATCAAAACAACTCTGAAAACTGTCCTGGCTGTTAAAAAAACGTTAAGGTGGGGAACACACCTTAAATTAAATAACAGATAATGTTTAATACAAGTTAAGTGCTTTCCTCTCAACAAAGACTTCTTCAGAACAGTACAACAAATACTTTCAAACTAATTTACATCCCGAGTTCGGAGTTTATTGGTAGGTCACAAGCTTCCTTTTTTGACATCATTTCTTTCAGTGTTTATTTGCCTAACACAATTCATTCAAAAACCCACAAGCCATGAAAAACACCTTAACAAATACATAAACCATGTCTTGTCACTTGTTAAAAACCAGTTAGACTATGCTCAAAATATTCAAGCTAAAGTAATCCTTGACTAATGAAACTTTAATAATTCTTTTGTATTTAAAAATAAAAATTAATAAAAAAAATATGAAAACTTGCAATTTACAGGGGACCAAAATAATGCACTCAACATTGTATCACAATTTTGCTAATTGTAATTTTAACACTGGGGCAATGGAAACATGATCACTCAATCCTGGACAGTTAATGGCATTTAATTTGAGCTACCATAAAAGTTTGTGGTATTCATTTAATGTTCCATTGCCCAGCTTTCAGATCACAGACCACCTTTTCTAATTCAAAATAAAAGTAAATACACTATCCTTATAATTTAAGGAATGTCAGTACAGTGTGTTTGCACCTTATGCTTGATATTCAGGTGCTCATAAATCCTTTTTCTCAAAGCCCTTTCAGTTTTTCCCACATAAAATGATAGACATACCTTGCAGGATGCCAAGTAAACCACCCCATTGCTAAGTCAATTAAAATATTTTGTACTTTTCAACTCATGTCCCTTGCTTGGAAGGTGAATACTATTGCTGTTTAATACATAAGGACACTGTTTACAAGTACCACATTTATAGGTCCTCTTAGGTCTCTTGTTTTCTATACTGGTGGTTTTTTTTGCCCTTTTCAAAAATCTCTTTAATGTTGTATCTTCTCTTATAAGTAAAAATAAGAAGTTCAGAAAAAAAACTCCTAAACTGATGAGAAATTCTGAAAATATCTGCCACCATTTAATCATAATGTTTGGTGTGGCTTTTCTATCACTGTTATATTTAGTAATAAAGGACCTAACATAAGTTCCTTTTTTGTTGTGGTCTTTCATATAATTTATATCTCTTTCACATTCCCCTTCTCTTTTCACTAACAAGGCAGGGGCGGCTCGTGCTATAGGACTGCAGGACTGCAGCCCCCCACCTGTAGAATAAAACAAAATTGAAAAATAAAATAAAAAAAAAAAAAAAATTCACGGACTCAAAGCATGCATGCATGGTTCCTGACTGCTGTGTTATGCAGACCAGAACTCCATGCATGCATGTGTGCTCATTCCAGAGCTCCAGGCTGCTCTGTTAGGCAGTCCAGATAGGGAAGGCAGGAAACTCCGCCCTTCCAGCCCAGAGGTCTGTGCAGTGACAACCGGAAGATCACCAGACCACATCACCTGCAGGATGGAGGCTCCAGCCTACTTCTCATGGACAGGGTGCTCTCACAGGAGACCCATGCGCAGGCCAGGATGCCAGAAGACTTAGCTGGAGAGGATCGGCAGCCGTTTTGTGGAGGACTTCAGCTGCAAACAGGAGGATTCGTAGATCAGCTGTTTTATGGAGGACAGGTAGGGTGTGTGTGTGAAATGCCCCAGTTGCTACATGGTGGTGAGTAGAGAATAAGGCTTTAACCCTGTACCTTGAGCCCAGGTGGCAGGAGCCTGAATTCCCTACCCACCACCATTTGTAAAAACATTCCAGATTTTTCTCTCATCCTTGTTCTATTCCTCTTCCTCATAAAATCTGTGGTTTCTGTATTTTTGTGTCCTTGCAAAGCCGGTAGTGCATTGGTGCAGTAGTAGCATTGCTGCCTAACAGCTACAGGTTCTCTGGTTTGGTTCTTGGCTGTGGTGCCTTACCTTCTCTGTGGAGTCTGTATGCCCTCCCTGTATTTCTTTCCTCTAATGTCTACCCATCTTATAAAGACATGTCTGTCTGGAGTGTTTCTCCCTGGACCTCTGCTAAAAATTAGCTTTTGTTCCAAGTCAGACTTTCCGGGTTAACAAATGTTAAAAACGACACGCATTGAATATTAGACTTCATATTCTTCAGAAAGTGCATGGTAACACAAAAGCTTTTATTCTAGCAATTTTCTAAGTTTATAAGATGGATATTTGAAATTTGTCCCTATTTTTGGGACTGTATTCCCCCATTATTGGCTTCATCTAGTTTTTTTGTGCTAAGGTTGAGAGCTATGGTAAGAACTGAATTCAATGAATATGTTTGGGGGCTATATTCCCCCATTACTGGCTTTGTCCGGGTGTTTTTTGCTAAGAGATTGAGAGCTATGGTGAGAACTGAATTCACTGAATGTTTGGGGGCTGTATTCACCCATTATTGGCTTTGTTCAGGTGTTTTGTGCTAAGAGGTTGACAGCTGTGCTATGGTGAGAACTGAATTCGCTAAATGGTGGCCATTTAAGTTTCCATCTTCCTCTTTCACAGAACAGATGATTTGGCATAGTGGTATGTTGCTCTGACTGTTTTGCACAGGGTCCTGGGTTTAAGGCTTGGCAGTGAAATGTATGGTGGTAACACAGCATTTTATTCTAGCAACTTTCCAACATTATACAAGCAATGTTTAAAATGTGTCCCTGGTTTTTGGGCTTTTGCCCCCCCCCCCAACAATAAACTTTGGCTTTTTCCAGATTTCTTTGTGCTGCAAAGTGAGTAGATTTTACAAGGAGCTGAGAGCTGCAGGGGAGCAAATGTTTAGTGCTGCTTATGCTGAGTCTGTTTGCCTTGTTAATAGCACAACAGGTAGTATACTTGTGTTTGATGCAGAAGGCTGTGGGTTCTACTCCCACAGTAGATAGATGCATTGCTGATACTGTGTTGCAAAGGGGGTGGATGCTGCACTCCTTTTTGGTGAAGATACCTAGTAAGTATGAACCTGTTATCAGTTTGCCATCCATTCCTTGTTGCAATATTGCTAGCTTATCATTTTTGTAGTGTAAGATAGGCAATTTATTCCTCAAGGGTAACAGGCACTTTATTTGTAGATGAAACAATGAAATACAAAGTTGTTTGCTAGCAGCAACCTCTTCATTAGTTACAGATCTCTTTAATATGGAACTATTTAGATGACTTTTACTTCTTCAGAGATTTTGTTTAATTGTTTACTGTAAAAATTTCAAAACAATAAATTTAAAACACCCTCTAAAACGGTACTGTATTGTACAAGGAATATAATTTAATACAATCAGGAAGGTGTATGAAAGAGCATGTATATGTTTCATGTGCAAGGGGCCTGTGATTTGAAAACAGCCCAAACCCAAAGTTAATCTGCCACTGGCAAAATGCATTTTCTTTGAATGTGGGATTCAATGCTGTTTCAGTGAATGTGAGTTTTCAAGGGCAGAGAAGTTTTAATGCTAAGTCTGTTTTCATTGTGAGACTGCATTGCTTTGTTTAGCAGATATGATATCTATTAGTGTTTGCGCTGTAAAATGCAAAATAAAACTTTCAAATGAAGTCCAAATCATCACAGAAGTAAAGCAGTATGCACATTAGTGTTTATGGTTTTTATTTTCCGACTTTTCCCGGTTAGTGTTTATGGTAAATGGGGTGAAATAACCAAGTAATGGTTCATTGGAATGGCTGTAGGGGGGGAAGCTCCATTCGACCATGATTTTGTGAGGGGGGGGCATCAAACTCAGACAGCCCCAGCTAAACTATACCTCTCAACTGTCCAGATTTTTGCAGAATGAAGAGATTTTTGCTTCTTATTTTTGGTTTGTTCCTCATAAAATTTGTGGTTTTCTGTCAAATCATTTAGGAATGAAGTCACTAAATAATGACAGACACTGAGTTTCAGACTTCATAACCTTCAGAAAAATGCATGCTAAAGCAAGACCTGTTATTCTATCAATTGTCTCAGTTTATACAAGAGCAATTTTTAGTACTGTTTATATGTTCCCCCCATATATTTGGCCATTTCCAGATTTCCTGCATTAACAGGTTGAGAGGTACATGCAAATAAATTGCTTTATAAAATTAGGCATATCCAAACCTCTCAACTGGCCCCAATTTTGGTTCAAAATGTTGCTCTTCCCCTAATAATCCCTCTGCAAAATGGCAATTTTGGAAGAAAACATGGAGGGTTTACAATTAATAACTGTAATAATCAGTTATAGATTGCTTTTATTTCAGAAATGCATGCAGATTCTTTTATTTTGTCAGCTGCTTAAGTTAGCAGTATTATTATTAAAAAGTGTTCTTTCTTTAACAGGTTCCCAGCTGTATTGTGTGGCTATTTTATATTTTTGAATCACATTTTTGGTCCATTTTTCATAAAATTGTGTTTTTTTTGGCAAATTAGTGGCAAATCATTAAAGACTGAAGTTAGAAAATAATGACAGACATTTCAGTTTCAGATTTCATACCCTTCAGAAAATTCACACGAATGCAAGACCTACTATTCTATTATCTTTCTAAGTTTATAACAGCAATATTTAAAAATTGTCCTTATTTTTGGGCCTTTGTCCCACTTCTATGTATGGCTTTGTTCAGATTTCTTGCTCTGAGGTTGAGAGGTCTGACAAATGTGTCAGGGCCATCGCAGTCAGCCAGAAACATTTCAAATTGTGACATACTTGTTGCACCCCACTCCCCCATGTAGTGACTCTGGATGTGTCCAAGCATGGCAAGGAGCAGTTATACAGTGTAAATGTGCAGACTATCCCCCCATCCAAGGTAGACACAAGTATTACTATGGCTTTTCATCTGTCCTTGATTTTGCAGAATGTTCTGGTTTCGGTCATATTTTTATACTGTTGATTTATGCTTATTATTATTCAGAAAGTGCCCGTTGCTCTGTGTTTAAGTAGCAATGCTTTAACGACCATCTGGTAAGCTTGTCTGAGATTGTAAGATGCAAGTAAGTTTTAATAAGCATACTGTTTTTGAATTGCCAACATTGAAAGCCTTTCTGTTGTTGCCATGCAGAGAATACTTACATAACTAGATAACATATAAGCCTTGGGTATTGAAATGTATATGACAGTATTTGTAATAAAGGACAGGATTACATTATTTTAAGAGCTCATTACAGGCTTTACCTGTAAACTAAACAGAATGCCATTCTATCATGTGGGGTCCATATCCTGTGCAGTAATCCTTTAAGCAACGTATGTTGAACTTGTTTCCTGTTTGCTTTTCATTTTTTACTTTGATCATGTTTTCCCCATGAAACAAGTAGATAGTTGTCAGGCAGCAGGTCTTTTTTGGATAAGAAACATTTTTACAAGTGGGGGTATCACAGAGATTGCTACTTTCAGCATGTTACTTGGTACTTTAATAAAGCTGAATATAAATTATAATTAGAACTATAGTTCACAGTAAGACGTTGTCCGGTTCAATTCTCAGCTATAGCGTCTTCTGTGTGGAGACATGCATGAATGGGCGTACCTTCGTTGAAGGTTGTGCATCAGAGCTGGCAACTCGGCATGTAAAAATCTACTGCCAATCATTAGTGGACCGGAGTTCCGCTGTGGCGACCCCTAACTGGGAAAAGCAGAAAGACACAACAAGTGCAAGGAGATGTGGTTTGAGTTGAGTGCTGCTTGTTTTTCTTATACTTGATTTTGACTAGCATTCCAGTAATGTATTTAAAAAGTAATTTATTTTTTCATACCTCACAACCTTTTTGTTTCCATCTAGATATTAAGTAAGCTGCCATGCAGCCAATGGATTGAAATATTTTTTTCTTCTACACTTTCCTTTTTTCTTGACTGGACTCTCATAATGATGGTTTGGCACCCAGGGCAGCGTATTTAATTAAAGTTACAGTTTTTGTGGTTTTGAGCATAGCCCCTCCCCTTTCTAGTTGGCCACACCCATTCCCATTGACCCCACCCATTCAGCTGTCTCCTGCAGCCCCCGTTTGATTTGAAGTCACCAGCCACCACTGTAACAAGGGGACATATTTATGGCCTCAAACCTGTTGTACCTCTTACTACTTCATTAAGCAAATAAGGGTGGTAATCTCTCCATAGAAAAAACTCACAAATTCTAATACACTCATCCAGGAAATCACCCTGTGATAATATCATCCTGGCAGCTTTGATAATATTCTTCTTTAAACAGGAAAGATGTTCACTTTTAAAATGCAAATAATTATTGGAATAATTTTCTGTGCTATACAACTTAGACCTAAACCTACCATTGATTAGATCTTTTTATAAATAAACATCCAGATAATTGATTCCATTATTATTGTTACTAAAAGTGAATTTTAAAAAATATGTTGTAGGATTGAGCTAATTCACAAATTCAAGTAATTTTGCTTCAGTGTCATTCCACAAAAGAAAAATGTCATCCAACAACTGGATGTATGTGTGATGATGTGCGGTATTGCCAGCTATGCCAGGATGTGTAGCATATGCCAGCATAGCTAGCCGGAGTTTTGTAAAGAATGATATGTCATCTGTATATCAAACTGATTTGTACAGGTGCTTGTGTTGAAAATGTATTTGTAAAGCTGATTGTGTTAAAAATGTACCAACAGGGGGTCCTGCTGGACAGAAAATAAATACATATGTATGTCAGACTGTATCGTAACTGTTGAAATGAATATATTGCAACAGAAGACACTGGAAGAAAAGAGGTTAATCTCAGTGCAGCTAACTTTGAAAAAATAGTCTGAAATTAAATTACCTGGTTTAGGCCATAAAGATTGTATCTTGTAGTTCTGATTGCAGCCAGAGACAAGATGTTTGTGAACACAAAGGGCTAGTAATCCTACTGTATTGTCCTTAGGGGTGAACTAATTACTACCCTGCAAGGGTAGAAGTTTTTGAAATGGTTTTATAACTTCCAGATACTATAACACATCTTATCAAAGCTATGTCTGTATTATCACATATGTGCTAGATTTTGGCTCAGTTTCTAGAAAAGGGGATAGTATGGGAACCAGAAGTCAGATGATCAGATGCATGTGATGTCATTCTGTAATCCAGCAATAAAATTATGTTTTTAATACTAGATGAGACAGAAGTCTCAGGGCAGTCTGTTTTTCAAACCTGACAAGGAAGGATCACTCATCCATTTCATCTTGCCTTGCTTTAGTAAGTAACCAGGGAACAGTAATTCTTTAGATCAGTCAGGAAAATATAGTAAGATTAGTTAAGTATTGTTTTTTCTGTATCTGTGTGAATCTTTCCATATGTGTTATTTTTAATATTTCCTGTGATTGAAACTCTGATGTTTTTGTAAATATATATATTCAGTATTTTTATGTTCTTTTATTATTTATTATTAAATGTATTTAAACTTTTCATTGTGGCTAGTCTTTTAGAGAATATTTAACCTTTGAGAATACTTATATTCATTTGGTGACACTGTGGCAACTCCTAATAGCCTTGCTGCATTGGTCAAACACTGCCATTTGTATTAGTGTTAATTTTACTAACTATAATTGGATACCCTGGCAAAAGCCTTAGAGTAGCTGGCTTTGGAGTGTTCTGGTGGCATTATCTGCCTTACAGTCTGGGCAGAGGGGGCATAGCTGATAAATATGTGCCAACTTTTCCCAGGGTGTGTGTGTGTGTGTGTGTGTGTGTGTGTGTGTGTGTGTGTGTGTGTGTGTGTGTGTGTGTGTGAAAATCAAATTCCAAGGAGTGTGTGTGTGTGTGTGTGTGTGTGTGTGTGTGTGTGTGTGTGTGTGTGTGTGAAAATCAAATCCCAAGGAGTGTGTGTGTGTGTGTGTGTGTGTGTGTGTGTGTGTGTGTGTGTGTGTGTGTGTGTGTGTGTGTGTGTGTGTGTCAGCTACTTGGAGCAGGGACAAAGACCACTGGTTTCACAGAGAGGTTGGTGGAGGACTTGGTTGGAACACTCAGCTGAGGACTCAACCCTACAGCTGTGGTCAGTGTGGAGTCTTATCTGGAGCCTAGTGAAAGAGAGGAAAACCAGCCCCAGGACAGGAGTGTGGTCCCTGTGTGATCTTAAGGGAATTTGTGCTTGATGCAGAGAGCTGCATCGAGAAATACTGTGTGTATTTATTTTTGTTCAAAGTGAACATCCCACACTGGTGTCAGTGGTGAGGATTGAGGCTTCTTGATTACTGGCCTAGAGGAGGGACATCACAGTATGAATTGAAACTTGTCTTGTAACTGGACTTAAACACACATTCCCTTTCCTAATAGCACAAAACCATATTAGCATACTTTGGTGCACAGGCAGCACTCATGTCCACCCGATCAATTTGCTTATATAATTTCCCCTCAAAATATAGGAAATTGTTAGCAAACATTAACTCCATATATTCCATAAGTAATTTCACTTCTGTAGCTCTCAGAAATTCACATTCCATAAAGACTAAACCCTTTCCTTTGTTGGGCTTCATAACCCTTACCTCCTTGTTATTGCTGATTTCCATGAGTAATCTAAATTTATTGGAATCAGGAACAACATGTCCCATGCACATATGGCAAAGTGCACAGCCCCACTGAAGCAATGAATCAAAAAACAAACAGGCCAGCACTGAATGCCACCAAAAAAACTTTTAATAAAAAAGTTAAATGGGCTGTACAGCACTGATGAAGGCTTTATGCTGAAACTGGTATGCTTTATCACCCTTTGGGTGTTAGTTTTTTGTATATTCATTTATGGGTACTCATGCCCATTTAACTTTTTTATTAAAAGTTCTTTTGGTGGAATTCAGTGCTGGCCTGTTTTTTTTTTTTTTTTTTTAATCTAAATTTCTTCTCACTGAGATTATAAGTTCTTTTTTCTTGGAGCTGATATATTCTCTTTTATTACCCTCTACTAAGGCCTCAAAATTTTGAGGAACTGGGTATAGAGGCATGTTAAAAGCACTATTTCTTCAAAGGGGTCAAGATGGATTCTCCTTGATCTTCAAACCTAGTAAAGAAATTGATTTTACATAAAAGCAACTTTAAATCTATTAGTATTTCACCAATCTCAAACTGACCCGAAGGGACAAAGAAAAACCTTTTTTAAAAATCTCAAAGTGTGTCGAGTTAAATTTGATACCACTATGGTTAAAAAATTTTAAATTGTCTTGGGTATGTAATATTCCCTTTACTGCAATATCTTTAGGCCCCTCAGGACATTTCATCTCACTTAGGTGTTCTACTTTAAGCCTCTTCCTTGATCTTTTCTTTGGCGATTTGGTCTCCCCCCTCTTATCCCAAAGGTTGTCCTTTCGTCTGGTACCCACCTGTCTGTTTAGTAACCTGCCCGATCTCCTTAATGGGGGGGGGCTCTAAAGGGATATTTGTGTTTAATTCATAGTTGGGACTATTTTCTGTAGTACAATTCACAAAAATTTGTTGTGAGTCTCAAATTTAAAATCCTCATGAAAATCAGTAATAATAAGGAGATAAGGGACAAAGGAGGAGGTTTAGTCGTTATGGACCAATGGATGTACGTGGGTAAAATGTTTGACATTTTGCACCATTGAGGAAGAAACACACAGGTATCCGGGAATAAGGTCCATGTAACATATAGGAACACCAAATGACAAGAGAAGTTTTAACTTTTTTTTACTCACAGATATACTGTGGTAGTTAATATTTTTTTCTTCCCTCTTAATAAATATAACTATGTGACCTTGAAACATTTTCCAGCCCCATTCATCTCTTGGTCCTATCATCTGTGAAATCTGGCAGCCAAAACAATAAAATGCCAATCAAATTCAGACTTTTGGCATATTTCTATAGTGGATTTTCCACTTATTTTCTCACTTGCAGATTAGGTTTCACTGATTGTGCCCCATTTGTCATGGGCACAAGTCCATAGATGGTACAAAGGTTTCCTTCAGACTATCTCTGAATCATTATTTCACTTTTATTAGACCTTGGTTAGACTGTCTGGTGAAGCCATTCTATTAACTGCAAGCTTACTGTTTGTCTCTGTAAACTGCAAAATGGCACAGAATATTATAAAATGTGACCCAAGTGCACTGTGAAGTTTCCATTTATTCTCTGCACTCTAGTGACTGTTTGTTTTATGTATAAAATGAGTAGGGTTTGTTCTGAATAAGAAGGTTAATCAATGAAAAAGTGATTGGAACTGAGGGATTAATATGAGTGTTATTAAAATCCTAAAACCCAATGCTGTTACAGTGCTGCATAGAATTTACCAGCTAACTTGGAAAGCACAACAATGGCTGATAGATTGGAAAAGATCGGTTTATATTCCAGTCCTAAAAATGGGCAATGCTAAAGAGTGTTTAAATGATCAAATCAGTGCAGTTATTTCCCATGCTAGTATGGTAATGTTTAAGATCCTGCAAGCCAGACTTAAGAGTATATGAACTGGGAATTGACAGATGAACAAGCTTGTTTTAAAAGGGGCAGATGCGCCACAGATCAAACTGACATCTGCTAGATAATGAAGAAAGCAAGAGAGTTCCAGAGGAATATTTCTACTTTATTGACTTTAAATCCTTTGTCACTGCGAATCATAACATACTTTGGCAAGTGTTTAGAGAAATGGAGATCTTGTGTCCCCTTATTTGAATCCAGAGTAATCTATATGCAGAGCAAGTAACAAATGTTAGAACTGAATATGGTATAACTGACTGGATCAGGACTGGGAAAGGATTAAGACAAGACTTTGGGCCCGATTCCAAAAGACTTATAACTTACACTGAGAGTAGGACTTTTGGAATCTGGCCTACTGTATAAGCCTGTTTATATATAGGCCTTACATCGAATTTAAGCCTGTTAATAGGTAGGCCTTACACCGAAGTCACTTACACTGAGAATAAGTCTTTCGTAATCAAGGCTAACTTAAATATTGTCACCCTACTTATTCATTTTATATATATTCTGACTTTATAATATAGAATGCTGGGCTATACAAATCAGATGTTGGAATCAAAATTGACAGCCTCAGCTACATAGATGATACCACTGTAATGACTGAATGTGAGGGAGTTGAAGAGCCTGTTGATGAATGTGAAAGCAGAAAGTACAAAGACTAGTTTTTCACTCATTAAAAAAGGCTAAAATTATGTCATCTAGTCGTATTGATTCTTTGCAAATAGGTAGGGAAGGAGTAGAGGCCGCAACAGATTTTATTTTCCTGATCTCAAAGATCTCTGCAGATGGTTATAGCAGCCATGAAATTAAAAGACACTTGCTTTTGAAAGGGAAGCTATGGCAAATCTGTATAAGATTTTAAAGAGCAAAACCATCACATTGTCAAGAAAGGTCCATATAGTCAAGCTATGTTCTTACCAGTGGTAATACACAACTATGTTAGTTTGACAGTATGTAAGGCTATGGACTGGAAAACTGATGCATCTGAACTCTGTTATTGAAAAATACTTTTGAGAATACCATGGACTACTGGAAGATTGAACCAGTTAATACTTTAGAGAACAAATTCAAACTGTTCACTGGAAGGCCTGATAGTAAACCTAAAACTCAAATACCATTGCCACATACTGTGAAGACAGGATTCAATACAGCAGACTCATATCCTGGATACAATTCAAAGCAAAAGAAGAAGGGGGAAACACAAGCTAGGGAGGGTGAACAATATTACTGAAATAATAAATATGAATTTGCAAGTGCTTAAAGCAGTTGTTGATAGACAGGCCTGGTCTGCTAAGTTTCCTGAGATCACAAAAGTCAGCCTCAACTAAATGACTAAACCTCCACCACAACATAAGTATGTTTATGGCCGAACATTACAGCAGACTTTTTACAACATACCCTTATGTATCTACGTAATTTTTGTACTGTAGAATGGTAGATTTTTTTCTGTATGCCATCCTGTCATAAGCTAGCTAGACTGTTAAATTTCTGAAGTCATGGTTATTTTTTGATAGTGATATCTCAAAAATATCAGTTTTGATGGTTGAATTAAAGGGATCCCTTGCCAGAAAAAAAAAATATATGTATTTTATCACACCAGACGAACAAATGTTGCAGCACATATATACACGTGTATATACACACACACACACACACACACACACACACACACACACACACACACACACACACACACACACACACATCAAAAGTTAAGAATGATTCACTTGGTCTAAGACTAGGAAGGGGGCAGGGATTAGGAATAGATGAGGATTAACAATGATATATGAAGTGTTCCAAGGCAGGAAGAGCTGGCTAGTTAGCCCAAGTGAAAAGACTGGTCAGCACAGTGATCAAGCCTTTTAACAACCATGGCTCACCATTCTCACCCTGATCCACCAATCATAAAACAGTGGATAATAAATATACATGTGTTGATAATGAAGTAGGACACCAAAATCTGAAGGGGTCAGGAAGGAATTTCCTGTTTTGTCGTTTTTCCTATATTTTTTTACTTTGCTTGGGGGATTAGGACATCATAGTCATGTAAGCAAGTAGTACTGGTAAACAAGGACAGAAATTTAAGAAAGGAGGAGGATACAAGCACTGTTAACTGGTCCTCATCATGGTGGAAACTGTCCAAGGGAAAGGCCACGTGAGATTTCTGCCCTAACTTTATGGTCTCTTATGGGACACTAAGGTGGTGCACATAGCCAAACAGAATGATTGGTAACTTGCAAAAGTAGTCTGAAGTTGATAAACTAATATAGGGCTAAATACTGCTAATGCAGTGTGCCTTAAAAGGGGCAGGGGTACACAAAATTTGCTAGTAAGTCTCCAGCAAGGTGGGAATAACCCCAGTGGAAGACCATGTGACTGTTTAGCTAGCCCTGTTCTGGAGATTGTAAGTTAGCCCATATGGATTACTAAGATGGTTTATAAATTACAAAAATGATAAAATGAAACAGGGCTGGATATTACCAGTGCAGCCTACCTTGAATAGACTGAATTCATAGTTCTCTTTGTGAGCATCCTGCTTGAACATATCTCTTGCATCTGACTGAAAGAAACAATTGATTCAGTTAACCTAATAAGTGTTTGTGGCCATTCAACTCCATTGGTGTGCACTGAGTATTAAATATAGTGTGTATCAGCATATGTCTCGTAAAAGGGTGATGCATTATATATAATTGTAAGTGTGATATTAATATTAGCAGAGGGCAATGTCTTCTGTCATGCACTGAGTCATCCATAAAAATCTCAGAAAAATAGTTAAATTCTGAAAGTGCTGACATAGCCCATGTTCATACTTCCTAGCACTAGAGCTGGATTTGTTTCTGAAGGATAAAGTCCTAAATGCAACCCAAATGACCCAAGATCAGTTCATTGGATCATAGGAAGTTACTAGGATAATGGCCCTAGGGCCCTTACAAGCCTAGCCAAGTTCTGCCCTTTTTTCCATGATCAGCACCAACGCTAGCAACAAAGGTATTGGAAGAACTGGTGAGGGAGGGTGAGAGTGAAGAGCTTGCCTGATAAAGAGAGAGAAACCATCCAACCCACTACAGTACTACCACATTCTGGATCTAGATATTGCAGCATATGGACCAAATGTGCACTTTGCACTACCAAGCCTCTTTCTTGAGGTGGGAAATGAATAGACAGATCATCATGCAGAAGGTGATCTGTTTGCTCATTTCAATTCCATGTTGTTTTCAAATACAGAATAAGCTATCAACTCACATTTTTGACTATGGTACAATAAAATAACCACTTCACTAACACAGCCAATTAAGAGTTTGGGGGTTAATTAAAGTAATGATGTTGCTTTCCATCTTAATAGCTTTTTGCTTTTGTTGTTGTTTTTGCTTTTCTTTGTTCCTTATAATATTGCCATCTACAAAAATAGAAGAGTTACTGCCCTGTTGTTACAGAATATTGCCGCTAAACTTTATAAACAATTAAAAAAGACATAGACTCTAGAAACATGACATTATTATTCTGTTTATATACACACATTGAGACAGCTACACAGTGTAGCTCTGTGGCTTAGAGGGATAACGCCCTGACTATGATCCAGATGACCAGATTTCATCTAGCAGCTTGGGTGCTGGAACTACTAGGCTTGGTGAGATGGGAATGAGTGGCAAGGTTAGCTTGCCAGTTCCAAGAGGAGGGTAAAATAGTTTCTGGTTGACCAGTGCTCCAGTGCAAGTGAATGTTTGTACAAAGGCCGTTGATCTGGATGACATAGGCATGGCTTCCCAAGCCGGTGGCAGTAGCTCTCTGGGGAGGTGGGTGGAGGTATGCATACACACATCATGTGAAGGGCATTGTAGGCCTTACTATGATATAGTGTCTACTTCAACTACAGGTACTGGATTTAGTGAAGGGCTAATGTAAGAAGAAAATGCTTCTATCTTTGCCCAGGAATTATGTGGTGCTCTGACTTGAGTGAGGGCCTGTTGGCTAGGGCCAAGCTAGACCAGTTTCCTTTGGGTCCCTCTGTGGAGGACAGGCCAGAAACACACGGCTAATGGGATAGGGTGCCCTAGCTCCAGTCAGGGCTACATTGAAAGGACACCTATGGGCTTTAGTCTGTAGGATAGGCAAGACTCAACAGGCTGGGGTAAAGGATGCTCAGCTCTGTGATGAGCAAGTGAATGGTTAGGACATAGAGAGGAAGCACAAACTCCTGTGATGGCTGCTTAGGTGGCAGCCCCTCCTGACAATTCTTTCAGTACTAGAAATTGCTGGTATTGAGGAATAAATGTGCTCAAGTCCTCTAAGCAGAGGCTTGATGGTTGGCAGGTACTAGTGCAAAAACATATGAGACAGCTACACTCTCAGCTCAGTGCAGGTTTGTTTGCTAGTATTTGGGAAGGAAAAGACCAGTTTAAATGCCTTCATGTGTGCTATGAATGCTTTCTGGAAAACCACAGATACTGCAGACATAAACATACCTTCCACATCAGAAGACACATTTCAGTAATTTCTGGCATTTATTTTTTCTAAATTTCAGCATGTGATTTCCTTGGAGGCAAACTTGCTAGTGTTCTAGGACTTGATGCAGCAAAGTACCAGTATGCAATTAATGAACATAAACGTCAACAAAAGGTAAGACACTGCTAATTTCTGATTCATGTGCTGTGTGTGTGTGTTTTCTGCATGCATGAGTGGAAATTTTCCACATCCATATTTTGATAATATGCAGTAATTCTGCTTTGGGAAAAAAACAGGATCATAATTTAACTTGCAGGTCAGTGCTTTGTTTAAAGTCATTACTAAACAAATAATTCTATATCCTCACACCAGATATTAGTGACCACTTATTGCTCTGTTTTTCCACTCAACAAAGAAGACAAAACCCTTGCTACCATTATAGTTTGCATGGCATTTTAAATGTATTGATGATTATAATACAGTTAGTATAATAGTGTGCTCACCCTAAATCATATTATCTGGGATTACATTCTAATAATCAAGATTAAGAGGGTGTAAAATGTTAAATGCATTCAAAAGGCAGATCTGATAGGCAAAGTGTTTAATTATATCAGCAAATAAATGTAATGCAACCTTAAAATGACTTTTGATACATTTGATGTTTATTACTAATGTATTTTTCTAGGTGCTTTTTGCAATTGTGATTGCCAGTCATCAAGCCCGCCCCAGTCAGACCCAGCCTGTGCATCTCCCACACTAAGAGCATATCCAGTACAGTATGGGGGAGGAGGAGTTGTCTAGAGGGGCCATCATCCAGGCAGCTATGAGAGGTCTTTGTGCCACTGACATCACAACATTTTCCACATGCTTGCTACAGTGGATGGGGGCCCTTGTGTTATGTCCATGTTAGTCTGGCATTCCCCAATACCAGGACTATTCTGCTCCACCCCTATCAATCAGCAGCTTGCATCATGGTGAACGACAGCTAAGAAGGAATTTCTATGTCCCCAACTCCCTGGTGGGAACATAAGTGCCTGCATCACCACAGGGACATCTTATTCCCCTCTGTCCATGCATACTCACTCTTTCACATCTGCCAAAAGGGGATTCCTTCAACAGTACTGGGGAAACTGCACCCCACATCCTTCTTGATAATGAAAAATGTTCTTGCAAGCCCTTGTTCATTCACAGGATGGGCAAGCCATGTGTCACTCACTCCCAATCTCCCCTGTCCACCTCCTTCAGCCCCCAAGCTGCTAATCAAACTCAGGTGATCTGGTTCACAGCCAGGGTTTTATCCCTCTGTTCCACAAAACTGGGTTATTACTAACTGCAATATGACCTTAAAATGACTTTTCATAAATTTACCTGGTATTACTATTGCAGATCCAGAAGCACTTTCATCTCTTTAGCAGGAGGTTCATAAAAAGACAAGAACCCCAGGCCACTAAAAAGTTTAAACAACTTCTTATGTTTTAGATAATAAATGGAGGACATGGAAAATCTTGGGCCAGAATGAAGCTAAGACTCACACATTTACCTTTGTAACGAAAGTAAAAAAAGTGATTAGGAGTCAGAAAACCAAATGAAAGCAAAGTAACTGCAGCTGCTGCCCAACTCCAGGGATTGTTGGAAGGGTTGGCAGTTGGCATAATGGTTAAGGTGTTTACCTCACAGACATAAGGCACTTGGTTTAATTCTTACTTCTGGTCTGTGTCTGGTTATTGACTAAGGTGGGAATTCAATAAAGTCTACACAATCCAATAAAACACTGTTTTGTATTCAGTAAGCAAGTCTACATGCCATGTAGAAACGTGCAAACATGGTTAACATTGTGACATGCTAACTACAGCATAAACAGCTGAACTATATGCCAAATAACCGATCCAAGATGGAGGAGCTATTCAATAAGCTATAAAGGAATTGTGTAGATTCAGTGTAGGTTTTCCCTGGGAATTCCAAAACCTATTGGAGTACAGCCACGGAATCCTCTGTACATAGAAGCAATGTTAGGAGCTGCAGTTGCTCTTATACATGTGTATGTGCAATAGGCCCAAGTGTATGCTGCTGCTGCTAATAGACCTCAGCCAAGAAGGAGAAGGATGTTTAGACCCTGTTTAACTTTCCACAGTCTGCATGATGTGCATGATGAGCCATAAATAAAGGGAAACAAAAGACCAAAAATAGGGACAGACTTTAAATATTGCTCTTATAAACTTGGTAGAATAACATGGTTTCTGTTAACATGCATTTTACACACACACACACACACACACACACACACACACACACACACACACACACACACACACAGTTACCTCTCAGCTGTGCAGATTTTCACAGAATGTCCTGACTATTACCTCATATTTTTGGTCTGTTTCTCATAAAACTGTGGTTTTCTGGCAAATCATTGAGGGCTGCAGTCAGAAAAAAAACAGACATCTGAGTTTCAGACTTCATACCCTTCAGAAAATTCATGCTAATGCAAAATCTGTTATTCCATCAACTTTCTAAGTTTGTAACAGCAATATTTAAAAAGTGTCCCTATTTTTGGGCCTTTGTGCCCCATTATTTATGGCTTTGTCCAGATTTCTTGTTCTAATAAGCCTATAGATATGACACACACACACACACACACACACAATGAGAGTGATCGAGCAATCCCAACAAAGAAAGAAAAATAGGGACAAATTTTAAATATTGCTGTTATAAACTTAATTCTTTTATATTTAGTATAATAACTATATGTAAGACTTTATACACTGTATTATCTTCATTTTATGGGTCAAATAGGTTTTGTGGCTCTCGAGTTTTATTTGGTGGGAGAGGGGCCAAAATGGCTCTTTTGACATTGAAGGTTGCAGACCCCTGATTTAGATTGATGACTGTATAAATATGTAACTCCATATGTGTACTAGGGTCTATGTTAGATGTTTGAACATCCAAAATGTCAAACATTACATGGTCAAGACCAAATGTTCGACATCTGGATGTTCGAACATAAAAAAAAAGAAAACACAGAAAAAAAAAACACTTTAACAGTGTAGGCAGGGAGGCAAGCCCCCCTGCACTCCTCACGCACCCCCTACTTAAATCTACCAACTCCAAGTCCGCACTTCAATGCAGAAAAGGGAAACTCTCCCTATCTTCACCATACGGTGCCATTGAAAGTCTATCTTCGAGCATTCAAAATTTTGACCATTTGGTCTCGACCATGTAACGTTCAAAATTTTGAGCGTTCGAAGATTTGACAGGTACCCATGTACTATTGACATTAATCACTTGAGTACTGTTTGTTTTTATACAGTACTTCACTTTAGTCATTCCTTCTCACATTTTCAGTAATTATCACATATAATTAATTATTAAATGGCATCATGAAAATGTATGTAAAAATATTAGACAGAACTGGATTCAAACCCCGTATCATCTATGCTAAAAATAAGAACTCAGTGCTCTTAGACTTGTTGCCACCAAATCAGCTAGGCAGTAGCTGTGTTTCTTCCACTCTGTACTGTCCAACGTGCTGACTGCTGTGCCTTTCTACTTAGTGTGTCTGTGCAGCGGAAAATGAACCAATACAACTCTTATAATTTCCTGAATGAAACAGAGACCCACATTTGCTCATCATTTAACTATTTAAATATTTTTTTAAGGTTATACAATTTTTTTTTTTTTTATTTATCATTTGTTTACCAGGAAAGTCTGACTTGGAACAAAGCCAATTTTCAGCAGAGGCCTGGGGAGAAATGCTCCAGATGCATGTCTTTGTAACATGGGAGGAAACCGGAGTACCCGGACAAAACCCACGTGAACGCAGGGAGGACATGCAGACTCCACGAAGAAGGCACTCCAGCCAAAAATTTAACCAGAGAACCTCTTGCTGTGAGGTGCCAGTGCTACCGCTGCATCACTACACCATCCATTTATGACACAACACATCCAAAATGAACTGGTTATGAACACCATAGTATCTGTTAGCTGTGTCCACCAAAGTCAGTATGGATAAGTACTTCTCAAGTTCAACTAGAGCCCTTAAATGTGTATCTTGCATGCACAGACACTTTGCCATTGATCTTGCAAACCAGCTGCTTGGCAATGTGCTATGGAAAGTGCTTATTAGCATGTATTACTTATGTTTACTGTCCAGTTAGTCTTCATCCCATTAAAGTCCATGTAAAAACACAACCAAAGGGAAAGCACTTTTTAATGACTGAACACATATTTACACTCAGTCATGTGTTACCAGTATCTGTGCACTTGAAACTTGGTATCTCAGTACTTGTTTCCTAACATCAACTGTGCTACAAAAATAAATGCACATGCATGTACTCCTACCTCCTTCTTACACACACGGACACACATGTACACCTTTATGATGACAAAACACATTCAAATTATCTTATACTTGTATTAATGTGGACAGTAATTCTTCACAAATATGAACAGAAAAATATCGTCACAAAAAATGTGTGTGTCTGTATGTGACAATTTAAGTGTTTAATGTATACAACATCCTGGGAAACCTCCACAATGGAAACGTAACAGGAAATAGTACATCTGCAGTTTGCGTACCACTCTCATAACAGGATAGGTTAACCAGATCATGTAATGATGATAGCATTGTCTATAAATACCACTATGACAAGGGAAATACATACTTCAGAAGAACATAATGTTAAGGGGAATACACAAGTAAGGAATGAGCTGTTTGTGATGCCACCAGACACACTCAGCTAGATATTATAGTCAATATTCAAGCCAACAGTTTCACACTTTACTCCCCTGGTCCCACTGGCCATCAGCTAAAGTATACATGTGAACATTACTCCGGAGGCAGCTCATCTGTGTGCTCTCTACTGTTAATAACACACAATCAATGTGCCCTGACAACATCACACGTTTCCCATAGCGTGACTTAAAACCTGACCTAGCAGATACAGTTGGATCCCTAATTCAACACAGCCTCCAGACAGCTTGTGTTCTTGTAGAAGGGTGTACAGCAACATGCATCCATCTGATGGGGAGGGACCATCACCTGATACATAGAGTTATAGACCCATACTCCTGACTCCCATCTGTGAGGTAGACCAATGAGTTATCATGGACCTTATCAAAAAGGACACAGGTAATCTCTCCTGACTGTGTACCAAAACCATGTTTGATTTGTTAAGGCTACATCATGTCTGTTACATCTGTTTGATGTTTTCAGGAAAGTCATCAAGGGCATGCATGGGGAAAACATCATCCTGCATAACTTGAACTGGCCAATGCATGTGATGCAAATCCACACTCAGATATTACAGAGAAACTGTCTCAAGTGGGCATAAACACCTACATCACCAAGTGGGTAAACAAATGGGTCACATATGTGACAGATAATGTCAAAGTGTGTGAAGTCATCTCTATCTAGAGTCCAGTGCCAGGTCTGTACCTCAGGGTTCTGCACTAGGCCCTTTCCTGTTCAGTATTTAAGTGTCAGGCATCAAGGCTAACTTATACATCCTTTGTCTAACCAGCTTTAGTTTTGTGGAGGAATGCAAATTGTGGACAATCACTGAATCCAAGTATTGTATTGGTATAATGCATACATTATTAACACACACAAAAGAGTTTTGCCACAGCCCTGGGGACACAGTAGGTGAACAAAAATCATGGGGGATTACTTCCTTTAAGAAATAAAATGTACAAACTAATTACAATATAGACAGTACACTCCTATGAGCAGACCAAGTGGTATGTGACCTGTGTACTCAAGTGGTGGTATGCAGAATGCCCACCAACATATGCCTACAGTGGTCACTAATATCTTCTATGTACACAACTCCTGAGTATGTGCAGGACATCCACATCAAAGGGCATTATACTCCCATTGTTCTCAGTCCTCATCACACCAATAATTGAGTACAATGCACCCTTTTGCATGTACCTCCCAACACATCTTCCAGGGATGAGTTACTCAAGTGTATCACTAGTGTATCACTTTTGCCACAGTGAGCTCACACGCACCTTACTGGCCATACTTAAGTATTCTTTTTGATGCATAACAATTAGGAGTTGATGGTTCAGAACCCCCTTCAAGGTGTTATACAAGATGCATGTGTGCTACGTGTTCATGTGATGCACCCAGTAAATATAGCTGATTGACAACATTGATGGCATGGGTTACATTCATGAAAGTGTGCATTGTGGCATATAAATGCCATGCAAACCTGTCAACTAGCCATGATTGCTCATAACTTCAACTACAGGTATAAAAGTGTTCCTGTTAACACATCCGAAAGATGTTCATTTTTGAGGAAGGTGTGCTTGATTCCCCTCATAGATTACTGACAAAATGTGACAGTTGTACAAGTGTGTTCTTGCAGAACCATGTATAACAGCTACCAATCACATAATTTATGTCAATGATGCAGAGTAATGGTGGTATTATTCTGATATTGTCCATCATTGTGCATGCTTCTGTCTACTGTTGTCCATGAGCCTGTTGCTGTATGTCCCACCTGGTTGAGACCTATGCTGACATTATATTTATATTCAGACAGCTCATTTTGCACAGCTTCACAATATGGGGTCTATATTAAAAGACTGAATGTTTAGGTGATTGAACACCTAAACATCAATCTTCTAATATCGAACCTAAGAATATTGGACCCTCCCAGAGGAAACACACATGTCAGACAGTAAAAAAAAACTTTACATCCAAACTAAGTGGGGGGGCTTCGCCCACCACCCCCCCACACCCCCTAACTAAATATACCAACTCCAAAATCTGTCAACAGTATGGAAATGGCAAAATCCAGCGAACGGCCAAGAGAAATCTTTCCCTGCGTTAAATTGTCCGTTCGCAGTTTTTTGCTTTCAATATTAGAAGATTGATGTTTAGTTGTTCAATCACCTAAACATTCACTCTTCTAATATAGACCCCACAATATGCACCTACCCCCTATTGTATATACCATCATTGATAAATGTCATCTACAGTGATCATGTCATGATGCTTATATCACAAAAAATCTTTTCCAGCGATATGTCACCATGTGTGACAGTCACATAATATACAATAACTGCATGATGATATGACTATACCCACACAGGAGATGTAAACGTGTAGATATGGATTACTGTTCATGCTACAACTGTCTTGTCTTTGTGGTGTACACACATTGACATGTCTCATCTGCTGTACATTACCATGTTTCACCTGTCCTCCTCCCCATGTTCATTCATACAATTCATGTGTGTGTCCTTTTTTAATACACACTTCCCATGAATACATATTTCTAATGCAGTCTATGTACCCTTGCTGATCACTAGCAAAACTTTTATACAGTATGCCTAAAACAGATTTGCACTGTACTCTGCACTAACTACACTTTCATATAGTGTGTTAGAACTGTATACATTGCTTTATATTAAACTCTGGATAGTCACGACGGCTTTACATGCAATCCCGCAGACCTAGTTTGCCCATAGGTAAACAGGTTTACATGTCTGCAGGTCTTCATGCTGCTTTCCACAGTTTCCTGGCTGGCAACACTGCTGCTGGCCATGAAACTGCACTTGTATTTGTGTAAACATGATGTGCGGCGCGCATATACTATTATCACTGCTGCTCACCGTGCTAACACATACGATCCATTTAGGCTTCATACTAAGCCTACACGGAGTTTAGTGAATCCACATGTAAGTGTATAATAGTCTGCAGACTGATTGCCAAATATTTACCTATAATTGGGGGTGGGCCATAATGGTTAAGGTGTTTACCGTACAGACATAAGGTACAGGATTTGATTCTCATTTCTAAGAGGCATGACTAGACTTAAAAAAGTTCCCCTGGAGGTATTAGTCAAATAATTAACTGTGAACTAAGAAATATAAAAAATATGACTTGGATGTAGGAGTTGGGGTGCTGTTTGATTCTTTTTAAAGATCTGTACCCATAAACCCTTGGTTAACAGCCACCTTCTGTAAGCAGTTCACCTTATCGTCTGGTTAACAATTCCACTCATACTTTGGAAGAACTGATGCACTGTATCCATTTATTCTGACCTTTCTACTTCAAGAAAGTGGAAAGGAGGAGTTATTTTATTTCATTGAGTTGTTAACTGAGTAAGCCCACTGGGCACAAGCCTCTATTCAAGGGCAACCTAGAAGCACTGTCTGGTCATGTGACTTGCTTGGAATCACACAGCAGGCAAAAGGAGACTGAATGACTCAAACAGTGGACTAGCAGCCCATAACCTTCATCTTTTGCACTAATCTGAAGTTTCTCTTTGGACTACCAGATGTTGGCTCACCAGGAAATGATCATTTGCATCCTAAATTTCAAAAAATCAATGCCTCTCACGTAGCCAAAACTGTGGCACATCCTTAGCTTTTCACTTTGTCAGAATCTTATCCCTAGTGCTGCTCCAATTCCTAGCTTCAGACCCATTGTACTTTTAACCTGCCTTTAAAAATATTATGGAAAAAGTGACTGATATGCAGTTGCGGAAACACATAAATGAACATAATATTTTATCCACAAATCACTGACTTTGGGAACTGTTCAAACTCTTGCATGGACATACTTCCCCTCGTTTAACATCAAAATTAATAAGACAAACCCCGACATACAACCTAAGAAGTTGGACCTCTCAGACCCTAAAACAAAATCCAAAAAATAAAACTACACATGCCTGACATGCCATTCTCTCATTTCTCAGGCCCAAAGAAACCCTCCTCGCCTCCTGAAATTAAAATCTTTTTTAAGTTACAACATTACAACATTACTAACAACTACATCACACATAGATGCTTTCATGCTATGCTGATGTGATACAAGATGTCTTGTAATTTCCAAATATACTCAGATATCAAGACTTTCCCAGAACTTCTTAAAGGTACAGCACACAGTCTATTCTACAACTATATTTAGTTATAATAAATATGAAGAATATCATGGGTCAAGATGTGTACCATGTCTTGTATGATATGAACGTGAGGGCCATTAAGAAACCTTAAGCTAGGATTTCATGATAGCAATTACATGAAAATACTTCTGCTACTGCTATTATCGCTACTAATACTTCTACTACTACTAATAATAATAGTAATAATAATAAAACAACAATACTATGACTACTACTATTGATTATTGTTATTATTATTACTACTTCTTTGAACCATGCCATACTCTAATAGAGCCTTCAACGGGCACATTTATAGAATGAACTGGCTATTATGGGTACATAAGCTTAACTGTTTTAGAAATAATAGGCTGCTAATGATTACTGTTGCCTAGGTTAGAGATGAAAGTGTTTTCACATGCTGTATTTTTCAGTTTCACAGCTCCATAACCATCTATCCATTTCCTATCAGGGTTGTCATGCTTCTTGCCATATATAACTTTAGATGGAACACTGTCTGCCATACACACTGCTTGAGAGATGCATGGGCTGTTACAGAATAAATGTATGGCCTTAGCATAGAACTAGTTGATCACGCTTACCTGTTGTACTATTGCTGTACAGTTAGATGAAAAGTTTTATAAATGTAAAAACTTATATCCACTAATCAATGTATGAAAACTTGATATAATTTTAAATCATTCATTAAACTATAATATTGTACTATATAGCTTTAGAAACAAAACATTTAAATAAATTGCTTGTATTTTATTATGGGGTGGATGTGTCTAGTACTTAAAGAGATATTAACACTTTTGGGTGGATTTTGGAGACTGAACATGCAGCTTGTTATAAAGTCGCATAACTTATCCAGAAGTGTAACAGGGTGAGAGATGTTTATATTAATTAGTGTATGCAGAGGGAGAGGGAGCAGAGCCACCCACATATACAGCTGACACATCAAAAGAAGAGGCATCAGTTTTGAATATATTATTTCATTTAGTGCAGTAAAGTAACAAACTCCCTTACTCTTTAAGGGTTGCTTCTATTGTATTACTTCTCTACCCTCTACCTAATTATCACCTCTGGCTCCTGTTTGCCAATGAGGTTGAAAATCTGTAAGAAAAGGTTGAATACACAACTAGAGAGCATTCTCCCTAAATTAAGTCAGTTCTTACAAGGGGGGTTATCATGCACCAGAGAGGAACTGCAGATTAACTGAGGCTGCATGTAAATATCTTTGTTAGGTAGGTGTACATAAACTCCATAAACTGCCTTTTTATTGACTTCCATAAAGCTTTTGGTTTGTTAATCTGGGATTTTGTTTGGGAATTCAAGAAGTGATTTAGGTTTATCAAGTCACTTTATCGAGGTGTGTCAGTCATACCTCTCAGCACAAGATGTCTGGAATTATCCAGATTTTTGCACAGTGTCCATATTTTTAGTCTGGTCCTCATAAAATTTACAATGTTCTGGCAAATCACTAAGGACTGAAGTCACTAAGTCATCATCTTCTTTCGGCTGTTGTCGTTAGGGGTCGCCACAGTGGATCATCTGTTTCCATTTCTTCCTGTCCTCTGCATCATGCTCTTTCACACCAACCACCTGCATAGCCTGCTACAGACCACCCTCCCAAACCCAGGAACCCCACTCGGCCTTTCTGAGAACACTGGAAAATATGAAGGTCTCTCCAAACACCATTATATTGGGCGACTTCACCTACCCAAACATAGACTGGGAGCATTACTCTAGCTCCAACACCCTAGCCCAAAGGTTCCTAGAATTTATAAACTCAAATGCTATGGAACAACTTGTTACCACTCCCACAAGAGGGGAAAACATACTGGACCTGATCATCACCAACATGGGGACTCTATGCTCCAGACCAGAAGTGTATCCCTCACTGGTAAGATCAGACCATAATCTAATCTCACTGGATATTCACATCCTGACCCCAACCCCTGCCCAGAAAACCACAGTGAAAAGCTTCTCTAAAGCAAATTTCACACTCCTCAAAACTGAGGTGGAATCCTTCAAAGCCCCCGGCCTGTGGAAAATACGGCCCAGACCGCAGAATCCTTTATAAATGCATTCTATGAACACCTTCAGGAATGCATGGATCATGCGATCCCAAATATAACCAAGACCCAATCCTCCAAAGGCAGATGTCCTGTCTGGTGGACACCAGCCATAAACAAACTATACAATAGAAGGAGGAAGCTACTAAATGATAGAGCAAAATCCCAAAAAGGGAAGGTATTACTGATCAGTATTAAATGACAAAAATACACTGAACCCACAGACATTGCCAACATCCTAGCTGACAGGTTCAGCGCAACTCCCCCACCAAAAGGGCAAATATCTATCCCAGCAGAGTGCTGCCCCTGACATCTCAGATGCTCAGGTAAGAGCCACCCTCTCCAAAGCAAAAACACAGCATCAATGGGACCAGATGGTGTCCCGGCTGCCCCTACATGAACTCCAAGAAGAGCTAAACCCAAACATAAAACTACTGTTCAATCTCAGCCTTACTACAGGATATGTGCCCAAAGAGTGGCGTACAGCAACAGTGGTCCCTCTCCATAAAGGTGGTGCCTCAATGGATCCTGGAAACTATCGCCCCATAAGCCTGACTAGCTTGGTCTGCAAAGCTATGGAAAGGATCATCATGGACCTCATAAATAAAGATATTGGGGACCTACAGACACTGGATCCTACCCAGTTCGGCTTTGTTAAGGGCAGATCCTGCCTCTTAAACCTGGTTGATTTCTTTGAAACAGTCACCAAGGCCATTGACGGGGGAAGGTGGTCCACACAGCCTACCTGGACCTCACAAAATCCTTCGATACAATACCCCACTCGGGATTATAGATAAGCTCACCAGCATAAATATAAACCCCTATGTCACTAGATGGATTGCAAACTGGCTCAAGGACAGAACCCACATGGTTAGAATTGCTAGAGCCATGTCAGACTCCAAACCAGTTACAAGTGGTGTCCCACAAGGCTCAGTCCTGGGACCTCTCTTGTTCGGTATATATTTCTCGGAGGTACAGGCCAACACGGAAGGACTGTGGCTGACCAAGTTCGCAGATGACTGCAAACTGGGCCATAATTGACTCTCCAGCCAACACAAGCATCCTCCAAAAGGGCCACATAGAAACAGACAACTGGTGCCAGAGCCATGGCCTCAAGCTAAATGTCAAGAAGTGTATAGTCATCCCCTTTGGCAAAAACAAAGTGCCCACAAATTACCACATAGGTGGTAATCCATTAAGTACAGAAGAAGTAATTAGGGACCTGGGGACCCAAGTTGATAGCAATCTCTCATTTGACAACCACATGGCCAAAGTGGTTAGAAAAACATTTTATATAGCCCACCTAATCATGAAGGGATTCACATCTAGATCAGCGGAGGTCATCGTGCCTCTTTACTCATCCCTCATCAGGCCCATAATTGAGTACAATGCCTCTTTGGGATGTACCTTACCAGACACCTGCAGCAACTGGAAAGACCCCAAAAGTACCTCACCAAGAGGATCAAAGGGCTCAAACAGATGCCATATGCTGCCCGGTTAAAGAAACTCCAGCTCTACTCAGTGGCATGCCACCTGTTCAGAGGCGATCTGTGCCTGACATATAAAGCCATGTCCAACCCGAATTAATGGACATGCTGCACCTCAGAAAATCCAAATCCCATCGAGCCACGACTCGAGAGACTTGAACCTCAGCACTGAAATAAATAGGACATGCTGGAGGGACAGATTCATAACCCAGAGGCTCCCTTCACTCTGGAATAAAATCCCAGTCCAGGTTAGGCAGAGTCCCTCATTGACTCTCTTCAAGAGGAATCTTGATGAGTGGATGGGAGATCATAGGTTTACCCCGGGTATCACTTCTGTGTCACTGTTAGACAGAGGCACAGTATACTAACCTCGAAAAAGGGCATAGCAAAATAAATTTAAAATGGGTGGCGAAAGCCAAACACATTCTGGCTAGGCTTATAAATGCCCTAGGGCAGATAGCCTAGTATGAACCTATGAACCTATGAACCTATGAACCTATGTCCTCTCACCACATCCATAAACCTCATCTTAGGCCTTCCTCTTTTCCTCGTACCTGGCAGCTCCATCCTTAGCATCCTTTTCCCAATATACCCAGCATCCCTCCTCAGCACATGTCCAAACCAACCCAATCTCGCCTCTCTTGCTTTGTCTCCAAACTGTCCAACCTGAGCTGACCCTCTAATATACTGATTCCTAATCCTGTCCATCCTAGTCACACCCAGTGCAAATCTTAACATCTTTAACTTTGCGCATCCAGCTCTGACTCCTGCCTTTTTGACAATGCTACCATAGACATTTCAGTTTCATACTGTGTATCTTTCAGAAAATGTATAATAATGCAAAACTTGTTATTCTAGCAACTTTCAAAGTTTATGGGAGCAATATTTAAAATCTGTCCCTATTTTTGAGCCTTTGTCCCACCATTATTTTTGGCTTTGTCCAGAGTTCTTGCAGTGATAGTTTCAGAAATATGGAGTTTACCTGGTCTATGTTCATTCGTCAAATAAAACTAACATCAAATAGCTAATACTCAAATGTTAATATTACCCAAGATGCTTATCTTCAAAAGTAAAATCATTGAATGCCATAGATGGCCAACAACCAGGAAGTACTGCAATGCATAAGGTAAGCTAAGCAAACTCTTTTTAGAAATGTGCCCTATTCCCCACTATAGTGCAATCTTAGAATTGGTATATATATATATATATATATATATATATATATATATATATATATATATATATATATATATATATATATATTAGGGAGGTGTGGAGGATGTGGTGGGCAGAGACCCCCCACCTTGGTTGACAAGATGTACAGCATCATTAGACATTCGTGATGTTGGCTAACTATGGCCATTCATTGATTTTATTTTTTGAAAATAAACATCTTCGGTAATATTAACATTCGAGTATTAGCCGTTCAGTGTTAGTTCTGATGAACAAATATAGACCCAAGTTTACTTATGGAGTGATTTGTGTGAAAAAAGTCTGAGATGCTTCAAAGGGCATGAGGATTGGGGGAGGGAAAAGAAGGATATAATTTACCTGGGAGGCAATGCTTTTTTACACCTTTTTGTCCCCTCTGTCTTTTGATCATCATTCATCTCCTACCAATCAGCCCATTCATTCTGCATCACTAGGGTGAAAGGTAACTGGGAAAGGCCAAAATTTAGCTGGCCATCAAAGTTGGTTCAAGATTTTTTTCTGTATGAAATGGAGAAGACATACAAAAGACTGACCATGGAGGTCATTTCTTCAGTTCTGCAAAGGGAGCTCCCTTCCAGCAGCCATACCCTCCAATGGAGCACTTTGTAGTGTTTTCTCATTTCCTACCAGGGAAATCACATTGCCTTATGTGTTCCATTGTGTACTCATCCCTCACCGGTCCCTGAGAAAGGTGAACAGGTTATGCCCCTTTCACTTGTAGACCTCCTTCCCAGGGCCACCAACCAAATTCTATTTGCCTGGATTGTTGGCAGGGCCCCAACCATCTACTCCACAGAGCCAGGCTACCTAGGTGACAGTACTTGCAGTTAGGATTTATTTGTGATGATTGTGATTTGAAACTAATTGTCAATATATCATAGGATCATAGGAGGTTACTAGGCTATTAGCCCTAAGGCCTCTACAAGCCTAGCAATGTTATACCCTTGTTCCTTTATGGATCAAGATATATATAGTCTATGTTTGCATGTGAATCTAAGATCAACACTGGCTGCCCCTGTCTAAGAGGGACATAGGTGAACATCATGCCCATCTAAGTGGTTCAATGTGATACCATAAGCATGGCATCGGAAGTCTTTACTAGAAGAGTCTCTATTTCTTATCTCATTTTAGAAAATGGTGGCTATGATGCCTAACCCATTCATAAATACTTACCAGTCTTAGGAGGATGAGCTAAAGACTACAGTTTAAAATTATCAGTAGAGAACAGGCCCTTTGTGCATAGTGCAGATTCCTGGATGACCCTGCACTAGCTTTCACTTTAAAATTTCACTTTAAATTTACAAATGGCAAACTCTGCTAGTATGGCTCAAAAATACTGGCTGGAGTCTGATAAATGAATATTGAAGCCTCTAGGAATCAGGCAGTCAGGCAGTTAGGGGTGAGATACCTGCATATTCTCTGGGAATGCACGTGACAAGTCTTATTGGGTGAAATTAATTGATGCAGTTTCTAGCTGCTGGAGATCCTACCAGTTGGATGGGAGATGACAAAAATCTGCAAGTCTGATTAGGGTAAGTGATTGTGATGTATTCCACAATTTATTTAATTAATGTATGTTCTTATTTTATTTATTTATTTTAACTGAGTAAGTGTGGTCTTTCTTATACCCTTTTCAGTCACAATAGAGGCCACAAGTTGAAAACCTAATCAGACACATAGGCTGGGATTCATGAATACCTGCTTTATCATTCTAAACTCTTGTGCACAATGAACAGTGACAAACAGGGAGTTTGCGACTCGGGAAACAGCAATACACATCATGGCTGGATGGGTATCAAGGGTTAGCAGAGAGTTTGTGATTCAGGAACAGCAGTAAACATCATGGCTGGCCAGAAAACAAGGGTCAACAGAAGTACATGCTAATGACCATATCATGAGATGTGCTGTATGCTAATGAAGTAAAAAAATGGCAGAGCAATTTAGAAATATATAAAACACAAGCAGACATGTTGTTCTCACTTTAGCACTGAATTTGAGTATATGCGGGAATATAACCACAGGAAAACCTGAAAATATGTTAGGGGTTGTCACAGCCACTGTAAGCTTGAATCAGCAAGAGGTTCTGATAGAAGATGTTGCTGCTGCTTTTGTCAGACATCACCCTCAAAGGCGTAGGCTTTTTAGACCATGTTTGACTTACCATAGGCTCTAGGACACTGAAATTGTGGACTGTTACAGGACGGAGTGGGATACCATTTAGGAAATAGTAGAAATCTGCTGGCCCCATCTGAGGCCCACTGGGAATTATGGAGAACCATTCCATTGGATACTAAGGTATGTGTAGCTTTATGTATTTTAGCTTCAGGGAACATTCAGCAACCTACAAGGGACATAGTGGGGGGTTCACATGCATCTGTCTCAAGAATACACCACCAGTTCCACAATGCAATGCTTCAACATTTGGAGGAACATTTGTGGTTTCCATGTACACCATGCAAACTTTTTATGCCACAGCCAATTTCCCTGGGGTACTAGGGGCCATAAACTGCACCCACATTGAAATAAAGTCCCCACCTGGTGAACTGGGAAGGAAGTACATGAAGGGAAAAGGTTATCATGCTATCAACTGCCAGATGGTCTGTAATGCACAAGGTGTCAGCTACAGTGTGTGTGCAGGCCACTCAGACAGTTTGCATGACTTTCACATATGGCACACTTGTGATGTCTATAAGAGGTTTACAAGGGGTGACTTCCCACAAGTACATCAAGTGGAGAATTCCGGATATACCTTAGAAACTTGGATCATGACTTCTACGAGAACCCCACACACTCCCACTGAACAAAGTTACAACACTGCACATGCATAGACTGGAAATATCATTGAATATGTATTTGAGGTGCACAAAACATGATTCTGCTGTCTAGATACATCTGGAGATGCCCTACAATATGACTGTAATTTCTGCCCAAATACTGACTGTGTGTGCCATCTTACATAATATTATACTTAAAAGCAGTTGCAAAATGGTGTCCCTGTACAGAGACTACAGTTCCCAACACCACAAGCAGCAGCAGATAACACAGTTGAAGGGTCAAATGAAAAGCCAGCAGCAGGGAATGATCATGGCAGAAGGAGGCAAGCACAATATGCCATGGCACTGGCTAAAAGGCAAAAAATTGCACATACACTCACCACTTGATTAACATAGAAGCTCATCAGATACAAACAATAACACTGATGCACAAAAACAAAACAGCCTTTGCTTACCCATGCACTGGATAGCTATTGTAAACATCAGACATAGGCAACTCAAGGCTAGGAGGCTCTCAGTAGCAGTAACAAAGGTATGTGATCAAACTGTCACAAATAAATGCTGCAATACATGAACAGTAAGCAGACAGTAAAAATTATGATACCTACACAGGAATATCATAACACGTACGGATATATCCAGCAAATAAAGACACTGACAAGGATCCATTCAATCTAAACAGACTGATAGCTATGCTTTTCCTGGCCAGAGTGTGCATCAGATATAATCACCGATGTCAAACACCCCTCTAGTGGGCAAGGCAATCTCAGCATCATCTGCATAGGTGAGTGAACAAGATATCCGATACAAGCACTATTGCAGAACATAAGCATAAGTTACAACTCAATAAAACATTGCACTTGTACAGTATGGGAATAATTGCCTAACCATGCATTGGCTGCTCACTATGTATATCAGACATAATCATCTAAAGTGAGAAACCCCTCCACAAGGCAGGGCATTCTCAGCAATCATCTGCTCAAGTCGGTAAGCAAGCTATCCTGCACAAATACTACTACCACTAGTACAGAACATAAGCAACTAAACTTAAATTAAAAATAATTTAATATCCAAAGGAAAACAATATCTTTGACTATCCACACATTGGTTGGCCACTATGTACATCAGACATAGGCAACTGTAAGTTACAGATTATGCAAAGGGCAGGGCACAGTCATCATCATTTGCATAGTGTGTCTGTGTGGGTCCCCTTTACATTACCGAACCGACACTTCACCGACACGCAGAAGACCGAGACGAAATGACCGACAAGCAAGTTGAAGGTGATTTATTGACAGGACAAAAACCGAAAGACGAGGGTAACATGTGAGTGCGACTCGGTAGTAAAAGCGAGTGACGGAGTTAGGAGCAGGGTGTGTAAGGTTAATATTGTGAGGGATTGGGGGTTAGGGGTGTGGTGAGTGTGTGGTAGTGTCGGAGTTGGGTAAAAGGGTCGCAAAGGTGTGATAGTGACAGACGGTTAAGTGAGTTAGGTTTAGAGTGCGGGTAGGTGAGGTGCATAGTGACAGGCTTTATGTTTTAGGGTGGGTAAGGTGCAGGTAGGTTAAGTGTGCGATAGTGACAGTCTTTTGGGTGTGGGGAGGTGTGCGCCCAGTGTGACGGACCTTAGGTTAGGGGTTTGGAGGGTTAGTGGATATGTCATTGTGTGTCATTTCGGTTATTTGGGTCGGTGTTTTGTGTGTCGGTGAAGTGTCGGTTGTGTGGGGGGGTTACAGGAGGGCATGTCTTAAACAGGGGAAGTGTGTGACTTAAGCATGAAGCATTATAAGTATGCGCTCTCAGGGCCAGTATATCCAGATGTGAGGAAGTCCATGGTAAAGTGTCGATGTAAGTGCATGTATGTGTGTGTGAATGTGTGTATATGTATTTGTATATATGTATTTGTATGTATGTATTTATATATATATATATATATATATATATATATATATATATATATATATATATACACACACACACACACACACACACACACACGTGTGTGTGTGTGTGTGTGTGTGTGTGTGTGTGTGTGTGTGTGTGTGTGTGTGTGTGTGTGTGTATGTGTGTGTGTGTGTGTGTGTGTGTTATGGTCAGCATGCGGAGACACAGCCACAGCATTTGTGCCAGCACTGTGCCCTGGCACCCTAGGCAGGTATGAGCTGTGCAAGGTAGAGGATCAAGTTCTGTGTGGATGCCTCCACCCACATGAACTGCTTCTGCCAGGACTTGCAGTGTTACTCCCATGACACGGGCTAGAATTCAGAGTGATAACTGAATGTGCTGGACAGGGGGATCAGGTATTGACTTTGTGGGAATATGGGCAAAATTCTTGGCTAGGCTTATAAGGGTCTCTGGGCCAATAGCCTAGTATTGTCCTGTGAACCTAAGAATGATGTCTTCTGGATGAGCTGTCATCATGACCACATCCAGGGCCATGACCACATTGATGACTATGTCTGGATGTATGGATCTGTATGTGCTAATACTGTGGGAGTGGAATCTGGCATGTCCATAGCTGTGTCAGCTAACGTTTGACTATGTACTAGCAGACTGGCCTTATGGATGCTGCTCCTCCCCAGCAGATGATCCAGAACAGACGCTGCACAATCCAGTATGTCTTTCATTTTGTCCATGGAGTCACACGCACGGTTCATACAGTATTGCATGTCAGAAGGCATGGCACACAGTAGTCTCATGACCTTTTCCGAGGGCCCACTGGAACTTGCTTGTGCCTCCATGATGGCTGTGTACATACATTGGGTGGCAGATAGACACACTAACCTCAGAGGGAACTGAGGTTGGTCTCTTTGTAGTACTTCCTCATAACAGCTAGGGGAAGATTCCACCATATCTGCACCTATGATTACCACACTACCCTAATCAACCATGCCCCATCAACCTGTCCACTCTCAGATAGTTCTGTGTCATAGGTATGCATAGGCATATTGACTGTGTCCATACCTCAGCAACACTCTATTAGCATGTTGTAATAATACTAAAGCAGTCGTACACTTGAATATGCATGTTGCCTGATCCCCATGACGTACATTTCAGATTACTTAAACAAGTTTCATTGAAGCACTGCAGTTAGACAGCACATGGTAAATATTTATCAATATAGTAAAAATGAGAAGTTGTATGAAAGAATACATACCTTGAAATATTTTATAAACTCTTCTCCCCAGTCCTGCAATGAAAATGTTGAAAGTAGTAGGTTCGGCAGCACTTGGGAAACCAGTAATCGTCCCTAGAACAATGGATGATCCATAGGCCACATCATGCTTAAAAGATTAAATAAACCCCTCTGGGCATGTGGAATATGTTAATTATCTCTCATTTCATTAAGCTTTCTAAGTCATGCAGTTTGCACACAATGCTGCTTCCTACACAATAACATGCACATGCTCGAGTAACACAACAATGTGATTAAGAGTTTTGCCTTGCAAGTGTGCCTCATTAGCAGTACTAGTCAGTCAATGATGTGTTAAAGATAATGAAAGTCACACTTTGAAAGGATGTGTCAGGCAAATAACACTTACTAACACGCTTAAGTTATACTCAAGTGGAAATATGACTCAACCTTGATGCACATAATTCTCCATATATTCTAAAATTTATGTGAGGTGGCTGTGCACACCTTAGACATGGGGTGAAGATGCCTAACAATGTGAATGATGCCCATAACACTGGGAATGTGGCTTAAACCAAAAGCATATATGAAACTTTATAACAATGAAAAGATTTAAGACAAGCTGTGGGCAAAGGTAATAACATTAAATAATGCACAACAATGCTGGAAGACTGACTTGCAGAAATTGTTTCTACCTTCACATTCATTATCATCCTCACATCTCCAGTAATGACCTTAACACAATTGTATTGCGTAAGCAAAAAGAAAAAAGTCTGACACCATTAATATATTGAAACTTATTTGCCCATTTCAGAACTTGAGTGATCTGTACATGTAGTTGACTTTCTGCTTTTTAACTGTTTATATGACACAGCATGTTCCTGATGTCATGGTCCCATTGCAATCCCGTAGGTGCAGTGCTCAAATCTTGTGGTGTTGTCTAACTGAATTTGTGATAATTAAAGTATACACTTTACTTGTTTAAAACTACAAAGATGACAAATTAGTACACAATTCTATCCATAATTTTTTCTTCATCTTTGTGCAATATGTTTTGTAGGTATATTCCTAGTCATGTACATGTTTGTAGTCCTCACCTTCCACATTTATAATGTCAGATCCCCCATGATGTTACCAGTTAATACACAGAGCTAAGAAGTTCATGTCTCATTTTGTCATGGTTTCAATTCCAAAGTGCTATATGTAATCAGTCACACATTTTTTATGTCACAGTAATGCATCCTGTTATACTGATACAACATTTACATAAGGACAAGATAGATGAATAACAATATCATGCAGGTAACAACATACTTATGTGTAAGACTGTCAAACCTATGAATGTTGTAAATTATCCCAGAGCACATGTCCAGACGTGAAACAATGTAATTTCAAATGCAACTGAGATATCAACAGTAACCAGCGGACCATATAGGATTATCCTTACCTATATATCATAGATCATAGATCATAGATTTGTACTAGGCTAACTGCCCTTAAGGGACATTTTAAACCTAGCCAATTACCCCATGTGAGAATCAAGCCCTGCACCTTGTGTTTGCAAGGTCAACACCTTAACCCATAGCTCTCAACCTTCTATCTCCAAAATGAAGAACACTAGCCCTCATAATGTGGAACAAATGGGCAAAATGTGGAACATATACTACTGGCTTACTAACAACTTCAACCAGGAAGGTCATAGGATGGTTAAAATATTCTGGTTTTACTTATAAAAATCTTTTAATGAATTAATATTTTCATTTCTATTTACAATAGATTTCACTTTTTAAAAAAAATTCTTAACACTAAAGGTGTGACAGAGTCTTTCAATGTGGAACTTCGAGAAGCATGAACTTTTTAAGACCCTAAATGAGGTATGTTCCTCATAATGAAGTACACTTGAGGTATGCAAACCATTATGCCAACCTCCCACAAATATGGTTATAACCCGAGCACAGCAACTATTACCACTCAGCCAACCTGAACACCATGAAGATGAGCAATATGTGGTGGATTATAATCACAACTGAACATAACGACATTCTTTAGAGTTACATACTTTTGACTTCAGAAAATGTATGTACTCTTTTTTTTACCAACTTTCCTCATGCGTGATTCTATCATTTAAAAAGTGTCCCTGACGTGATTCGTCTGAAACAAACAATTTTGTTTCCGTCTCAGTGTCTGATGCTGAGAGCGACAAGGCAAATTATAGCGGTGTTAGTCTACATATCCACGGCAATGCATAGACACAATTTTGTTTAATCAGCTAACACTAAAATTAAGGAAATTTATTTGAGTGAACATACCACATTAACCTAGCTGCTACATTCACAACACCAATCAGTGGCATCACTTTTTACTGCTACGGTGTAAACACACGAAGATAAGAAAACCAAACATGTTTAAACTGCAAGAATTCGTTGTCACGTTTCTCGCATCTTAGCAGCTGCAGCGCAAAATAAAATATTTCACTAATACTGGAAATGCTACCTTCGTTATAAAAGAAAGAAATCACAACCAGCAAAAACTAGACAAATAATTAGAAGCGACACTATGCAAGCAAAACAACTTCTTTACAAGTGTTTCAAGTTATTAGGCAAAAGTCTAAAATCTTCAATAAAGATCTGTACCAATAATTTCAAAGAAAGTCTCAATTAGGCCTTCACGTCTACTCTCTGTGTAAATCCACGAACCACATATTTTATATAAAAAAACTAGTATGCCAAATGGTAAATAAGTTACATATTACCAGGATGCGTTAACACATACTCAGGTATTCCTGTGTATCAGTAATCCTTTATAGATATATATATATATATATATATATATATATATATATATATATATATATATATATATATATATATATATATATATATATATATATATATATATATATATATATATATATATATATATGTATACATACATACATATACATGTATAATATATGTAGATAGATATACTAAATCAGGACACATAGCCAAGTGTTACCGCCATCTTTCATACCTAAAATTTATTTTTATTTATTTTTATTTTATTTTATTTTACATTTGTTGACCGGGCTAGTTCAACTGGATACAAGTCCATTTTCAGTAGAGGCCCGGGGAGATAAGCTCCACTATAATCTACATAAATACAAGACAAACAAAAAGTACAAAACAAAAAAAAAAAAAAAAAAAACAATCCAAAATCCAAAATACATAAACTTGAAAATATCCATCAACAAGTTGATTTATACCATAACTTAATTCTACTGTGGATGAGTACAAATGTTTAGCAAGGCAAAAATACAGTAATGTTTACCATGAGAAAAGTCTTAGATAATTCACAAAGAGGGGAGTGAGAGGATTAATTTACTAAATTCATCAAGGTGGGTGAGGGGAGGGGAGATGTAGAAAAAGGTAATACTGGGGGGGGGGGTTAGTCTGGGTTAGTACATGGACATAGCCATTGTAATTTTAGTTTAATTTTTAGTTGTGTTTTAAAGAGTGATAATGATGAGAGAGATGGCAGTTTACCGAGAAGCTTGTTCCAAATCTTCCCCACTGAGTTTGAGAAAAGAGAGTTACCTGCCTTATTGTGGGATTTCTGAATGGTTACCAGTAGTTTGTTTGCAGATCGAAGGGTAGTAAGGTTTGTGTAGGGGGAGATGAGGTTTTTGAGAATAGGAGTTTTATTAGGCTGGTATAGAATATTATGGGTAATGGAGAGTTGTTGAAATTCAATTTGGTTATTAAGTTCTAGCCAACTTAGAAGTCTGAGATTTAGACAGTGATGAGTTCTAAATGGGGAACCTGTAGCAAACCTGGCAATATTGTTATAAGAAGTGATCAATTTGTTTAGGTTGCTTTTGGAAAGATTAGTAAAAATAGGTGAGGCATAGAGGGTGGAGGTCAGATGGGTCTGGGCAATAGTAGCTCTAGCATCTGGGGTGAGAAAGGGTTATATCCTATACAAGGATCCAAGTTTTCTGTTTACAGTTTTAATTGTAGCATTAATATGTGAATCAAAGTTGAGGTTATTATCAATTATTACACCTAAGAGTTTGGTAGTTGGGTCAGGAGCTATGATTGTGCCATCGATGGATGTAATAGAGAAATGAATCTGGGTGGATTTTATAGTAGGAGTGAAGAGTAGTAGTTTGGTTTTTTGGCGTTTAGGAGTAGACAACGTTGTTGGAACCAGTTTTCTACTTGGTTAAATACAGTTTGGGTGATGGAGTGCAGTTCAGATGAGGTGGAAGCTTTACAAATCAAAGTGGAGTCATCTGCATATTGTATGCAGGTAGGTAGAGGTAATATAGTGGAAAGGTCGTTAATGAATATGGAGAAAAGTAGTGGTCCCAGGATTGATCCTTGAGGGACACCATGGGTAATAGGGAGATGTTTGGATAGGTTGTTGTCCCACAGGACAGACTGCTGTCTATTGTCCAAGTAGAACTTGAACCATTGTAGTGCTTGTCTGTCAAGTGAGAATGAATTTAGTGTGTTGAGAAGTATTTGATGATTAACCATATCAAAAGCTTTAGATAGGTCAATAAATAGTGCAGAGGAGAGGATGTTATTGTTACAAAGTTTATTTATACAGTTTGTAAAGGATAGGAGGGCAGTGGTGGTACTATGGGATGGTCTAAAATGATGTTGACAGTCAGCTAGTAGATTATTTTGGAGGATGTGGTCAAGAAATTGTTGATGTATGCATTTTTCCATGATTTTGGCAAGTGGTGATAGTAGGGCTATAGGTCTATAGTTGGAGAGTTCAGTTGTTACCACCCTTGTGAAGTGGGATTATGTGAGAGATTTTCCAGAGTGAAGGGATGTAGCTTTCGGTTATGGTTCTATTGATTAGGATAGAAATGGGATAGGCAAGAACTTTTGCAGCAGTTTGAAGGAATTCAGGTGGTAGGAGATCAGCTGAGGGAGTACAAGGTTTAAGTTTGTGACGTAGAGTATAGATGTAGGTTGTAGGAATAGGTTTTAGGTGAAAGGTAGGAATAGGTTTTAGGTGAAAGGTAGATGGTAGGGATGTTAGGGAGGATGAGGGGGTAGAGTTAATAGGTGGTAAGGTGTTAACTAGAGATTGGACAGTTTCTGAAAAAAAATGTATTGAAAGCATCTGCTATCTAGATGGGAGAGTTTGGAGAGAGACCAGATGGGGTTGGTGTTTTGGAGTGGCCTGGATGTAATAGTTTGCTTATGCCTGACCAGAAGGTTTTGGGTTGACTTTGGTGCTTGTTCTGGGGTTTCAAGAAATATTTTTTTTTATCCTGAACTATTGATTTTTTGGTGGCATTTCTAAGCTGTCTAAAGAACTGCTGATCGATCGGGTCTTTAGTGTTTCTCCATTTGGACCAGATTTTGTTTCTTTGAAGGATTTGTTGTCTGGTTTCTTTAGTAAGCCATGGGGCTGCTTTGCTTCTAATTCTTATAGTGCATGAAGGGGCATGGAATTCAAGAATTTGTAGGAATTTGGAGTTGAAATAGGATACTGCTTCATCAAGTGGTAGGTGCCTTAAAGGTGACCAGTCACAGGTTTGAAGTTCAGATTGAAAGGCTAAGGGGTCAAAATGTTTTTTTGTTGTGGGTGATTTTAAAGGGAGTTTGATTTGGGATAAAGGATTTTTGTCTAGATAAATAGGTAAGTGAGTGGTCACTAATATCGTCGGGAAGGATGCCAACTTTGTAAGAGAGGGGGTGTTTGTTGATGAGGATCCAATCTAGTATACTTTCTTTGCCACTGGGTTTATGGATTCTGGTGGGGGTGGTAATAGTTTGGGAGAAGCCATAGAGGTTTATATGGGCTGTAGGTTTAAGAGTGGCACAGGTGTTCCAATCTATATTAAAGTCAACGAGTACAATGGTTTCTTGAGGGAAGGATGTCGAAAGCCAGCAGAGGATACTTTCTAGGTTGCTGATGTTATTGCCTGGGGGTATGTAGGTGCATATTATGTAAATGGATTTTGTAGCACTGAGCTGGAGCTTAGAGATAAGGATTTCTACATTGGTATCTAGAGGTGGTTGTATTAGTAGAGAAGTGATTTGTAAATGAGATTTATGCAGTATTGCTACCCCACCACCCATTTTGGTGGGTCGGTCTAATCTTAAGATATTATAACCAGGTGGGAGTATTTCATTGTCTTTTGTAACAGGTTTAAGCCAGGTTTCAGTTATGCATAGGATATCAAAAGAGTGAGTATCTAGTAGTGCGTGTAGTTGGCTTACTTTAGATTACAGGTATGCTAAGTACAATTAATTGTTGGTCATTTCTCTGACATGTCATGAGCAAATGTGCTTCTGCAGGGTGGCCAACTTTGCACACAGAATAGTGCATGTGAGATCTGATTTAAGTCCCCATTTCCTGCCATGTTTCCTGGAATCTTTGAAGGGAAAACATGGCAGGTGATGGTGCAGGTAGTGCTACATTTAGAGCACAGAGGTAGTGTGAGGAAGAGTCTCTCATTTTTGTAGAACTCCTTGTTAAAAATTACAATAGCCTTCTGCAGGGTGGCTATACCAGGACTTACTACAAGGAAGAGGCTTGGGAACATCTGTGCTCCTGGCAGATGAAAAGTGCCACGACTATTAGTGACTTTAAAAGGTAAAAACAGGGCCTCCTTAGCCAATGACAGGATAATTCAAGGTCCCATTCGACAACTCAGTTTTGCATGTTGTGATAATGTCAGGTACTGCCAGCTATGCCAGGAGAAGTAGGGCACTGGATTTGTAATATGCCAGCATAGCTAGCCGGAGTTTTGTAAAGAATTATATGACATATGGATATAAAACTGATTTGTACACGTTTTGTGTTGAAATGTACTTGTAAAGCTGCCTGCGTTAAAAATGTACCAACAGTGGGTCCTGCTGGACAGAAAAGAAAAACACCTGTATGTCAGACTGTATTGTAACTGTTGAAATGAATATATTGTAACAGAGGACACTGGACGAGAAGAGGTTAATCTCAGTCAAACTAATTTTGAAAAATAGTTTGAAATTAAATTACCTAGTTTAGGCCATAATGATTGTATCTTACAGTTTTGATTTCAGCCAGAGATGAAATGTATGTGAAAACCAGGACTAGGAATCCTACTGTATTGTCCTTAGGGTGAACTAATTGCTACCCTGGAAGGGCAGAAGTTTTGAAATGGTTTATAGCTTCCAAATGATATAACACATCTCTTCAAAGCTCTATCTGTGTTTATGGTACCACTTATGCGCTAGATTTTAGTTCAGTTTCCAGTTAAAGGGGTAGTGTGGGAACCAGAGTCAGATGACCACATGTATGTGATGTCATTCTGCATTCCATCACTGAAATGATGTTTTAATATTAGATGAGACATGTCTCAGGACAGTGTTTTTGAAACCTGGCAAAGAAGGATCACTCACCCACTTCATCTTGTCTTGCTTTAGTAAGTAACCAGGGAATAGTAATTCTTTACATCACTCAGGAAAATATAGTGAGATTAGTTAAGTACTGTTTCCTGTATCTGTGTGAATCTATCCATCTGTGATATTTTTAATATTTCCTGTGACTGAAACTCTGGTCTTTTTTGTAAATAAATATTTATATTTTTCATGTTGTTTTATTATTCATTATTAAATATATTTAAATGTTTCATTGTGGCTGGTCTTTTAGAGAATACTTTAACCTTTGTGAGTACTTATATCTATTTGGTGACACTGTGCCCGCTCCTGAAAGCCTTGCTGCATTGGTCAAACATTACTATTTGTATTAGTTCACAAAGATGCCCTTTGGGATGAAAAATGCCCCAGCAACCTTCCAGAGGCTGGTAGATCTTATACTAGCAGAAGCAGGAAATGATGCTCTTTCTTACCTGGATGATATCGGCATCTACAACCATTCCTGGCACCAGCACCTTCAGAATGTCAGCGAGGTCCTGGTCAGACTGCAAAGGGCAGGGATGACCGTTATGCCCATTAAGTGTCAGGTGGGTATGGCAGAGGTCTCATACCTGGGACATACAGTAGGGTGTGGTAAGATCAAAACAGAACTTGCCAAAGTGGAAGTTATTCAGGCATGGCCTGCCCCTTTTACCAAAAAGCAGGTTAGTCATTCTTGAGATAGCTGGGTACTATAGAAAGTTTGTTCCCAATATTAGTACAGTACCTGCTTCCCTCACACACCTGATGAGGAAAAACAGGCCAGATAAGACAGTGTGGACTCCAGCCTGTGAGCAGGCATTCCAAAAGTTTAAAGGGGCTTTGGGAGGCCCCCTGTGTTAGCCAGTACAGATTACAGCAAATAATTTGTTGTGCAAGTGGATGCATCAAACCATAGGGCGGGGGCTGTACTCAGCCAGGTTTCCTCAGAGGGAGAAGAGCACCCAGTGGTATATCTCAGCTGTAAACTCCAACCCAGGGAGGAATGTCATGCAGCATGCAACTGTAGAAAAAGAATGTCCAGCCATAGTACAGGCACTGCAGAAACTTCAACCCTATCTGTATGGAAGGAAATTCACTGTAGTTACAGACCACAATCCCTTAACATGGCTACATCGAGCCAGCCAGCAAAATGCAAAGTTATTAAGGTGAAACCTAGGGTTGCCGGCATATGGTAAGACATTGCAGCACCACAGTGGGATCAGCAGTGCCGATGCAGATGGGCTGTCAAGACATGGTATGGGTTTATGTGTTCCCAGACAGGCTCATCTCCCTCAAGCCACGTTTCTCAAGGGTCACTTGAAAAACTAGCTTGAATCTTCAAATGGGGAGAGATGTGATGATGTGATGTGATGTTACTTAGAACAGGGACACAGAACACTGTTTACACAGAGAGGGTGATGGCGGATATGGCTTGGAACACTTGGATGAGGACTCAACTCTACAGCTGTGTCAATGGGGAGTCTTTCTGGGGGCCTGGAGAAAGACAGGAAAATGCAGCCCCTGGACTGATTGTGTTCCCTGTCGCATCTTAGGGGACATTGTGTTTTATGCAGAGAGCTGCATCTGGAAATACTGTGTGTATCTATTATTGTTCCAAGTGAACATCCCTCCCCAGTGTCAGTGGTGGGGATTAAGGCTCCTTGATTACTGGCCCAGAGCAGAGACATCACATATTGGTGAGCAGTGGTGTGGATATTAATTGAACTTCTGTAGCATACAGACAGTTTCACTGAAGGTGGGTCTACTCTCAAAAGCCACAAGGTAAACATACAGTTTCATTTTCACAACAATTTTATTTATTTTTGTTTAGTTTAGTCAGGGAAAGCAACAAAGATGTCAGCAGAGGATTATGGCAAGCTGACATAGAACCAACTGGTCAAGGTGTGTGAAGCCAAGGGACTGGTGCATGCCAACTTGACGAAAGAGCAAATTATTTCAGCCTTAATTGCAGCTGCAGTACAGACCGGCAACCAGTCTGGTGATGGGGATTTGCAACCTTCAGAAACAGGACACCACATTTTCCTCAGAGGACTTAAAAAACAATTTGGAGTTAAAGAGACTTGATCCAGAGGCCAAGCATTTGGAATTAGGATCAGTAGAGAGACTGTGACATTTAGAGGCTAAAGAAAATGAGAAACTGTGCCAACATGAGAAGGTGATGCTGACTGTTCATCAGGGTCATGGAGGTAATGGGGAAGGGAATAACCAAACCTCAGTAGCAATAAAAATCAGTACATTTCTTCCACAGTTTGTAGAGGGTCATAAATTTGATGGTTTTATTCATATATTTGGAAGAATATGTAAACAGTATAATGTTGACCAAGGGCTCTGGGTACAGTTCCTGATCTTCTTACTCCATGGTAAAGCTGTAACCACTGTTAGTAAATTGTCTGATAGTGATTGTTTAAACTATGATAAAGTGAAACGTCTGTTGGAATGTTTTAAGTTAACACCTGAAGCTTTCAGAAGAAAAAGGTTTTGTGAGCACAGACACAAGGCAGATGAAAGTGTATGTGATTATATTGCTGAGTTAAGCACTTACTTTCATAGGTAGGTGAGTGGGTGTCAGGTCACCACTTATGAAAGGCTGGCAGACCTTTTGGTGAGGGAACAAGCCCTTAGAACTTTGCCTGAGGACATGAGAATCTGGTTGGCTGACCAGGAGTGTAACTCTGCAGATGATCTGGGGAAAAAGGGGATTCACTACTTAGCAAGCAGGGCATCGCTGCACAAGAAGGGGATACACAGTGCTGCACATGGGTATAAGGGAACTCATGGTAGACAGCCTAAACCACCCCAACAGAGTCCACCAGTAACAGAGGAAGCCACTAGTTCAGGTACACATCCAGGATCAAGGGCTAGATGTTTTAAACGTAACCAGTGAGACCATACAGATGTCCACAGAAACAATGTGTGGAACAAAAGGTGGGGGAGCCAGCAAGTGGGAATAACAGTATGCCAGTGGTAAGCTGTCTGGAGACAACAGGGGTACTGGACTATCACCAGAGTCTATATCCTATCTTAGAGGATGGAAAACAGGCCACTGCTAAGAGAGACACAGCCTGTGACACAACCATTGTGAATAAAAAACAACCTGCCAAAAAGAGAACACCCACTGAAACGTCTCCAAAGAACTGTAGAAAAATAATGTAAAATAAAACAGAGGGCGCGAACAGCTCCAAAAATCCCCTTTACTGAGTGCTAGCTTCTTCAGGTGTTACACCTGAAGAAGCTAGATTGTGAAAGCGCTTGTGTTTTGCACTCAGTAAAGGCCTATCCTGGATTTTACAGCTGTCTGCGTCTCTGTTTTATTTTACAACCATTGTGAAGCTTGCAGTGATTAAACAGAAACAGTACTTGCTTAGGCAGTCCACTCCAGTCAGAGCTTTAGGAGGGACCCCATTCCAAATGTCTTTTTCCAGGGTTCACCTTGACTGGGATGATGGAAGAGGAAGCACGCAAGTAGGTATGTTTGAGGATATCCCTGCAAATGTCCTGATAGGGAATTATTTTGATAAAGCAGTACCTTGTGTGCATGTAGTTACATGCAGTCAGGTGTGGAAACAAGCATGTGAGACTGGTAGCCTGGGGAGACTCAGACAGACTGTACACCTGAAACCAGGGCTGGTGAGGTGGCTATTTCAGGGAGGGAATTACCCTGTAGCACTGAGCCTGAAGGTGAGCCACAGCTGCTAGTAGGTACTGATGTTCTCTTGGACAGAGTGACTGCAAGGACAGAGGTGAGTGGTAGTACAAAGGCTAACAGTGAGGCACTGCTGTCAGAGGATACAAGACTTCCTGTGGAAGGGGAGCTGGGAAGGGTCACAAAGGTAGATCTGAGACAGGCTCAGCTCTCAGACCCTACACTAAGAGGTTTGAAGGAGGTAGCTAGGGAAGCACCTGATCCTCAACAAAAAGGGGAGTCTGTGTAATGAAACAAAGGGTTACTGTACAGACAGTGGACCCCTGAGGGGGGTCTAGAGGATGAAGTAATACAGCAGTTGGTACTGCCTAGAGCCTACCATCTGGCATTTCTAGCCATAGCCCATGACATTCCTTTTGCAGGTCATATGGGCAGAAAGTGTACCAAGAGACATATTATGCAGAACTTTGCAAGGGATGTAACACGGTACTGTAGGACCTGTCAGCAGTGCCAAAAAGTAGGCAAGGCAGGAGATAGGATCAAAGCTCCCTTGATGTCTTTGCCTGTGAGTGAGGAGCCATTATAGAGGGTAGCTAGGGATATTTTGGGGCCTCTGAGTACCCCCAGTTCCACACTGAAGAAGTATAACCTGCTGGGTGTAGATTATGTTAGTAGATACCCTGAAGCAGTGGATCTGTCCTCCATTGAGGCAGAGAAGATGGCAAATGCTTTGCTAGAGACTTTCAGCAGGGTAGGTTTCCTCAAGAGGAATACTGACTGACAGGGGTGCCAATTTCATGTCAGACCTTCTGACTTGTCTGTAGGAGTGCTGTCGGGTGAAGCAACTAAAGACCACCCCTTACCACTCCAGACTAGTGGTCTTGTGGACAGGTTAAACTCTACACTAAAGACTATGCTACTGGCATTTGCAGACCAGTTTAAGAGAGAGTGAGACAAATATTGCCCCATCTGCTGTTTGCATACAGAGAGGGACCTCAGGAATCCACAGTTTTTTCACCCTTTGAGTTGTTATATGGGCATAGGATGAGGTGGCCTTTAAATTTGATTCATGATGAGTGGGAGGGTGAGTGTGAATCTCACAAGGAGTCTGTTGTGGCATATGTCCTAAACCTCAGGACAAGTCTAGGGAGCTCATGGGCTTGTCCCAGGAGAAACTGGCAAGGCCCCAACAGGAGAAAAAGGTCTGGTATGACAGGAATGCTCCAGCCCTAGAGTATGCTGTCGGACAGCAGTTTATGGTGCTCATTCCTGGCAGACGCAATAAGCTACAAGCAGCTTGGGAGGGACCCTTTGAAGTGGTAAAGAAGGTCAGTGATGTTACATACATGGTAAACCTGCTAGGCAGGAGGAAGGGGCACAAATTATACCATGTTAACATAATGAAGCCTTACCATGATAGGGAAGACCTTGTGCTAAGTATTTGCTATAGATGGCAGGAAGAGTCTGATGGGGATCTGGTGACTTGATCTCTTCAGTGAGGCTTAGACTGACACTTCAGTGGAAGGGGTAACTATGTCCCAGGGGCTATCCCCTATCCAGGTTCTAGAAATCTGAGCAGTGTTACTGGAGTTTGGGGATGTTCACTGGGAAATCTGGGTGCAACCACCTGGTGCAGCATCATGTGGGTACAGGACCCCAAATGCCTATCAAGCAGGCCCCTTACAACATGTCTGAGCAAGTCACACAGACTCTGAGGGAGGAGATACAGGAAATGTTGGAACTGGGTATAATTCAAGAGTCCAGCATTCCCTGGGCCTTTCCAGTGGTGCCAGTACCAAGGAAAGATGGCAGCACCAGGTTCTATGTGGACTACAAAAAATGAAATAGTCACACAGAGTCAGATACTTACCCCATGCCTAGGGCAGATGAGAGCTTATAGCAACTTGATTTAGCTAAGTATCTGATCAAGGGCTACTGGCAAGTGCTTTTGACTCCCACCGCTAGACAGAGGTCAGCCTTTGTGACTTCTTCTGGATTATATGAGTTCACAAAAATGCCCTTTGAGATAAAAAATGCCTCAGCAACCTTCCAGAGGCTGGTAGATCGTATACTAGCAGGAGCAGGAGATTATGCCCTTTCTTACCTGGATGATACTGGCATCTACAGCCATTCCTGGCACCAGTACCTTTGGCATGTCAGGGAGGACCTGGGCAGATTGCAAAGGGCAGGGATGACTGGTAAGCCCAGTAAGTGTCAGGTGGGCATGGCAGAGGTCTCGTACATGGGACAGAGTAGGGAGTGGTAAGATCAAGCCAGAAATTCCCAAATTGGAAGTTATTCATGCATGGCCTGCCCCTGTTACCAAAAAACAGGTAAGAGCATTCTTGAGACAGCCGGGTACTATAGAATGTTCATTCCCAATGTTAGTACAATAGCTGCTTCCCTCACATATTAGATGGGAAAAACAGGCTAGATAAGGTAGTGTGAACTTCAGCCTGTGAGCAGGCATTCCAAAAGCTTAAAGGGGCTTTGGGAGGTCCCCTTGTGTTAGCCAGTCCAAATTGCACCAAATAATTTGTTGTGCAAGTGGATGCTTTGAACCATGGGACAGGGGATGTATTCAGCCAGGTTTCCTCAGAGGGAGAAGAGCACCCAGTGGTATATCTCAGCTGTAGACTCCAACCCAGCAACCCAGGGAGGAATATCATGCAACACGCAGCTGTAAAAAAAGAATATTCAGCCATTGTACAGGCACTGCAGAAACTTCAACCCTATCTGTATGGAAGGAAATTCACTGTAGTTACAGACCACAATCATTTAACATGGCTACATTGAGTGAGCCCACAAAATGCAAAGTTATTAAGGTGAAGCCTAGGGTTGCCGGCATATGGTATGACATTGCAGCACCACAGTGGGATCAGCAGTGCCAATGCAGATGGGCTGTCAAGACATGGTATGGGTTAATGTGTTCCCAGACAGGCTCATCTCCCTCAAGCCACGTTTCTCAAGGGTCACTTGAAAAACTAGCTTGAATCTTCAAATGGGGAGAGATGTGATGATGTGAGGTATTGCCAGCTATGCCAGGAGAAGCAGGGCAGTGGATGTATAACATGAGCCAGCATAGCTAGTTGGAGTTTTGAAAAGAATTATGTGTCATTTGTATATGAGACTGATTTGTACAGATGCTTGTGTTGAAAATGTATTTGTAAAGCTGCTTGTGTTAACAATCTTCCAACAGTGGGTACTGCTGGACGGAAAAGAAATACATCTGTATGTCAAACTGTATTGTAACTGTTGAAATGAATATATTGTAACAGAGGATACTGGAAGAGAAGAGGTTAATCTCAGTCAAGCTAACATTGAAAAATAGTTTGAAATTACATTACCTGATTTAGGCCATAAAGATTGTATCTTACAGTTTTGAATGCAGCTAGAGATGAAATGTATGTGAAAACCAGGACTAGGCATCCTATAGTATTGTCCTTAGGGTTGAACTAATTGTTCCCCTGGAAGGGTGGAAGTTTTGAAATGGTTTAATAGCTTCCAAATGCTATAACATCAAAGCTCTATCTGTGTGTATGGTAACACCTATATGCAAGATTCTGGTTCAGTTTCTAGTAAAGAGGGTAGTGTGGGAACCAGAGTCAGAGGACCAGATGTCTGTGATGTCATTCTGTAATCCAGCACAGAAATGATATTTTAATACTAGATGAGATAAAAGTCTCAGGGCAGTCTGTTTTTGAAACCTGACAGAGAAGGATCACTCACCCACTTCATCTTGCCTTGCTTTAGTAAGTAACCAAGGAATAGCAATTCTTTAGATCAGTCAGGAAAATATAGTGAGATTAGTTAAGTACTGTTTTCTGTATCTGTGTGAATCTATCCATCTGTGTTATTTTTAATATTTCCTGTGATTGAAACTCTGATGTTTATTGTAAATAGATATTTAGTATTTTCATGTTATTTTATTATTTATTATTAAATATATTTAAACTTTTCATAGTGGTTGGTCTTTTAGAGACTATTTTAATCTTTGAGAGTACTCATATTTATTTGGGGACACTGTGGCTGCTCCTGAAAGCCTTGCTGCATTGGTCAAATACTGCTATTTGTATTAGTATTAAGTTTACTCAGTGTAATTGGGTACCCTTGTAAGAGTATTAGAGTAGTTGGCTGGTGGCAGTATAACTGACTTATAGTCTGGGAAAAGCAAATAGAGCTAGCAAATCTGTCACAGGCTTTCTCAGATGTGTGTGTGTGTGTGTGTGTGTGTGTGTGTGTGTGTGTGTGTGTGTGTGTGTGTGTGTGTGTGTGTGTGTGTGAATGAAATCTCAAAGAGAGAGTGTGTGTGTGTGTGTGTGTGTGTGTGTGTGTGTGTGTGTGTGTGTGTGTGTGTGTGTGTGTGTGTGTGTCAGCTACTTGGAGCAGGGACACAGAACACTGGTTTCACAGAGAGGGTGGTGGAGGACTTGACTTGGAACACTCTGCTGATGACTCAACTCTACAGCTGTGTTATTAAAGAGTCGTACTGGGGCCTGGAGAGTGAGAGAGAGGAAAATCAAGCCCCCAGACTGAGTGTGCTCCCTGTGTGCTCTTAAGGGAAATTGTGCTTGGTGTAGAGATCTGCATCTGGAAATACTGTGTGCATCTATTATTGTTCCAAATGAATGTCCCTCTTCACTGTCATTGATGAGGATTAAGGCTCCTTGATTACTGGCCCAGAACAGGGACATCACACATATATATGGCCAGATAACCATGCACTACACGGCCATGACATGGCAACATGCACAGGTCTTTATTACTGTTTTTCCTTAAATGTAGTCCCTGCAGAAACTGAAGGAAACTGGATGGTTCATCAGGAGAAATAATAAAGAATAAACCAGCCAACCACAGCTGATAAAATAAAATTATTTATTTATAAAAAAACAGTGGTAGGTGTTTTCATGCAGTAAACGCACTTCATCAGACCAAGATAACAAAACACAGACTGCATGCTACATAAACAGTAAGAACAATTAACTTAAATAGCTAATTTTTGCACCTTAAGCATGAGTCTTAAAGGTACATTAACATTTAATTCAGGAGCTCTGTGTGCCTGTAACCTAATAATCCAATTCATTTCTGGTTCTTCCACTTTATTAACCATATCGCCACCCCTCAATTTACTAACAAGCAATTGTAAAGCCAGAAAAGAAAAACTATGTGTAGAATAAGTATCTACATGTTTAGTCAGAGCATTATTCAAATCTCTGAACCTTATATCTTAACATGCTCCAAAATATGTTCTTTGAGGGGGGGTTGGTTTTACCAATATAAAAACAAGTGCAGTCATTATAAATAGCTAAATAAATCAAATATTTAGAAGTACGATATGATTAATAAAGTGGAAGAATCAGAATATTTATGATTATTTATAAATAATTGTATTGGCTGTGGTAGGCTGGTTTACTCATTTTATTGTTTATTGGTATTTTTGTCATTATACCAGCCTTTGACTTAAGTGGTTTGTTTGTTTCTTTAGGTTCATCAGGGGAGACTGCAGTGCCTCAGAAAGGCATGGAATGTGTATGGATTTAGGTATTACTGATTTTTATATCAGAATAGCACTGGTTTTACCAATAGGTTATCAGTTATGTGGACTTCAGGCCACAAGTGATTGTCAGATCATTACATGAGTATGCATATTCAGCATCTTCAAACTCTACAGGCCTGTGCAAGCTCATGTAGCTTTGAGTTACTCAGTTGTTAGGTAAAGATAGATGAATGTGGGTTCAATTCCAAACAAGAAATTTTAACAGAAATGCATTTTATAAGTCAATATTGTAATCATACTCATTTATTTGCTGTTTGTTTGCCAGTATAGTCCATTGGGCCACAAGGAGCCCGTTTTCAATGGAGTCCTGGGGAGAAAAGCTCCAGAAAAATACAAATACATAGTACACATTGCACATATACATTACAGATTATCTCATATGAATACAAAGTAAATATGATAAGAAAAGGTTAACAATGATAGAATACATCAGTATAGTTCATTAAACAGCAATAAAAAATATTTTTTTTTTTTTACAAAAGTAACAGCATAGGGTAACTGTTACGTAGATGGTCAAATAGTTCAATAGAGCTGTGGAACTATAGGAGGCAGTGATGGTATATTTAGTTCTAGGAGAGTAGGAAGTGGTATTAGAAGGATTAGGTAGAATGGAAGCAGGAGAACTTCCATTGTGAAGTTAGGTGTGAGTGCAGCAAGGTTTTAAATGAGGAGAGACTGCTGGTGATGCGGATAGGAGATGGTAGAGAATTCCAGAGGCTTGCAAGAGAGAAGGACATTAGGTGATTCCCAGCTGGATGTGTGGGTTTGTGCAATTTAATTAGTTTTTGGGAATTAGATTTTAGAAGTCATTCTGGTTCATGCATTTCAATGGTAGTGGCTAGGAAGGGACAAAGAGAGGCATTGTAAATGAGTTTGTGTGCTTGGACGAGTTGGGTATAAGTGAGGAGGTTAGGTAGCTCAAGATAGTTTAGTTGGTGAAGAGAATTACAATGATGAGAAATGGCTCTGTGACATGCCACAAATTTTGTATCTTGTTATAGCAAGAGGAGAGTTTTGTTTTGAGGGAGGATTGCAGGTTGGTGAGGATAGATGCACCATATAGGAGGGATGGGATAAGGTGGAAGGAGAAATATAACGATTATGGCGATATAGCATACCAAGTTTTTTGTGGTTTTTTTATATTTACTTGTAAATGTTTGTCAAATTTTAGTCAATCATCTATGAGTACTCCTAGTAGTTTAGTGTCAGTGACTATTTCTAGGGGAGTATTGTTTTTGCTGGTGATTACAAATGAGTGGTTATCTAGGGAGGAGGTTTTGGAGGTGGTGAATAACATAAGTTTAATTTTGTTTGCATTAAGAGCCAGTTGGTTCTCTATCATCCACTGCTCAGGAGAAGGCACTTTGGGTAAGCTTATTTAGAGTTGGAATAGAAGGGGAGGAGCAGATAATAGTAGAATTGTCGGCATATTGAATGAGGCTGGAGTTTGGAATGGCTTGGTAGAAGTCATTAATGAATATGTTGAATTGTAGGAGGCCTAAAATGGAACCTTGGGGGACACCTGTGGGAGTATTAAGGAAGGGTGAAGTGGTTTTATTCCATTTGACTGATTGTTGTCTGGTTGTGAGGTAGCTGGAGAACCACTTGGTACAGGAAGGGGATAGGTTTAGTTTGGAGAATTTATTAAGAAGCAGGTTGTGGGAAATAGTGTCAAACACCTTGGAGAGGTCGAGGAGAAGGGTGGACACAAAATGGCTGGAATCATGGCTTTGTCATGGTTGCCAGAACCATAGAGCCAGGGGGAGCCCCCCCCCCACTTTTACAGCTGCAAGACCTGTTGGGAAAAATAAATGAAGTGGAGTTTTCATACTAACATGGATTCGCGCGTAGAAGTTAAACTAACTAAACTAGCTGTTCTTGTTCTCTTATTCCTCTGTGTTACAGGAGTTATGCTGTCATTGTTCTGTTGGTGCTGCTGAGACAGAGTCATGTAGGTAAGGAGAGCTTTGTTCTTTTATTTGCAGGAGTTATGCTGCTTGTGTGTGTGTGTGTGTGTGTGTGTGTGTGTGTGTGTGTGTGTGTGTGTGTGTGTGTGTGTGTGTGTGTGTGTAAAATGCCCCAGTTAGGTATACCTGGTGGTTAGTGTAACTCAGGCTCAAACAAGACCCTGATTCTCCACCCATACCACCACTTGTAAATCAGGGAGTTGAGTCCATAGCTCTTAACTGTCCAGATTTTCACAGAATATTTGGCTAATACTTTTGGTCTGTTCCTCTTAAAATTTGTGGTTTTCTGGCAAATCAGTGAGAACTGAATTCACTAAAGAATGATAGCCCTTTAAGTGTCAGTCTTCCTATATTTCAGGAAACATATGCTAACACAACACTTTATATTATCAACTTTCTAAGAATATACAAGCAATATTTAAAATGTGTCCCTGGTTTTGGGCCTTTGCTCCCCCCAAATAAATTTTGGCTTTTTCCAGATTTCTTGTGCTGCAAAGTTGAGAGATTTAGTGGAGTGTCAAGTGGATTTTACAAGGAGCTGAGAGCTTCTGGGGAAGAGAAGTTTAGTGCTACTTATGCTAAATCATTTGCATTGTTAGTAGCACAGCAGGTATTGTACTATCTTTTGATCAGAAAGCTGTGGGTTCTACTCCCACAGTATGCAGATGGATCGCTGATATTGTACTGTTGTTGTACTTTAAAGGGAGTGGATGCTGCAGTCCTATGAATGTTCTCCTTTGGAAGAGTTACATAGTAACTATGTTTCTGTTATCAGTTTGCCATCCATTCCCCATTGTAAAATTACTAGCTTGTCATTTTTTTAATGTAGCATAGGCAATTTATTCTTCAAGGGTAACAGGCACTTTATTTGTAGGTGAAACAATGAAATATAAAATTGCTTGCTAGCAGGAATCTCTTCATTAGTTACAGATCCCTTTAATGTGGAATTATTTAGATGACTTACTTCTGCAGAGATTTTGCATATTTACTGATACTGGTGGATTGTAATGATAGACGTTTGAGTGGCCTTTTATGGTTGAATTTTTCTGAAATGGTTAGTTTTGTCATTATTGTTTCATAGCTTACTAGAAGACTGTTCCAAACTACAAATTTAAAACACATTCTAACAAGTGGTGCTGTATTATACAAGGAATATAATTTAATAAAATCAGGTTAATACAATCATGAAGGTAAATCAAAGAATGCATACATGCATGCTTGCTCACAGGATGCAGGAGATCAAAATAGGGAAAGAGACCAGTCACCAATGGAGTCCCCCAGGGTCCGGTGCTGAGACTTTTTCTGTTTGGAATATACATCTCAAAACTAAAAGGAAATACTAAAGGGCTTTGGCTGACTAAGTCTGAGAGGACTGCAAGCTAGGAGCAGTTATTGAATCCCCAAATGACTTAACCATTATGCATGAAGGTTTGTCCCAAACAGTAACTGGTGCCAGAATCATGAACTGAAACTAAACTCCAAGAAATACATTATCATATTCTTTGGGAAGTCATCTACTCCAGGGAACTGCCAAATTGAAAATGCCTCCTGAGAAATAACCCAGTTGTTTGGCATTTGGGAATTTGTGTGTACAATGACCTAACTTTTGACCAATATGTGCCCAGAGTCACAATAAATTATTTCTATATTGCACAGCTTATAAACAAATTGATTGTGGCTAGATCTAGAGATGTTATTGTCCCTCTTTACAAAGCCCTCATTAGGTCAAACATTTTGTATAATGTCCACTTTGGCATGTATCTCTCCAGACCCATGCAACAACTGGAATACCCATAGAGATACCTTACTAAAAGGAAACAAGTCCTAAACAATAGGTTTTGCATGGATCACCTCAAGGATTTATTACTATACTAAGTATCCTACAGAGTGCTTAGAGGTGACATGTCTGACATACAAGGCATCCTCCGACTTAATACAGATGGACCTACTGAACATCAGCAAGTCAAACGGCATCAGAAATACTCAGTCTAGGTATCTAAACTGAATGTTGTGGAGAGATGGATATATATATATCACAGAGGCTACCACTGTTCCAGAACAGACTATCCATTCAAGTAAAACAAAGCTCCTCCCTGTCCATATTCAAATGCAACTTGGATCTAAGGATGGGTAATAGAAAATGTGCTCCAGGATTGCCCCTCATGCTACTAATAGATAGAGGTAGTTCCTAAATGCTGCATCCCTTACATGGGTCCCCTCAAATTATTTATAGTATGATCACATTTATTCTCACTAGGGCTAATATACAATTAACAGTCATGGGATATGTAAGACCAATCAGGAAATGCTAATTCAAGCACCAAAAGGAAATTGGCTAAGCTTAAAATGTTCTCCAAGTGAATCCATGCTGTGGTAGTAAATAGTTTTAAAAAATTGCCCTTTTTAGATCACTAAGTGCCCCTCTCACCCTCTGCCCCCTGTCTTCAACAGCTTCCAGCACCTCTGGGCTTTAATTGTTTCAAGGAAGGAGAGGAGGGCAGTGGAGGTGCTATGACCAGGTCTAAATCCATGCTGTGTGGGGGTAAGAAGCTGGTTGTTGATGAGATAGAGTAAGAGTTGTTAGTGGATACATTTTTCAAGAAGCTTAGAAATAGGGGATAAGATAGTAATAGGGCGGAAGTTTGGAATGTCATTATTATTGCCTCCTTTATGGAGCGGAATAATAAAGGCTTTCTTCCAGAGCTGGGGACCTGGCTTTATGAGATACACCAATTAATTAGTATGCTGACAGGGAGAGCAATGGCTTCTGCAGCTACTTTTAGGAAGTAGGGGGGAATTTCATCAGGGGCATTGGAACCAGGTTTTAATTTTAGGAGAAGTTTTTTTATGGTGGATATAGAGATGGGACTGATAGAGAAGGGTGGAGGTTGGAGGCAAGGGATGCTAGGGGAGGAAGGGATGGGTGCAGGCTGAGGAGGGGTCACAGAGGTGTTGGTGAAGGATGATGTTAGCGTGCTTATGGGCTCTATGAAGAAAGAGTTAAATTGGGTGGATAAGAGCCAAGGGAAGGAAGAATCAAGGGTGGGTAGAGCCAAGGGAAGGAAGAATCAAGGTAAATGAACAAAAAAAAAAAACACAATCAGTGGAGTGGAAGGTAAGTTCAGAGGAAAGTATGCAAGGAGGTAAGGGACATTCTAGCAGTGGTATAGGGAAAGGATTACAGTGATTCAGTGAGGTAAAGATGGTGCCACAAGAAGGAAGGGAAGGTTAAAGAGTCTAGGAGAGGGGGTTGGAAAGAAAAGAGAGTGGAGATGGATGTCACAGTGGCTAGCTGGTTGGAACCAGTACTGACAAGGTCGGGTCAGCAGTGTGAAACGGCACTGAAACTAACAATCAGAAAGGAAGCAACTGTGAAAATCAGAGCTGAAGAGGTAGGAAGAGAGCAAGCCAGAGATGGAAATGTTGCAGATATAAACTTAAAAACAGGATACAAAGGGTACAGAAGACGTACTAGGGGTTAAATAACACTCTAATGTGGCTGGCAACATTAAACCTACATATACTGGAACTATTGAGAGTTAAAATAACATTAAACCAAAAGTATTGGTACTATTGTTAGTTAAAACAAGGAATATGGTAGACTGCTGGCATTGTGCTTCCTCCTGGTGGCCTAAGTAAGTTACTACAGCCAGAAAAACTAACCTGTCTGTATGCTCACCTGCCCAGTAGTAATACTTTAAATGATAAAGAGCAGTTCACTTTTTAAAAAGCAGATAGTCTAAAAACACATTCAAAGTGTGGATAAATTACAGTAGAAGGAACACCTACAGTTGAGCTAGAAAGCTAAGGTTTTTAGTTTGTTTTTGGAGCTGCTTCAGGCAGGTAACTTAAGCAGATTTATAACACTTTCACAAGGTATTTTGCTGGGCGAGTCTGTTGAGCAGGGGATGACCACAGAGTGCTTATCCCGTTGGGAGAAGCTACAAGAGATAAGGGGGAACACATATAAAAGGTTATATCAAGAAAGTAAGAAAAGGCACGAGAGACCAGACCTAGAAAAACCCTAGAGAATCAGAAGGATACAGACAAGAAATAACCAGTGTAGCAATAACAGTATTCCCAGTTGACTAAGCCCTAAAAGTAGAGCAGATACTACTTTTTAAACAATTAATGTAGCACTAAAAGTAAATGCAGTAGTTTGTACAGAAGTGTCAATTAATAGCAAACACAGTTAACTGTAAGCAGAGCAGAAAACATTCTTAAAAAAACTGTAATAAAGCACTAGGAGTTAAATGCAGTAGTTTATACAGATAAAGCAACTTTTAGCAAACACAGTTAAATAAGCCCTGTGAGCAGAGCAGAAAACAATTCTTAAAAACTACAATGTAGTACTAGGAGTAAATGTAGTAGCTTGTACAGATACAGCAACTTTTAGGAAACACAGTTAACTAAGCCCTGTAAGCACAACAGAAGACTATTATTAAAAACTGTAATGAAGCACTAGGAGTAAATGCAGTAGCTTGTATAGATAAAACAACTTTTAGCAAACACAGTTAACTAAGCCCTGTAAGCAGAGCAGAAAACATTTCTTAAAAACTGTAATGTAGTACTAGGATTAAATGCAGTAGCATGTACAGATAAAGCAACCTTTAGCAAACACATTTAATTCTGCACTGACAGACAGTGTGTAGTTGCAGCAGACCTCCCAACTGTCCCGAATTACTTGTTTTTTACCGAGTTTAAGGGTCCCAATAATGGGGTGCCACGATTCCCGAGTGGCACCCCTTCATTTCCAATTTTTTACATCTTATTTTTTAAAATTTTTGCACTTTTGGAGCTGACGTCATCGCGTGCGCAATGACATCAGCTCCGTCAGCCTGTCGGAATCAAGACATGCTTGCACATCTGTTTGAATACTTTAGACAGGTTAGAAGTGAACTTGGAAGCCTGGATGCTTTTACTGGATAGTGGAAGCTTTTACGAACTGCAGTCCAAATGAAGGAGTGCTATGCTTTGCTGCCTTGGATTAGCTTTTTGATCATTGCTTGTCGGGTTGGGGTAAGCTAAGCCCAGATGATTGGAACTATGTTATGATTTTCTGGAATGACTCCTCGCTTTTTAGACAGTTAGTGTTGGTTAACATTTTCGGTCGTTGGGGTAGGTACTTTAGTTCGCTTGTACTTGGTGGAAGTGAATGCTGTGTGTGTTTGAGCTTATTATGATCATGTTAAGGTTATCTAAAAATATTTCAGTTTAGTGTAACTGACAGGTTTGCCATTAAGTGTCTGTGAAACTGTTGAAATCAGTTCATAAATAATTCCTTGGACTGTAGATACATCTTAAAATTCAATAGTTGTTCTTGAAGTATATAATGACCAAGGATGGGGATACTGTGAAAGGAAAATATCTGATGAACAAGCATGGAATAAAGAATCCTCATCAGATCCATGTAAGAATGAAAACCAAAAGAATTGGCAAGGCAAGCTAAACAGTGCTGGTTTATTCAAAACAAATGCCAAGTAGCAAAATCATGTAAGAATGCAATGTTTTCAAAACTGTTTTTGTATACATTTTGTGAGAGTAGGAATTATGAGTATAACAGATGAGGACCTGTTGAGAGGTGTACAGGAAATCAGTGCAAATATTTTCCATAAGGACTTAATATTAATGTACTGCTGCTGTCAATTTTGTTGGTATTATTTTTTTGGGCCGTGTAATGCTCAGATCTAGTGATAATTACTGGAAATACAGTTTTGATGTTAAAAAAACAATCAATACAAGTTATTATCCAATGAGCACACATCCTGTTGCTTCTCTCACATCATTCATGGCTTGCAACTGTCTTGAACAGCAGTGCAAAACTCAGTCACAGTTAACAGGTGACACAAACTTGCATTCCCTTCTTGCTCCAATCTTGAGAAATCCTGCGCATTCAAAAAACTCTAAAAATCATGTATACCCCTTTATGGATGGCTAATCTCCCAGTCCTAATGATAATCAAAAATACTGCTAGAAACTCCAAAAATCTAACTGTCAGAACAATTAGGCAAGACTATAATATTTGCCTGTATGTGGAAATAAGGTGTGTGTGTGTGTGTGTGTGTGTGTGTGTGTGTGTGTGTGTGTGTGTGTGTGTGTGTGTGTGTGTGTGTGTGGAGGTATGGTGAGATCTGAATTCACTACATGATAGCCATTTAAGTTTTAGTCTGTCTTTCAAGAAGCTGATGATTTGGCATAGGGGTATGTTGTTCTGACTGCAGTGCACAGGGTTGTTTTGGGTTCAAGACTTGGCAATGAAAAATGCATGGTGGTAACCTATTTTATTCTAGCAACTTTCCAAAATTATACAAGCAGTGATTATAATGTCTCTGGTTTTTGCCCTTTTGTTCCCCCCAAAAACAAATGAAATTGAAAATAAGTGCAAGAAGCTGTGCAAGATGCATATGGCTTACACTACTGTCATTCTATTTATAGATTTACACTTTTATGATGGAAATGTTCTTAACTGGGCAGTTTTTGTCATTACTGGCTCATGCATTTTGTTTCATTGCCTACTGGAAAAATGTTCAAACAATACATTTAAAATGCGATTGTGTGTGTGGAAGTAGACTTTTATGATGGAAATGTTCTGAATTGGGCAGTTTTGTCATTATTGGTTCATGGAGTTTGTTTCATTGCCTACTAGAAAAATGTTCAAACTATAAATTTAAAATGTGCTTTAACTTAAATCTAACAAGTGTGCTGTATTATACAAGGAATATAATTTAATAAAGTCAGGAAGGTGTATCAAAGAATGCATGCATGTTTCTTGTTTTGTGTGCAAGGGGCCTATGATTTGAAATCAGCCCAAAGGTAATCTTGATTCTTTATCCACCACTGACCAGATGCATTTTCTTTGGATGTGGTGTGGGTTTCAATGCTGTTTCAATGAATGTGAGTTTGAAGGGCAGAGAAGTTTTAATGCCAAGTCTGTTTTCATTGTGAGACAGTATTGCTTTGTTTATCTGATACCTATCCGTGTTTGTGCATTGTGCTATAAAATGTAAAAATAAAATCCAAATAATTATCGTAGAAGTAAAGCAGTATGCACACATTAGTGTTTATGGTAAATGGGATGAAATAGCCAGGTAATGGGACATTGGAATGGCTGCAGGGAGACTCTGGTTCCATATTTTGGTTGTCTGTTCTTCAGTTTGTGTTTGAAAGTTATTATCCCACAATTCCATTGGAGTGTGCGGGGTTATGTAATTATGTATGCAAATTTTAAGTTAATCACCGTACAGATTTGTACCTATTTTTCATGGGCCTTGTCCAGATTTTTGATGATTCCAGGTTGAGAGGTATGAGTTGCAGTGTAAACACAGCAATAAATAAAACAGTATGTCTTGCACAATACCTTCTAAAGCCAGAGAGCACACAGGCAGGGGGGAGTAGAAGCTTTCATATGGACTGCACAGAATCTAGAAAGTATTTTAAAGATGCTGCCACAGAAAGGAAAGGAAAGTTAAAGAGTTTGGGGGAGGGGTTGGAAAGAAAAGAAAGTGAAAGAAACTGGGTGAGGGGGTAGAATACTTTAGAATAGCATGTAGTCAGGCCCAATGTATGTATAATTAACTGTTCTCTATAAACCAGTTGTAATATAATTATAATTTTGTAATATATTTATAATTGTGAGAGTCAGGAGTATGATATCATTGCTGTATTAGTAATGTATAGTCTCACACATTCATATCTGGATGTAAATAATCTTAAAAAGGAATGTGGAATGTATAATGACTGTAAAATTAACATTACAGAATATTTATGTTTTTTTTCTTTTTTTTTTGTCTCTCCCATAACCCTCTTTCCTGCTATCATTTCTAATGTTTCTTATTTCATTGCATTGCAACATTTATTCCTGCTACATCATGACTATGAGCACAAGGAGTTAAACTGGCCACAGTGACATAGAACTCCATCACTCCACAGGTTTCTGCAACACTGCCACCATCAGCAGCAGGGGCACCCAGCACTTCTGGGTCACAAACTGACAGTGTTGCTTCCACAACACCTGAACTACCTACACCACCTGCATCTGTTACCTCTGACCCGGGTCTGGTGCAGTGCTACCCACCAAGAGTAATGGCAGTAGAAGTGGCGATTATCTCCATTGACAAAACATTAACAATTCAGCAAATGAAATCACATAAAGCCCCTGGCCCTGACGGTCTCACTGCTGAATTTTATAAAACTTTTTACCCCATCGTAGCACAGATTTTATTCTATATACTGAACTATATAATAAATAACAAAATTAATGATATACACTTTAATGCATCTAAAACTATTTTTATACTTAAAGAAAAAACAGACCCTAAAAACCCAGATAGCTATAGACCTATATCATTATTAAATATTGATACCAAAATCCTAACATCTATACTTGCAAACAGACTGAAATTTTTAATCGATAAAATTACCTCCTCTGAACAATCTGGTTTTATAACATTTAGACAAACAAGTGATAATACATTAACACTAAATACACTAATCTCATATGCTAATCAAAACAATCTAAACATATATGCACTCATTATTGATGCCCATAAAGCCTTTCATTTTTACTTCAAACTCTGCCTTATTTCAACATACCCCAAAAATGTATCCAAGCCTTACAAATACTATACAATAGCCCTTATACATTTTTATATATAAACAAAACATGGTCAAAAAGAATCCTGATCAAAAATGGAACCTGTCAAGGATGCCCTCTATCCCCGTTACTTTTTAACTTGTATCTAGAACCTCTCTTCCTAAATATAAAACAAAATGTATATCATAACCCCCCAATAATTTATAACACCAAAATCTTCTTATATGCATTTGCAGATGATCTAAATATTTACTGTACCACCCCAATCTCGGATATAAATAAAATACTATCTGCTATTGAAAGCTTCTCGATGATATCAAATTATAAACTGAACCTCAAAAAAACTAACATTTTCCCCTTAAAAACTCCTAAACCATTCTCCCTTCTACCACTGGTAGGGAAAATAAAAACTGATGAAGTAATTAAATACTTAGGCATTACATTCTCTACAAACAACAAAGACTTTTACTCTAATAATATAAAGCAAAAATGGCATGACATTCTATTAGACCTGAATAGATGGAAAAATCTAAGGCTTCCATTTTTGGCTAAAGTGTCGATAATTAAAATGAACAGCTTACCCAGATTACTTTATATTTTCATGTCTTCCCAGATAACCATACCCAGGAAATTTTTTAAACAAATACACATTGAACTTGCTAAGTTCATCTGGGAACCCATAAAAAGCAGAATCTCATATGATAAATTAACATCCCCCAAAAGTAAAGGTGGCTTAGATCTCCCAAACTTTGAGACATACTACTTAATTATAAAACCAATAGAATTGTATGAATTGCTGAATATAACCCAAAAGATAAAACTTGGTACTCACACTGGCTAAAAATATACCATAACCATATTAAAAGCCTGTATATCAACCCCAAAGCATTACCATTTTTAAACACCAATTTATTGAAATCCTGTAATGTAATAGAACCCCTTAAATACTCCATTGCACTAATACAAAAATTATTTAAATCATTAAACCTTATGCAAGCTATGATGACATTACAACCCTTACATAAAAACCCTAATCTTAAAATAAATAATCAGACTTTAAATCTAAATTGCTTCACTCGACTAATAAACACAACCATACAAGACATATATCCATACTTAAACTGCTCTGTTCAAGAATTAAGGAACCAACTGAACCTTTCCAAATCATATTTACTGATCCTGAGACAGATTAAGGAGTTATGTACTAGTTATCTCCATGACTCTATCATTAATAATGAAGACATAGTAACCTGTAATTTACTTTGGAAGACTTTCCTCCTAACTAAAAAATCTACCTCATGTACTTACAAAATGATCAAATACATGAAATTCCAGAAACATATACTCATCTCTGACTACTGGAGGAAAAAAACCTTCCATCCATTGATAATCATAAATTGAATCAAGCAATTAACCTAACAAAAAAATCTATATCCCCTTCAAAAACTCGCTTTTACTCAACTCATGATCTATAATAATGCATATTTCACACCTACTATTTTACATAAATGTAACCCCATAAAATCCCCACTCTTCCCTCAATGCAAAGATAAATCTGCTGACTTACTCCACATTTTCTGGAGCTATAAATGTGTATTCAAACTCTGGAACTCCCTTAAACTTCAACTACAAAAGACGGGCTATCAGACATCTACACTCACCTGGGAATTTATGATATTACACATTCTCCCAAATAATATCTCCAAAAACCAAGCAATTACCCTGATTAATATTTTCCTCTTAATGAAACTTTATATAGCTACCAACTGGCTCAACTCAACCAATAGCTCTTGGGAGAACTTTAGATTGATAGCGATTAAACATCTATTAGCCCATACAATAATAATCAACAAAAGGGACCAAAATATTAAATTTTGCAACCTATGGGAACGCATTTTTAATATCATACTTGCATAAACTACCACAAATGACCCTACTTCATCATAACTAAGAATTTTCACGTTTTACATCCATAATTTACATAAATATCTATTTCTCTTTAAGACCTTATATATATTAATCCTACTGAAACTATTTCTTTTGCTATATTGAATTTTGGAAGCATCTATGTACATAGTGTAGATAAGATTGTTTGATTGATTAACCTCTTTTTGTATTAATCTTAATGTACAACAATTGTTTAATACTCATATGTTTTTGTTTTTATATGATACATCTCAGTTACTGTCCTGTTTTATTGTAAAAATAAATAAATATTATTGAAAAAAAAAAAAAAGAAGTGGCGATTATGTCACCCAACAAGAATTGACGAGGCTGATGGAGAAGATTATGGAGAGGGGCTTGGGTGCCTACATTGGCTGTATGGAAAGGATCCTGCAGTGGGTTGCTAAATTGCTTCACCATCTGGCACTGCCCATGGTGTCTGTGACAAAAGAGAGTGGCAAACGTTCATAGGGTGAGGGCTAGAGTCACACTGTTTTCATGCTGAATGGGGATGTACCTCCAAAATACCATGCCTAACTCCAGTCATGGTGGCACCCTCCCTCTAGTGTCCATCACTGTCCCTGTCTTTCTTGTATGTCCGGTATGTCTATGCCTGCTACCTAACCTACCCTACAAACCTACCTCTGTTATACCTAAATACTTTCCCCAACATTTCTCTCTTTCTTTAAATAGCAGAAAAATTACATCTGTCCCACAAAAAAAAATATGTCCCATAAGTATCACTCCACTTTGCCTGTGTGCATGTATAACACAGCTGATTTATTCCATTTGGTCACAAGATATTATTAAGTTGTTTTGATGGGTCATTTATGATGTCTGTACCCAAAGTGTCCAAATTGTTTGTACATATAAATCTTAGCTTTTGAAGAAGTGGATAGATATGGTTCTCTCACACCACCATGCTCCTCATTCCTTAATTACTCCTCCAGTGTCCTACTCTCTTCTTGCTCCACATTTTCATCACTGTCCTATCATCCCCATTTCACACCGTTAAACTGGTCAAAAAATGGATTCCACATACCACATACTGCCAGAAATGGCTGACAAACAGAAATATTATGACTAAGTTGTATACCTAATGCAAGTGTGTAAGAAAAGGAAAATGGTTCCAGTAATGTGTACTTAGCAACAATCCGCGGTGGTGCAGCGGTAGCATTGTTGCCTCACAGCAAGAGGTTCTCCCATTCAATTCTCAGCTAGATTGTGGGGAGTGCCTTCTGTGTGGTGTCTGCATGTCCTCCCCGCGATTGGGTGGGCGTTCGAAAGACATGCATAAATGGGCGTGCCTTCATTGAAGGTTGAACGTCGAGCTGGCACCTCAGCATTTGTGAAACTCTACTGCCAATCATTAGTGGACCGGAGTTCCGCTGTGGCGGCCCCTAACCGGGAAAAGCCGAAAGACAAACAATGTGTACTTAGCATCACTGTTACACACATATGTTATTCCCTACTATGACTCAGTGTGAAGTAACATGTATCAGTCAACAGACGTAGACATAACACTTTCTGAATACTACAAAAAATTACTCTTGCTACTTTCACTAGTGCATGATGCCTGGCATCAAGCAGTAACTTACAGTTCACGTCCTATGACAAAAACTGCTGAGAACTTGCCTATAGCTTCATCCATATAGCGCTTGTCTCGCTAAAATGCTTAGCCCCACTGAGCATCAGAAAGTAATGCTGATAAGAATATAAAGAGACAGTTATTATTTTATCAGCTTTAGTGGTTTAATGTAGTCCAGATGGGATTTTGAATTGCCAGTATACCATGTTGTGATTTGTGATCTACATTTTGATGCTGTTTCTTTCAAAGCACATTGCTCATTCTGCCATAAGTGTGTCACGTTCCCTTCAACTGTGTTTTCTGTCATCTGTGATGTCACGTCTTCTGCAGTGTCATCAGTTAGTGCACAAGTCTAGAGAATGTAGAGTGAGGTAGGCAGATGAATGAATCCAGTGGTCTGTACCCAGTATGGGCCTGTACAAAAGCAACTGGTAACAGGCAGGACTGGCTTGCTCAACAGATGTGAGGCATGCAATTCAACTCACTGTTAACATTTACAAAAGTACATGGCTTTGATCTCCCAAGTGTTCTACTCCCTCATGGGGCTGGGGGCATATATATTCAAACGTCCTGCTCAAGTTATCCCTCCAACTGTGTGCTGTCAGTCAGTTGTGGTATTACATTTTTCTGTGGCATCACCAGTTAGTGCACAGGTCTAGCGCATGTAGAATGAGGTAGGCAGGTGTTCAGATTTGGCCGTGTGTACCTGATATGAGTGTGCAAGTAAAGGAAAATGGTAACAGGTACAGGGCTGGCCTACTCAACAGATGTGATGTGTACAATTCTACTTAAAGGTAACATTTACACAGGTGAAGAATTCTGATCCCCCAGGTGATACACTTCCTTTTAAAGGAAGCAATATGCATTCAAACACACTTCTACTGTTATCCCTTCAACAGTGTGCCATCTGACAATTCTGATTTGACTTCCGCTGTGGTGTCAGCTGTTAGTACACAGCTTTAGTCATTGTGGGTTAATGTAGGCAGGTGTTTGAATCCAACAGTCTACACCTAGCATGAGTGTGTTCATAAGCAATTGATAACAGGCTGGACTGGCCTACTCAACAGATGTGATGTGTACAATTCTACTTAGTGGTAATATTTACACAGTTATGAGGTTCTGATCTCTCAAGTGTTATACTCCCTTTTAAGGAAGGCCATATTCGTTCCAAAACCCTACTCATGCTATCTCTTGAACTGTGTGCTTTCTGACAACTATGATATGACTTTTGTGACGTCAGCAGTCAGTGCACAGATCTAGACAATATTGTGTAATGTAGGCAGATGTTTGATTCCAGCCATGTGTATGTAGTATGAGTGTGCAAGAAAAGACAGTGGATTACTCAACAAATATGATGTGTACAGTTCTACTTAGTGGTGATATTTACAGGAAGGTGGTTATGATCTTCCACATGTTGCACTCCCTTTAAGGGAGGCCGTATGTATTCAAACACACTGCTCAAGTTGAATCTTCATCTGTGTGCTTTCTGACATCTGTACTATGACATTCTGTGGCATCAGCAGCTATTGTACAAATCTAGAGAATGTGAGTTAGATAGGCAGGTGTTTGAATCCTGCAGCATGTACTTTATATAAGTGTGTACAAAAGCAAATGGTAACAGGCAGTAATAGCTTACTCAGTGTACATGATGTGTAAAATTCTGCTCAGTGCTAACACTTTCACAGATGGAAGATTTTGATCCCCCAGGTGATACACTCCCTTTTAAGGGAGGCCATGGATGGAAACACACTGCTCATGTTATCCCTCCAACTGTGTGCCTTCTGACAATTTTGTTATGAGTTCTGTGGCATCACCAGTTAGTACAAAGGTCTACAGACAACAAGTTATATATGTGTTCACATCCATCTGTGTCTGCCCTGTATGAGCATCCAAAACAAACAAAAAGATACTGATGACATGCTGGAATGGATCACTCAACAAGTGACGTCTGGTATTTTATTGGTTTTTTTTGATGGGTGAGTAATTTGGGTCCTGTAAGTGCTTTACTTCTTGTAAGCATTCCCAGTTTAACAAAATACATTGCATCTGTTCCACTGCATGAATGCTAGCACTAAAAATACTATTTTCAAATGAAATAGAATCACTGCTGTCATATATGGCCAATAGCAAAATTTTAGTGCAACAGCTGTCTGTGAAAATAATTCTTGTTCTAATTAATTTTAGGAAAATGGAAGTGAAGAAGATGGTGTGGAACTGCAAGAAATTAAAACAAGTGGGACAAGTGAAACTCACCACCTTCAGATGGAGAGTTTAAATTATGGGGCAGTGCACTTGGGCAGTACTCAAGACACTTCTCCAAAGCAGCCATTGTCCAGTGGAGATCAAATGAGAGACGGAAATTACCAGAACATTGGCTTTGAGGAGGACAATGAAAATTAATTATACTGGCATCTAAGGGTTATCTTGAAATTTTATTAAAAATGCATCAGCTGTTAGGCCTTTTTCAAGAAAGGTTTGAGCCACAAGCAGGAATCTCTGTCCTTTCACTCCACATATAAGTAGGTTAATATAATAGGCTAAATGTTTTATTTCATTTAAATAGTTCAAAGTGATGAAATCAGATAGTTTTCTTTGTGTTATTTATTTTATGCATATCTTGTCTATGTTACGAATGTTAGAGACACACCTTTAATGAGAACCTTTTGTGGCTAAGAAGATTATCTGTGACTTTTCTTCAAAGCAATTTTAACCTTAGCTGGGCACAAAAAAACAAAATGAATAAATGTTTTACATGTAATTCAAAGCACATGGAAAGTCAGTGTTATTCATTGGAGATGCCACAGATGTGCACTTTTAGGTAATAGAACCCATTTGTACAGAATGCTATGATTGATATATTTTGTTTATAGAATAACACAGGTTGGGCCAGATTCCAAAGCTATTTGATCTGTGGCAGAGGTCTGGCCCATGTTTATGATCAAATAAGGTTTGTGCACACTATTCTCAAATGAAGAAGTGTTGAATCATTGCATTCATGTCAAAGCACTACATGTAATTGATTCAAAGGCAGTGGTAGTATAAGCCTAAATGCTGTTGGGTAGAAATAAGGTAGAAGAAAGAATTGGTGAAGCATGCCTGAAAATGCAGGCATGCTCTACAGAATGACTTGTGGGGCATGCAATGGTAAGATACAACTGCAATGATGAATTTCATAATGTGTAGACTACTACATTAATCCTGTGAAGTTAATAAGCTATAAAATGTATGGTGTGGTAATGTTACTCAACAAAACACACTATACCAGCCCATAACCTTGTATATATAAGAAGCAGGCACTTTTTGTATGGCTCATGGGAGATAAGGAAGATTGGTAAGATTTAAAGAAAAAATGTAATACTCCTCCTGTGTAGCGCATACTGTGGAAATAAAATGTCCCTCGGTACAAAATGAGGCCACAACCCCTGTCTAAACCAACAGAAACATTGTCATGGAAAAACAACACCATCTACATTCCTGTCAGACACTACACAAACAGTAACATCTGTCAAACAATGGAGACTATAACTTGTAGCATCAGAGATAGTTTTATAGTCCTCCATAGTTGTTGCCATGAAACTGAACTGAACTGATGACTGGGGAGCCCAGGATATGCATAATACTCTTGGCTGTATATCACATGGAGATCTCCCTATCCTCAGTTTATACAACTGTCCTCTTTAGAGAAGTGTTTGATAGCTCTATCTGTGATTTCTGTAAGCACTCATCCTAGCTGCAAACCTATTGCACAGGTACACGTATCTTGTACCTCCCACTTTGTTTTCCCCATATATATATATATATATATATATATATATATATATATATATATATATATTTCATCTGTACTACCTATATAGACAAAGTTTCTAGATGTATGTTATTGGTACTCACAGATTCATCCTTAACTGTTCATCTACCTGATAAACCACCAAACACTACTACATTGTCACAACAAATTCTACACATCTTTGAAGTTCAGTACATTGTTACAATTATGAATATGTGTGTGTGTGTGTGTGTGTGTGTGTGTGTGTGTGTGTGTGTATATATATATATATATATATATATATATATATATATACTACACACAAATTCTGTTAATATTTTAAAATATGTATTGCTGTAATATGTTTTCTGTCATAGCAGGGTTCTGCAAATTCATGCCCCCCACACATAACTTCTAAGTATACAGAGAGATGTTACTCTCAAAATAAAGAAGCCTCACATACTGAAGGAGCTTTACTTACATAGCATGTCTTTCATTCTCAGTATAATTCCTGGCTTACATGCAGTTTTGGGTCAGATGCCACTGACTTCAGAACGCTGGTGATGGTATGATCAAAAGATCCTGCACAGGTGTAGGTAAATACGTAACTTCTGGTTATAATGATGGGTTCATCCCACAGGTAGCCTCATATGTATTCATGTATTTAGCACAATTCACATATAAGAACAGCTTCTCTAGCTTGGCATTCAACTTATGCCATGCTTCCCTGATGGTCTGAAATCATGCAGATGGCTATCTGCTTTATAGTATTAATTTTTTTTTTGTTCATTCATTAAGGTTGGCATAATGGTTAATGTCTTCACTGCCCATGCACAAGGTACAAAGTTTGATCCTGACCTCTGGCCAATCCATGTTTGGAGTTTGTAAGTTCTGGAGTGTCTCAGTGTAGATTCACTGAAAGGATGGAGCATGGAAGTGGATGACATGATGGTAAAGAGGAGGCTGGACATCATGTGTATCCAGGAGAGAAAATGGAAGAGCAGTACAGCAAAGCCATTTGGCTTAGGATCCAGAGTTTACTATTCAGGAGGATGGGTTAGAAATGGTGTGGGAACTGTGGTGAAGGACAGACGTCAGAAGGCAGTGACGGATGTCATCACAATTAGTGTCAGACTCATGTCAATCAGACTCCAGCCTAATGATAGGGCAGTATTCATAGTCTCAGCCTGTGACCCACAGTGGGTTTGTGATAGTGAGGAAAAGAGTGCATTCAGGCAGCAGTTGTAGAGCCTACTAGATAAAGCAGGATAACATGATTTGGAGTTAATTATGAATGACTTGAATGCATATATCGGGACAGACAGAAAATGTGTGGGAATTGTCTGGCTCCACATGGGTGGGTCAACATGAATAAAGAAGAACCAACCATCCACAGCTGTAGTTTAAAACAAAGGCTTATTTATTCCAACAAATAAAAACAGGTTAGTGCTTTCATGCAGTCCTCTGCACTTCATCAGACATTAAAAACACAAATAATACATTTCTTTAAATAACACAATCAATTATAATCAACCAATAAAAAAGTTGAAATAATGGAACAATTCCCTTGCCTTAAGGGCAGGTTTTAAAGAAACATATGTATTAAGCCCTGGTGGTCTATGGGCTTGCATAGAAATAATCCAGTTTAATTCCATTAATTCAACTTGATTCATTAAATCACCTCCTCTAGGGGTGACATTCAACTTTTGTAAAACCATGAAACAAAAACTATGTGTTGGAAATTCACTAATATGCTTAGCTAAAGCATTGACAGTGTCACTCATATAAATAGCTCTTATATCCTCCATAATCCTATCTTTTAAAGAATGATTTGTCTTTCCTATATAGAAAGAACTGCAAAATTTACACATATCCATTAAACTAAGTTTTCAGACATACAGGCTGCATAAAGTCTAGGTATAAAACATCTACTTGTTACTGGATATACAAGCATTCTATTATCTGAAATAAACTTGCAAGCCCTACAATTGCAACATGCAAATGTCCCTTTCCCAAAGGAGTGCAGGAAAGAGTGGGAGGTAGAAAAGACAGACCAGACTAAGAAGGAATACCGGATGGCTAACAAAAAAGCTGAGAAAGGAGTTGCAATAGCAATGAACAAGGCATCAGAGGCACGCTACAAGCTTCCGGAAAGTGAGTCAGTAGATGCACAAAGAAACTACATCAGGTTGCAAGGCAAAGACAGAATGATAAACAAGATGGTCAGACACCTTCATAAGGGATGCCAGCAGCACCCTGCTCACCAGTCCACAGGGGCATCAAAGGGAGATGGAAGGAGTACTTCCAGCAGCTTCTGAATCTAGAAAACCCCAAAGAAGCTGTACTAACCCCAGACACAGCCTATGATGAGAGAAGAGGTGGAACCCACTGTTGAAACGTAAGAACAGCACTGAGGAAAATTAAGTCAGGGAAAGCCACAGGTTCAGATGAAGTCACAGCAGATATGATGAAGATGCTGGGTGAGATGCTGAGAAATGGCTCCTGAGGGTACTCATAGCAGTGTGGAGAGAAAGGCCCAGATTACTGGATAATAAGCATACTAGTACCAGTGTTCAAGAAAAAAAAGGGGACTTTCACAACTATGAGCAGTACAGAGGTATCAAAATCCTGCCACACTGCATGAAAGCACTGGAGAGGGTGATTGATAAATGAATACATAAAGTAATAGAAAGTAATATGGCAGATGATCAGTCTGCAGTAAGACAAATAGTTGAGAAGAAACTAGAGTCCAACTAGGCATTCCTAGACTTGGAGAAAGCATATGACAAGGTCCCACAAAAGCTTATTTGGGCAGTCCTGTGGTGCTTTGGTAGAATTAGTGCAAGCTATGTACAAGGTCCCAGTGACTCAAGCATGAACAGTGTTTGGTCTCACAGAGGGATTCCCAGTTGGAGTGGGTGTGCATCAGGGTTCAGCTCGGAGCCCACTGCTGTTCATACTGGTGATGGACTATATTAGCAAACAGGTTGGAGGGGACAGATCAACAAAGCTGCTGTATGCAGATGTTGTGGCATTACAAGCAGAACCTGAGCAAGAACTTCAACAAACAATAGGGGAATGGAATGCAAAACTAAAGGCACTTGGAATGAAACTGAGTAAAGATAAGGCAGCTGGTAATTGCAGCAAATGAGGGAAATCAGAGGAGAATTGGGATAGAAGAGAAATAGTGGAACAGGTCAACAGCTTCAAGTATCTGGGAGGAGTGGTTGAGGAGAAGGAAAGTCTGAATGAGGAGGATAAAGCTAGAATCAGAGGCGCTGCAGCTAACTGGCACAGAGTGTTAGGTGTAGTATGTGACAGAAGAATGCCAAATAAGATGAAAAATAAAGTGTACAAAACAGTGGTGCAACCAGTATTACTGTATGGTACAGAAACCTGAGCAGTAAAGCCAGAGCAGTTGAGGAAGCTAGAGGTGATGGTGATGAAGTGCCCGAGATGGGTGGTAGTTTGAAGTCTACGGGACAGATGAAGAACTGAGGACATATAAGCAGAAGCCAAAGTAGCTCCAATTGCAGAAAATGTCAAAGAGAACAGATTACAGTCGTCAGGAACGTGTGCAGAAAAGCCAATCTGGTGAAGAAGATTTTGTACAGACAGAAAGAAGGGAAGATGAAAATGGTGTCCAGTAAAGAGGTGGCTTGATTGTGTTAGAGAAGACCTGTGACAGGCATGAGTGTCGAAAAAGGCAGGAGAGTGGCACTGAATAGAGAGAGATGGGGGCAGTTTATCACAACACCACAACCCCATTTAGAAAATGGGAAAAAGGTGCCTGGTGATGACGATTAATTAAGGTTATTTGGCCTCATGTCTCAAGTATATAATTGATTTCAAAATATTCATATGATTCAGTATTGTTTAAACTCTTCCTCAATACAAATTATTTCAAACATTTTTATGTACATGTTCAACTTCATTATTTTGTTATTATTTCTGAGCATAAATGTCTTATATATCTTTGGCAGTGATGTACACTTCCCAAATGATTACTTCACATATTGAAACAATATTCTATTTAGAAAAGTTTTGCAGTTTACAACATTTAAACAGACACAAATACTGCCATCATCACATCATGCAACATGAAACATTTATTTTAACAGTTAAAATGATAGGAACTCAATTTTCCTCATTTAATCAAAAATATTAAAATATGTTAATTCTAATTTCTGATGAATGGTAATAATTCTAATTTCTGATGAATTTCTCTTTACTGTAAGAATGTAGTTGTTCTCCAAATTTTAATATTCCTGACATTTATGGAAAATGTTAAGACTTTTAGATATGTTCTGAACAAGGGCATTGATGGTGTTATTTTAATAATAATAATAATAATAATAATAATAATAATAATAATAATAATAATAATAATAATAATTATTATTATCATAATAATAATAACCATTTGTTAACCAGGTAAGTCCACTGGACATAATCTTTTTTCAGAAGTGATCCAGGAGAAATTATTTTTGATTGTCTCCATGGACTCAATAATGCCTACACGAAGTACACACTAAGTGTACACCGTTCTGAGTGAACAGACAACACAGACTTAACGACTTAACTCATACCTTCTTCCTCTTAATTTTAGTTTTCCTACTGATATTCTTGTAGCTTTAAATATTGACAGAGATTTATAAAGGTTACGACAAAGTGTAGACTACATGTACACTTAGTGTAATCTTTCTGAGTGACTAGAAAGCACAAAAAATTAGATAATGTTCTTAAATATGTACCATGTACACTTAGTGTAGGCTGTATTGAATCCAGCCGTGTTTGTTCTCCTGCACATTCTTTTTGTCTTTTGAGGTGTTTACCCAAATTTATTTATTTTTTTTTATTTATTTCACATTTGTTAATTGGGTTAGTCCAACTGAGTTTGCAAACAAACCCATTTTCAGTGGAGACCCAAGGGGAAAAGCCCCAGCAAACATAAGTAAAAATAAATGACAATATACAAATATTAAATAACAATCACAATACAAAATAATTGTAAAAAAGAAAAGGTTATTAACTATTTGCATTGCATTGATAGTAAGCAATCCATTTTCAGTGGAGACCCAAGGGGAAAAAGCCCCAGCAAACATAAGCAAAGATAAACATACAGGACAAAAACTATTAAAAACAACACTGCAAATACAAAATTAATTATAAAGAGAAAAAACAAAAGAAAAGAATTATGAACATTAAGGTTTGCACTGATAGTTTGTCTGTGTCTTTCGGCTTTTCCCGGTTAGGGGTCGCCACAGTGGAACTTTGGTCCGCTAATGATTGGTAGTGGATTTTTATGTACCGGGTTACCAGCCCTGATGCACAACCTTCAACGAAGGCACACCCCATTCACATATGCCTCCACACAGAAGACACTGTAGCTGAAAATCAAATGGGATAACATCTTGCTATGAGGCGACAATGCTACCGCATTGCACTGATAGTAGTGGACTAAAATTTACTACATATGAGAGTAAAAACAAAAAGATAATCGTTGTTCAAAAGAAGGACAATGTATAGACATTGATAGGAAGTGGGAGGGATAAATATTGTGGAGAAAGGGGGGAGCTATAGTAGGGCTATAGTAGTAGAGCTGAGGGTTTAGGAGGTTAGTTTATGCTGAAGTTACTAGAAGAGAAAGAAAGTTCGGAGATGCAACCGGTTTTACAGTGGAAGATACTAAGACTACGTGTGGTCAAGGCAATGGCATAAAGGATAGTAAGGCAGTCGAGGCACTGTGTTTAGGGCAGAAACCATGTTGCGAGGGGGTGAGGAGATTTTTGTGAATGAGATAGGACAGTAGTTGAGTATGTATACATTTTTCAAGGATCTTATAGAGCAGTGAGAGAATAGCGATTGGTCTATAGTTAGAGAGTTCAACAGAGTTGTCACCTTTGTGCAGAGGAGTGGTATAGAAGGATTTCTATATTTCTGGTCTGGTAGATACCTGAATAGAGCGGTTGATTAATACAGATACAGGATAAGCAGCAATTTTCAGAAATTGAGGGGGAAGTTTATCAGTGGAGGGAGAGCATGGCTTTAGTTTAAGAAGCAGGGATTTGATATATTTAGTAGAAACAGGTCGCAAGGTAAAAGGCTGAGAGACAGAGGAGCATAAAAGTTTAGGGGGTGGTGAGGGTGACACAGAAGAGTTGAGATGAGCAGAGTTACCAGAGGGTTGGAGTTTAGAGATGCTGTCTATGAAGTGCTTGTTGAGTAAGTCTGCAGTTTCAGAGGGATAGTGATAGGGGAAAGGGTTAGGGATGGTAGGCGAGCCAGTGTGGAGCAGGGAGTTGATAGTACTCCAGAATTTTTTGGGGTCATTTGGGTGAGAGCTTTGAAATTTAGTGAAATATTAGCATTTATCCAGTCCAGACAGGACTGGTCTGGAAATTAGGACATTGCCGGTGTTGGAGGATGAAAGCCTACAGCAGTGAGGATGGTGTGGATGCAAGGTTTTTGATGCACGTATGAAAGTGGCTGACTCTGTTGGGTCAGAGTGAATGGCCTAGTAGTTGGGGCATTGCTGGAGTTGTGGAACGCTACCGATAGTGTGACTGGTATAGACTACCGCGGTCACTGCAGTTCGCCATTGTGATGGGTTATGAACATGGTTATTGCATCTTAGTGCCTTCCGATGGCTTGGACTCGGCTGTTGTTGATGATGATGTTCTTGTTGATGATGTAATTGTTCCTGTGTTTATGTTTTGTTTTGGACTTGAGCTAAGAGAAACATAATTTCGTTCAGCTGTGAAGTGTTGCTGCATGGTCTGAATGACAATAAAGTTTTACTTGATTTGATTTATCCAAAATAATATATTTTTTACATGATTTCTGAGTTGCTTATAACCTTGGCGAAAGGTGGGAGTTTTAGTGGTTTGCCATTTTTTCCATAGAGCATTTCTTTCATGCATCAAAGCATGAGTAGCTTTGGAGATCCAGGGTTCAAAATTAGATTTGGTTCTGATTTTGTGAGTTGGGGCAAGAGAGTTTAGGACATCAAGGAAAATGTGGTTGAATTTAGTAACAGCATTACTGAGTGGGAGAGTTTTTAGGAAAGACTAGTTGATGGCAGAGAGTCTATAAATAAAGGTTTCAGGGTAAAAGTTAGTCAGTTTCCTACAATCTCTGTAGAGATGGGGCTTAGAGAGATGTGGAGAGTGCCTTAAGATAGAGATGGGAGAATGGTCACTAATAGAGTCAGGGAAGATAGAAGGGTTACAGTAGTTGTGATTAGAGTTGGTCAAGATCTAATCAAGTGTGGAACCAGTAGCGTTTTTACTGTAGTGGGTAGGGGTAGTAATCAGTTGTGAGAATCCATACAGGTTTATGGAATGTTGGGGTGAGTTACCAATAAGGGAGTTCCAATCTATATTAACATCTCCAAGAATGATGGCTTCATAGGGGATGGAGGTGTTTATCCAGGAGAGTATATGTCAAGGATAGGGATGTTTTTACCTGGGGAGATATAGATAGAGGCAATAGCAAACTTCCTTTAGTTATTGATGTGACAGTCTAGGAGCAGTAGTTCAGCAGCGGAGAAACTAGGCAGGGTAATGTCTATAGGTGTTAGCATCAGTGAAACAGAGTACAAGATAACCACCCCACCACCTTTTTGGGTGTCCTATCAGACCTATAGATATTGTACTACAAATAAATTATAATTTTGGGTCAACAATTTTCTTGTTTATATTTCTAAAAGAACAATATTTCCAGTCAGAATATGTAAACATTACACTCTTTTTGTAACACATACTCTGTTGTATTTTTTTTTTGTATTAAGACTCATTTCTTGAGTTTTTCATCAATATCACTTTTTGTGGCCCTAGTCATACCTGAATGGAGGTATGCTATCTTTCCTAAGAACCTTCCTGCCATGGGTCTTAGAGTCATACACTGTCTTATGCAGTTCTCATTGTGCACCCTGAGTACAGACTTTTCCTCTAGGGAAAGTGGCTTTATGGGTTATCATTAAAGTTCCTGGTGCTAGTTTGAGGGGGTCTATATTAGAATACAGAACATTTAAAATGCCGAGTGTTCTAAAATCGACCCGTTTTCAGCGAACGCTGAAAATATTGAAGAAACAGAAAACCGAATTTTTTTCCTAGGGAAAGAATTTGGTTGTCCGTTTCTGTTGCTTCGGTATTTTCAGTGCTCTGGTGGAACGTTACGGTTTGGGTTCAGGTAAATGTGCGATTGAGTGCGGGTTAGGTGAGGTAGGGTTAGGGTGTGGGTTAGGTAAGTGTGTGATTGTGTGGACGTGAGGGTTAGGGCAGGGTAGGTGAGTTAGGGCACAGGTGAGGTGAGTGTACGACAGTGACGGACTTTAGGGTTAGGGTTTGGGTTAAGGTAAGTTGATAGTTAGTGGTGTGTGTATAGTTTAGTGTAGGGTTAGGTGTAAGAGTTTAGGTATATGTGTATGGATTGCTGTTTGTTTGGTGTGCTTATGTTGTGTGTATGTGTTTTGGAACAGTGAATTTTTTCCCTAGGAAAAAATTTGCTGTTCTGAATGTTCAATGTTTAGTATTTTCGATTGGTAGGGTTCGATATTAGAACATTTTGAATGTTCGGTGTTCTAATATAGACCCGTTTGAGGAGTTAACCCTGAGAATGATGAAAGATTGTTACACTGACTTCATGCTAGCAAAGTGGTGAGGGTTCTGAGTATACAGAAAAACATGCTATTTTTTTTCTAATTTACATGCTTCATAGGTTCATAGGATGATACTAGGCTATTGTCTTGGAGGCCATTATAAGCCTAGCCAAGAATTTTGTCCATGTTCCCACAAAGTCAGCACCTGTTTCCCCTGTCAAGCGGGGACAAAGGCGGGATCCAGGGGTGTATTTTCTGTTTCCCATCCAGTCGTCCAGGTTCCTCTTAAAGAGGGCTAGAGAGGTACTCTGCTTAACATGGAGAGGGAGTCTATTCCACAGATGATGAAGTCTCTGAGAAACAAACCTATCCTGCCAACAAGTTCTATTAATGTCACAGACCAGGTTTATGCCTTGCGTGAGGGTTGCCTGAGTGGATTTTGACTTATGGATATGCAGCAACTCCATCAAGGCTGGGTCTGAGATGGCCTTGTATGCCAGACGCAGGTCACCTCTGAGTAGTCTTTATGAGATGGAGTAGAGGGGCAGGGCTTTTAGCCCATCTGTATAGGATAGGTGTTTGATACCCCTGGATTTTCCTGGTCAGGAACCTCTGTGGTCTCTCCAGCTGCTGCATGTGCTTGGCTAGGCACATGCCAAAGGGGGCATTGCACTCGATAATGGGTCTGATAAGGGAGGAGTACAGGGATGTTATGACCTCCTTGTTCCTGGATGAAATACCCTTATTTAATATGTGGGCCATGTAGAAAGCCTTCAGATAACGGAGGCAACATGGTAGTCAAAAGTCAGCTTGCTATCAACCTGGGTGCCCAAGTCCCTCACGACTGCTTGCGTGCTTAGTACGTTGTTCTTTATGTGATAATTAGTGGGGAAACCATGTTCCCCAAAGGGGATAATGATGCATTTCTTAGCATTCAGTTTTTGGCCATGCTCCTGGCACAAGTCATTAGCTTGGGTAAGGCCCTCTTGGAGAATGTTCACATCACTAGGGGAATTTAAGACAGTGCCCAGCTTGCAGTCATCTGCAAACCTGGTCAGCTACAGACCACCAGTTTTGGCTTGAACCTCAGAAAAATATATCCCAAACAGTAGAGTCCCCAAGACCGATCCTTGGGGTACACCACTCATTACAGGTCTACTACTAGAGGTGGCTTCCCCTATTTTGACTGAGTGGGTTCTATCAGTGAGCCAGTTAGCTACCAATCTGGTAACATACGGGTTGATGCCTAGCTGGGAGAATTTATCTATTATGCCTGAGTGGGGAATAGTGTTGAAGGCTTTGGCTAGGTCAAGGAAGGCAATGTGCACCATCTTCCCCTCTTCCATGGCTTTGGTGACTGTTTCAAAGAAGATGACCAAGTTTAATAGACATAATCTCCCTTTGACAAAGCCAAACTGTGTGGGGTCAAGCATTTGGAGGTTGCCAATGTTCTTGTTTATAAGGTCCATGATAATGCATTCCATGGCCTTGCAGATCAGGCTAGTTAGGCTGATGGGCCTATAATTGTCTGGGTCAGTGGACACTCCACCTTTTTGTAGAGGGATGACAGTGGCTGTCCTCTATTCATCTAGGACAAAGCCAGTGCTCAGGCTTTGGTTGAATAGGGTGCCTAATGGGACTGAGAGCTCATGCCTGTGTTCATGTAGGATGCAGCCAAGAATGTTGTCGGGTCCCATGGAGACTGTATTTTTTTGCCTTTGAGAGGGCATTAAAGACCTGCTCCCTGGTGATGAGGGGAGGGGAACAGGTGCTGGGGATGTCCTGGTTCACTGATGGGGGGACAGGAGGGTGAAGTTTTCACTGAACCTGTCTGCCAACAGGTCAGCTATATCTACGGCGTTTGTGTATGTGGTGTTCTTGGCCACCAGTTTAGAGCAGATTTGGGTGTTACCTTTCAGACTGCGGATGTATGTGAAGAAGGCCTTGTGATTGTCGTTAGTGGATGTGGCCAATTTTACTCAACGTTAGCCTTAGAGGATTTCAACAGTGACCTTATTTGCTTGTTCAGGCAAAGGAGAGATTGCTTCCAACTCGGCACCTGCTCCTTGGTCCTGGACAGCAATTTTTTCCTTTTATTATAGAGTTTGTTTATTGCTGCTGTCCACCAGACAGGTTTATTGTTCCTTGAGGAAGATGATTTGGTCCTCTCAGGTATTGCTGAGTCCATACAGCTATGTAAGTGCTCATATAGTTTTTTGATGTAGGCTTGGACATTAGTGCTAGTTCCAACTAAAGGGATGGTGGCTGTGAAGCTGCTTATACCTACTCTCAGGAGATTGTAGTCAGCTTTGGAAAATGTTTTTTGTTTGACCCTGACAAGGGAGGATCAGGGGAGATGGTGACTTCGAAAGTGATCGCTTTATGGTTGGATCTTACCAAGGAGGATGACACTGTATGGGTGCTACAGTGGCTACTCACAGAGAGAGAGAGAGAGAGAGAGAGAGAGAGAGAGAGAGAGAGAGAGAGAGAGAGAGAAAATGAGGCAAACTATATTTCATGCTCTCTCCACCCCAAAATAACAAGCATATTGAAGCTGGCACCCAGCAACTACTAGAAGCTACTATAGGTACATTAATATCCCGTCCTCTCCTATGAAAGAAAAAGGACATGGCAGATAATCATTTCCATCTAAGCTAGCCTTCCAATAATGTAAGCTCTTCATTGAACGCAGTCATTGCCAAAGTAGTTGTACCAGCTCATCAGCTCTCTTGTTAGCCAAGCATTTTGATTTTTATTTTTGGAGTTGTGTGAAAATAAGTCCATTTACATTTATTTCCATCTTATAAGAAGAGAGTAGTCTCTTATTTAAAACTTGTTTTGGGTTTGATTCAATTTTAAAACAGGTCAGTAGTTCATTAATGTCACTGATTTCTCTTATTACACAACTATATGTAGTGTAATTTCAAAGAAGCACTGGAGTTAGAATTTTAAAGAAAAAACTGATTTTATTTGGTACATCTGCAAAGGAAAATTAAAACAGCCTCTCTTGGCTTTCACATAACAAAACAAAACAATGCACCATACAGTAGGTTTCCAATGCAGAAGGGAAAAAATATCCTTTGTTATTCTTCACGAGTTATATACAGTCCCTCTCAGTCTCTCCAGCAAATGGGCTGCCTATAAAAGTTCCTGACTTTAGACCTCACCCAGGACCTAACTCCAGCTCTATATTGCAGGTAATTTCCCAAGGTATAATACAGAACTAAGCCCCAGCTGGGCTGGCACAGTTCATGCTTCTAGGCTCTTCAGGTGAGCTCTTGTTTGCCCTTTATGAACCTCTAAATGAAGATCTCACTTCTGGAATTCATCTAATTAATCACTTTAGTTTATACAGCAGTAATAAATATTTAGCTAGCCAATACAAATCAATTTCCTGACTAACTTTCCATGAGAATGTTCCCACTCACAAGTTATTTTTGTCTTGCAGTTAAAGGATTACCCGGATTAAGTTATAAAACAATAGTATAATCAGTAATTATCATAACATCTAACTGCATCACCATGCTATGTATCCAGTCTTACTTGTAATTGCATCTGTCCATGAGAACTGGGAGTCCCTACTAGGGACTAACTGTGAGTTACAATCTTACTTGTAATTGTGTCTGTCCATGAGAACTGTGAGTCCCTACTAGGGAACATTAGTAAACCAATGTACAAAAGATATATTACCACTTTGTTTTTATATATTCTAATTGTTTTCTAACCTTGTGTAACCTTTGTATGTCTGTCCATGAGAACTGTGAGCCCCTACTAGGGAACATTTCTAAACCAATGTACATAAGATATATTACCACTTTTTTATATATATTCTAATTGTTTTCTAACTTCTTGTGTAACCTTTTCTATGTTTGACTATGTGGAGCTTTTCTCCCCGGGCCTCCGCTGAAAATGGACATGTATCCAGTCGGACTATCCCGGTAAACAAATGTAAAATAAATAAATAAAATAAAATAAAAGGGCATAATATGCATTTACTTACTGTATTTAACATTTTGCAGTGTAGGAAACCACATTTAATTATCTATATCTGCATCTGTCTTTAGTGTTTATTGATACTTTATTATCTTGTACCCTTTCTGTTAGCACCAGTGGACTACTTCTTTAATGTCCTTATCCGCATTTCCAGTGCTCTAAACAAGGTGCCTGCTGCAGTACTTCTTGTTACATAAAGGAATCAGCCATAAGCTAGCATCCACCTAAGAGACCAAACCCTAAAAGCACTGCATGCAAAAGGGTGTAGGTTGACATCCCTCTCTATATACATCCTAGATAGAAGGAAGCACTTGTTCATATCATCGTTTTGCTGCAGGTTGTGTAATTCTTTTTTTTTTTTCAAAACAGGTTTATTGTTTTAACATACAAGAGAAATATCATAACAATTTTATACAAGTAATTAAAAATAGATATGATTATAACATTCAACAAAACAACTAAAGTATTTACAAAGACATCCATTACAATCAGATCAATTAATTAAACTAAAATACCATGCTATTGAAATTAGGATTTTTTTAACAAATTTTGTAAATTATCCCATACAATATAATAAGATGTTTTTCTAGTTGTTCTTGACCTAATTGTGTTTATTTCCATATGGCACACTATATTCATAACATTTTTAAATTCATTGAACGAAGGAGGTGTATCTGAAATCCAATTTCTGGTTATTATTTTCCTAGCCACTGCTAGAATAGACCATAACAAGGGAAGCTTAACCTTTTAACACTTTGAGGTACAGGTGTGTTGAATAATATAAGAGATTTAGAAATAATGAAATTATCTGTAAAAAGAGCCTGCAAAAATTCATTAATTGACTTCCAGTATTCTTTCAATTTTATACAGTCATAAAATATATGAGCCCAGTCAGCATTAATTTCTACATTACATCTCTTACATAGATTATCTTTATTATTTATTTTATTCATCATCAAAGGTGTATAAAAAGATCTATGTAAAAATTTCCATGTATAAAGTCTCCAGACAATGGAAGACGTAGTTCTATAGGCAGATTCCAATATATATTGTTTATCTTAATCAAGAATAAAAGGCTAGCACAGAGAGACCACGTTCCTGTTAAAACATGTAGCATAAAAATGAAAACCTCGTGTACAGGAACGTGAGGGCTTGTAAAACTCAACACTGCTAGTTCGCAAAGTCACAAAAATACTGCATTCCTCTGCAGACACCAGCATGTAGTACTAAGCAGCAATGGCAAGTAAAAAGCAAAACCAGAAAGCAGTCCACAACGTCCAAAACGATAAAAAACCTTCTTTATTGCATGCAGTAGTAAGCGCTTTCACCAGAATGGCTTCCTCAGACTGTAGCAGCATACACATCACACAGTCATTAAATAGCTTCAACAATTAACAACAGGGTGTTGTTCAAACCAATTAAACAATAAAATATTCATGAAGCTTCTACTATGAAAACATCCATTATAAAACATAGATAAAACAACAGTTAAAAACAAGCAAAAGTGACTGTTCAAAAATAATAAAATATATTATATATATTATTTTATATTTAATTTTATTTATTCACAGCTTTACCTAACTTCCTTCTTTTCAAAAAAGGTTGTAGACTAACTTTATCATTCAACCCAGGGGTTGAATCAGCTCTGCACCTTATAATCCATCTGAGTTCCATCTCAAGTGTATAAGCTTCCACATCCCCACCCCTCATAGTGTCATGAATAATCTGTAAGACAAAAAAGGTAAAGGAATGTGTAGTCCCTGCCTGTATCTGATGTTTCGTTAGTGCATTAGTGATATCACCTATTCTCATTTTATAAAGATGTTCCCTAATTCTCAATCTCAACTGCCTATTGGTTTTGCCAATATAAAATGCTTGGCAGGCAGTGCAGCTAGCGAGATAAATCACATTTACTGACCTACAATTAGTCCCTGTGGAAAAAGAAAAGATTTTCCAGTGACAGGCTGTTCAAATATATTACTATTGTTAATAAAACTACACTGATTACAACTACCACATGCAACCGTATTAAAATTCGACGTCATGTACCTCACACCTTCCTTATGACACAACATACTTTTCAAGTTCATCTTATTCTTGTATGTGTATCTAGGTCTTATTCCTACTAATTTAGAAACATCTTCATCTACAGTGAGCACATCCCAATATTTTTCTATAATATATTTTATATTGGTTACATCACTAGTATAATAAATAGGTACATTCACTGTAACATTCGCCTTATGTGCCTGTCCTTGAGTAACTAACTCCTCGGCCTTAAAATTACTAGAGAAATAAGGGCAGGCTCTAGTTCCTCTCAGACTATATGTGTCAGTCAAAGCCCTGTTTATTTCTGCATCCTTATAAGACCTCTTCAAAACATGGTTCTTAAATTCTCAGCTTCAACCATAAAGCCACTATCAGAGGGATTCAGTCGACGCCTCATGGTCTGCCCTTTACAACATTTTCAAATACATGTAGTGGATGCATGCTTGTTCTATGGAGCAGAGTATTTTTATAACACATTTTCCTATGTACCGATGTATTAACTAGTCCATTGTCTAATCTAATAACATCTACATCCAAAAAAGAAATATAACTCCTTGAATAACTCATGGTAAATTTAAGATAACTAGTAGTGCTATCTATAAAGCTCTTAAACTGTAGTAACTGGTCCTCATTACCATCCCAAATTAAAAAGAGGTCATCCACGAACCTCTTATAAAAAGGGACATATTGCTTAAATTCAGAACTGGGGAGCAATACTGCATTCTCCCATTCAGCCATGACAACGTTGGCATAGCTATTGGCACATGACGTGCCCATAGCTACGCCATCATTCTGGATAAATAACTCTTTTGCAAAAACAAACACGTTGTTATCCAAAATAATTTCCAGGAACAGAGCTATTAACTCAATCAAACTATTGTCCATCGTGTATTTCTTCAAATATTCCTGTACACTTTCAACTCCACTACCATTAGGGATCATAGTAAATAAACTGACTACATCCAAAGTAACCAAGAAATATTCTTTCCTTTCATCAAATTTAGTCATGCATTCATACAAACTAACTAAAAACTGTTTGCTATCTTTTAAAATATTAACATTAGCTTCAACTACTGGTCTAAGATGTCGTTCAACGAACAATGAGAAAGGTTGTGTTAACCACCCCTGTCCTGACACTATCGGTCTCATCGGGGGATTATGTAGGTTTTATGAACCTTCGAGGCCTTTCAAAACAGGTATAAGTGGATTATTAACCCTCAGAAACCTGAAAAGGTCCTTATCTATAACACCACTTTTATACAGGTCATCTATCGTGTCGTATACCTGGAATACTTTATTCCTCACTTCATCCATGTTCAATTTGGAATAAAATCTAGTATCACTCAGGAAATCATACACACTCTTATAATAATCTTCTGTACTCATCACTACGATGGGACCTCCCTTGTCAGCAGGAGTTATTACTATAGAATCATCTCTCTTCAGATCACACAAAGCTTGTCTCTGTTTGTATGTCAAATTATTCTTCTTCCTCTTATTCTTAACATTGTGACTACTATAGTATATATGTAAATCTTGTTCTACTAATTTAGTATATGTCTCTAAAACAGGGTTCAAAATAGGTACATACATACTCACTGGTTTAAACCCAGTCATAGTACTACCTATATTAGGACTGCTCTCACACATACCATAATCAAGTTTCAATTGGACATTCCTGGTAAACATTTTGACATCAATCACTGTGTCTGTAATATCACTAAACTTACTGGGTATGAAAGTTAGACCCTTATTGAGTACATATTCCTCCTCTCTACTTAACATCCTGCTGGATAAGTTAATCACAATCGATTCTCCTTCGTAGCCCACATTTTCTTTATAGTTGGGCCAACATGTTCTGTTTCCACTACTTTTCTTTTCTGGCGACCTCTGCTCATAGAGCGTGTTCTCCCCCTGAAACGAGGAGACTGTATTGGGAAAGGGATATCCCTTAGATTAATGTTATCATTCCCTTCTTTGTTAATACTATTGTTAGTAGTTTTCTTCCTAACAACTAAATCATCAGCTCTCACTGATCGAGTACTCTGATTAGTTGTCTCAACATTAGAGGAAACCAGAGTATCAGAGTGTGTATTCCTATTCACAGTAACTACAGATGGATACAAATTCACATTATTAATCGATTCAACAGCAGGGACAGGAGCTTCCCCCACCCCCAAATCATTCACACATTTATTTACATCAGTCAATCTATCACTATTACTGTTTGAATCAATACTATGTGAAACAGTCTTATTAGTTGCATTAACATTAGTCGAAAAGTTCTTTCCTTCAGTTCTCACCGACATTGTCCTCGGCCAAGTAAAGACTCGGCCATTTTTAAAATCATGTACATCTCTCTCAATCTTCTGCTTTTTCTGATCAAGTAAACGTTTCTCATAAAGTAACACATTCTCCATGAGTCTATCCATGCCAGCACTGGCCTTCGAAGAAGAATACTTGATAGACCCATGCAAATGAACCACTCTCTCACGTAACGCTTCTTCCTCTAGTGTATGATACTCTATCAGTAGCTTCATATAATTAAAGCTTAAGTCCATGTTCAATTTTTGCCATTGTAACAACAAATCAGGAAAATGGTTACCTGAGGTTGGCATTTTAAGTACTCTCAGCCCCCTAGGAATTATCCGTTTTTTGAGGCAAGCCTCAAAATGGTGTCTCTGCAGTTGTAGTCTCTTTAATTTAACAAATTCTGCTTCCAAAGTATCCAATTCTTCGACTAGGACCACCAGGTCATCTACGTTATCCGTTTCGGATCCACGTGTATCTTCCGGCTCAAACATTAGCAAGACATTCTCCTTACCAGCCACACAATCATTGAATCTTCCTAGCTTCCGTCGAACTGTGTCATTGACGTCAGGTACATACGCTAATTCAATTTCATCTCCTCCAGTACAAGCCATGCTCTCCGTGCAAGACCACAAACACGAAATAAACCAAATCAAGAATAAAAGGCTAGTACAGAGAGACCACGTTCCTGTTAAAACATGTAGCATAAAAATGAAAACCTCGTGTACAGGAACGTGAGGGCTTGTAAAACTCAACACTGCTAGTTCGCAAAGTCACAAAAATACTGCATTCCTCTGCAGACACCAGCATGTAGTACTAAGCAGCAATGGCAAGTAAAAAGCAAAACCAGAAAGCAGTCCACAACATCCAAAACGATAAAAACCTTCTTTATTGCATGCAGTAGTAAGCTTTCACCAGAATGGCTTCCTCAGACTGTAGCAGCATACACATCACACAGTCATTAAATAGCTTCAACAATTAACAACAGGGTGTTGTTCAAACCAATTAATTAAACAATAAAATATTCATGAAGCTTCTACTATGAAAACATCCATTATAAAACATAGATAAAACAACAGTTAAAACAAGCAAAAGTGACTGTTCAAAAATAATAAAATATATTATATATATTATTTTATATTTAATTTTATTTATTCACAGCTTTACCTAACTTCCTTCTTTTCAAAAAAGGTTGTAGACTAACTTTATCATTCAACCCAGGGGTTGAATCAGCTCTGCACCTTATAATCCATCTGAGTTCCATCTCAAGTGTATAAGCTTCCACATCCCCACCCCTCATAGTGTCATGAATAATCTGTAAGACAAAAAAGGTAAAGGAATGTGTAGTCCCTGCCTGTATCTGATGTTTCGCTAGTGCATTAGTGATATCACCTATTCTCATTTTATAAAGATGTTCCCTAATTCTCAATCTCAACTGCCTATTGGTTTTGCCAATATAAAACGCTTGGCAGGCAGTGCAGCTATGAAAGTTTACCTTTATCAGAAACTTTATGTTGTAAATTTAATATCAAGTAATCAATCAGTGTTGGAATAGATTCTTTAACTGTTATAGACATTAGATCTATTTTATTAATGAGATGTTGTCTAAAGGTCTGAACCTCTAACCAGCAAGTTTCTCTTAGATCAAATTCTTGTTTTAAGAAATCTAGATTTTTAACTTTATTATCAGATATCAACTGATACCAGTACTTTAGAACATTATCTATAGCTAAATGAGTTCCTTCAGAAGTAGATGACAAAAGCATACCCTGAGTATACATTATAGGAAATACAATAAAATTCCATTCCCTATACTTAGGGTGCATGAATATAAAGTTACGATAGCTAATAATAATATTTAATGGGTAACAAACCATATGTTTAGGTGTAATAGGTGAAGTACAAAATTCCTTTAGTAACCATAACATGGAGTTATTTACAATCATATTTTTATGTGTTAAGGAGATTTTCATGAAGTGCATACTAATTAGCTCCCAATAATCTTTCCATTTTGCGACATATGACTGATCTATTAATAAAGTAATAACTTTTACAATAGAAGAGATAGTATATAAATTAAAGTCTGGAAAAGAAATACCCCTTGAGACCAGCTATTAGTATGTTTCTTTAATGCAATCCTAGGTCTATTAGGTGCCCATAGGAAATTTAACATTAGTGTATTCAGTTTCTTGATAATTATTTTTGTAGGTGGAAGTATTATTGATTGTATTAAGTATAAAATTTTGGGGAATATTATCATTTTAATAATTGTAAGTCTCTCCTCCATAGTAAAAACATATTATTCCAGGTATTAAAAAGATTTTGTATATTAAGAAAACAGGTATTATAATTATTATATATAATAGATTTAATATCTTTAGATAGTATTATACCTAAATAGGTTATCTGACCTGAATTGGGTACATATTTAGTAAAATCACTAATGAGAATATTTTTTCGTGTATATATAGGTAGTATTTTAGTTTTTTCTTCATTGAATATTAAACCAGAAATACTTTTAAAATTCATCATTTTATCAAATAGAGACTGCATAGAAGAATTAGATCCTGCTGATGTAATTAGAACATCATCTGCAAAAGTTGAATTTTGGATGTTGTATTTTCATCTATTTCAAAACCCTCTATGTCAGTACTGTTTCTGATCAAATTAGCCCAAGGCTCCATTACTAAAGTGAATAATAGTGGAGAAAGTGGACATCCTTGTTTTGTACCTTTAAAATGGGTATTTTTGTGAAACATATGTTCCTACCTTAATATAAGCCAATGTTCCTTTGTATAAATGCTCAATTAGATTTACAAATGCATCTGAGAAGTTTGTGCACTTCAGTAAGGTAAACAGATAGTCCCAACTTACTGAATCAAATGCTGAACTTATATCAAGACTAATAAGTGTTAAATCTTTCTTTTCCTATTTGCAAAATCAATTAATGTTAAAGTTCTTCTTATATTATCAAAAGTATTTCTATTTACAATGAAGCCTGTCTGATCTATATCTATAATGCCGGGATGATTGTCTTCAATCTATCAGCAAAAATACTCATAAACATTTTATAATCAACATTAAGTAATGAGATGGGCGATATGAAGTACATCTAGTTGGATCTTTATTAGGTTTTAAAATTGGCGAAATAAATGTATATTGCCAAGATGGGGGTTATTAACTCAGTTTGGGCCAAAATAAAACCTTATGTATTAATGAATATGTACTTTTAGAAAGGATTTTATATATCTCTGGTATAATACCATCATTACCCGGTGCTTTGTTTGATTTAAGCTTATTTATTTGTGTAATAACCTCTGTATATGAAATACTTTTGTCCAATAGTTTAATCTGTTGTTTATTAAGCTTTTTATTCATGTTTGTGGTTATAAACTCCTTTATTTTATCTTTAGGTTCCATGTTAATGTTATTATGGTTAATTTTGTGAAAGTGATTTCTAAATTCATCTAGTATTTCTGGTATACTAGAAACATTCTTCTTTTCCTTAGAGAAAAGATTTCTTTGATATGGTTTTGTTTATTCAACCTTTTTGTTTTATTTTTAAGTCTATGTAAATATTTGGGGCTTATTGAATAAGACAAAAACTTGTATTCTCTAAAGTTATTTTAACTTTATGAGTTAAAATTTCTTTGTATTTCTCATTTAGTTTGTTTATTTCTTCAATAACTTTCTTGTCCATAATATTTTCTTTATTATTATGTTTATAAGAGTCTAATTTACTTTGAATATCTAACAATTCCTTATCCCAAGATTTCATTTTATTATTATACCATCTGATACTTTGTCCATATAGATATGATTTTAAGGCATCCCAAACATAGACAATGGAGACTTCAGGAGTATTATTTATGTCTAAAAAATGTTTTACTTCTGAAAGTATATATTCTTTATAGTCTTTTAGTTGAGTTAAGTATGCTGGTATCCTTTTGATCTGAACATTATGAGTATTTTTATCATGAATTCAAAACAATTGAATTATGATCAGATATAGGACATGAAATGATTTTGGAATTAATTAAATCTGTTACCATCTGGTTAGAAATAAAGACCCTATCTATTTTTGAATAAGTTTTGTATCTGTTAGAAAAAAGGTGTATGGTAATGATTTTGTATCTATCTGATTATTAATATCATTCAAATGATAAGAATTAGCAAAATCATTTAAATGTTTTGCATTAGATGTAATTCTTCTTTTCCTATAGTGGTAGTATCACTTTCATGTAGTATACAATTAAAGTCACCAGCTAAAATAATATCTCCTATAGAGAATGATATGATCTTATCAAGATGATGTTTCACTGTATTAATACCAATTCCAGGTATCCAATATACATTAATTAAAGTGTAAGTCTTCCCATTAATTTGTATTGTAACCATACAAAACATTCCTTTGTCATCCTGATAAGACTTAATGGTTTTAGGAATGGGCATACTTTTATTCCATAAAATAGCCACTCCTCTTTTTTCTGAGTGTGCTCTGAACTAACCAATACTGTATATTTGTTTGTGGCTAGTTTATCAATATCTTTTTCAAGAGATGGGTTTCTTGCAGGAAGACTAAGTTGGCCTTATGTAAATTAATGTATCTTATTAGGCTTGCCCTTTTACATGGATTATTCAATCCATTAATGTTTAAAGAAATTCCTTTTAAAGATGTCATTTGGCATTTTTAAAACTTAAGAATCTTATGATCAAAATAACAAATAACAACATAAGTAATGTTACATCTCCTACTTTAGGTGTACCTTTAAATATAGCTGTATTTATTGAATCTCTTATGGGATTTTGTATAGGATTCAATTTTGTTTGTAGTGACAATGAGTATACAAAATATATTGTGGATGTCAAAACTATATACATATAACAATGAACAAGTGAAAATAATGTAAGGATTAAACCTTGCATCCAGCCTGGAGTTAAAACTCCAACTTAGAGTAGTATTTACCACTCAAGTTAACCCGCTACCCTAAGCAGCAGTACCTCAGCTACCACCTTATCAATTTAATACTGGTTATATTTAACTTAAATTAACAGCTTTCAATTCAATTATCTAGCAAGACAAGACTACACATTTGATAAAACAGCATCATATAAACTAAAATAAACTTTTTTTTTTTTTAAACTATTCATACTACTATATACATCTATGTAATATAATACACTTGTATTCAAATAGCATTCAAATAATCTTGATATTAGGAACCAAGAGGAGAGAGAAAAATAAAAGACATTAAAGAGAGAGAGAGAGAGAGTGAAAGAAAGTGAGAGAGAAAAAAAAGGCATATTTACATATTAATTTATTCAAAGTATGTAAAAATAAGTTCTAACATTCATTTAAATCAAAAACTTTGGCTAATATGGTTCAGACATTACATATATTAAGATGCATCTATTTTCTGTCATGTAAATGCAGTCAACAGCTTCCAAAAAAAACCTTGAATTGCTTGTATATGAGCATTTTACTCATACTCATTATTGTCAATAGAATAAAATATTATATTTATAGAAATTGTTATAAATCATACTGCATAGTTATGCAAATTCTCAGAAACACTTGCATTATTGTAAAAAGCCATCTGTATTTTGTATGTCTATACTACTGCTTTAAAATATATCACATGACAATTTCTTCCAGAATAGAGTTATAAAGTTATTTATGCTTGTCAATCAGATGAATTAAATGAGTTATAGTAATGTATATGTTTGGAACATAAGTTTCTAACACAGATTAGTATGCTGCAGTCAAGTAGATTTTCAAAAACACTTGAATAAATGTTTCATTTTCTATGCCTTCTAAAGTAAGACATTTACTTACTACAAGAAACTGCATCATTTAAAATCATTATAACTGACATATTTTATGAATTATAACATAGATATTTAAGTAATTATATAAAATAACTCACATTTAGATGTTAAAGAGTTCATTTTCCTTCACATAGTCACATTTGCATCAGCTCTACTTCCTGGTAGAGTGTTCTTCCTGAATCTGCAATGTGTCAGTGTGATATCTGGGTCAAAGGTCAAATTGACTGCTTTCAGCTTCTCTGTGAGAATTCTGAGAGTTGAAGCTTTTGAAACAACTCGATGACACTTTTCATGAGGTAGCCCACATCCCAGATTGTCTCCCTTAACATTTTGGCGGGAAACTTGTTAAAAACTAGTGACAAACATTAATTTAGCAGTGTAAATGCATCTAAACATGACAAAACCTTCGCAATGTATTTTACAGGTTATTACAGCCTCTATGAAAGTGAAATTAAGCCCAAAGTTATTAATAAGTAATAAAACTCAATATTTTTGTCCCAACTCAATTTTTATGCAAATCTTATTATTTACTGTGACTATATGATCAAAACCATTTCTATATATTAATATGAAAAAAAATAAAGAGAAAGAATAAAGAAAAGAAAAAGAGAGTAGAAAATAAAAGAGTGTAAAGCAGAAATAAAAAAAAATGTAAGAGAAAGCTATAAGAAGTATATACAATGGAATATTACTTACTGTTTATATTAATAGAGTTAAAAATAAAACATATTATTTACTATTATTTAGTTCTAATTATTATTAGTTAAAGCATGACAGATTATTTACAAATAAGCATAAGCAGTATAATCAAGAAAGTATAATTAGGAATAGCATTTGAAGAACATATAAACTTTTTACAAGGAATAAATATGTTATTATTCCATTTATCATATTTTCATTACTCTTCTCTCCCTACCCTCCCCCACCCTTTACCCACTACATAATCTAAATAGAATGTCATTGTTTAAACAAAGAAAAGGAGAAAAAAAGAAAAAAAATGTATCAAATTACTGACCTTACTTCTCTTTTTCAGAAAGAGAAACAAATTGAATAATAGCTTGTTATTAGTTCCTCAGATATTTTGACTGGTTATGAAACAAAACATTTCTTTGCACACAGAGAATAACTTTGATTAAATCTTTTTCAGAATATTTGTGGCTTTCTGGAAATGCAGGAATTATATTTAAAAAGATTAATAATGAAGTAAAATGATGAGAGAAAAAAAAGAAAAAAAACATAGAACAAATCATTTGTTTTTTAGTCTCTTCTTCTTCTCTGAAGTCTTCCACGAAGTTTCAGTTGCCAGTCTCTTTAATGAAGGACTAGCCCATTCCATTTCCTCTATTTTATCCAAAATCTTATTTTTTTAATAAACAGTAAAGCAGAGTCTAAGTCATCAAAAATTTTAGGACCATCAGGAAGGAAGATTTTTAGCTTGGCAGGAAACAGAAGGTATGTTTTAAACTGTGCTTTTTAAGCTCCGTTATTAGTGGCAGAAAAACTTTTCTTTTAGCTATTACCAAGGAAGAATAGTCATTGTCAAACGCACAGTTGTCTCATTAATCTTAACAGGAGCTTTAGCCCAAGCAGATTTAAGAACCATCTCTTTATCAAAAGATGATAGAAATCTAGCTATAACTGATCTAGGATAGTTTTTGTTAGAGTTAGTATTAGCTATAGATCTATGTGCTCTTTCGATACCAAAAGAGAGTGCTTCTGGTAAGTCTAAAGTTTTAGGGAGCCATGTTGTTAAAAAAGAAGTAATATTGTTACCTTCAATATTTTCTGGCAGTCCAAAAATCCTAATGTTATTGCGCCTAGATCTATTTTCCAGGTCATCCAGCGTTGTTTGTAAATGTGTATTTTGTTTCAGCAGAAATTCAGTGTTGATTTCCTCTTCTTGGATTCTATTTTCCATGTCATTCACAGCTTCTTCTATGCCTGTCATCTGGATCTTCTGTTGTTGCAGGTCTATATGTAACAAGTCTATTTGTTTTGTAGTTTTTTCTATGAAGGTATCAATTTTAGTATCCATTTTATCCATCTTAGCAGTAAGTTGCTGGATTATAGTTATCAGAGACTGAAGTTCTTTCTTGATGCTGGAGTCTTGAGAATTTGTCTTACTGGAACTCATTTCAGACTGATAAACTGACAGGAAAATTTCCAAAGTGATTTCTGACAGGAATATTGTTAAAATTTCCTTTCTTTTTTAGATATAGTTCAAGAACTATATAAAACAAACATATTTAGAAAGAAAATTACTTCAAAAATTATTTTTTAAGTAATTAATTCCTATCAGTGTAATGAAATTGGTGGAGCTGAAGAAATCTGCTGCTATCCTGTGTTTATCCTTGGCCACGCCCCCGGTTGTGTAATTCTTGACATTTAAGTTCATAGTCACTGATTCTCAGACTACAGCCCAGAATTTGAGAATCTTCAAAGGAAAAGTAGCCTGTTGGCGAAAATTTGTGTATTTTATAATATTTCTGTTGTGAATGTGAATGAATGCTTCTTTGTTGTTAGAATTTGCTTGCGTGTAACAGCTGAACATTTAAAATGGAAATGCTATGATATTTCTTTCTCAGTTCCATTTTTAGTTTCAATAATTCTAATGCACAAGAATCAATCAAATTGCAAGCAATTTATGATTCTAGGGAGCTGCAAGCCATAGTAAGTTAAATAGTGATCACTGTGATGATCAGGTGGATTAAAGAGGTTTGAATCCCACCAGTAGCCCTTAAAATTTCATAGGTTGATAGCACCACTGCCAACAGTGTGAAGAAAAGGTCCTGAGGGATGTTTTTTCAAGTCACACTTCTGTTATTCAGCAGGCTAAAATGAAAGTGCACACAAGGCTACCTCAATAATTCACAAAATGCAACCTGGTCCAAAGAGAACAAATGGAATATGTACTGCTGTCTTAAGTATGAGTTTTCAATGCCCATCCACAGATTAAACTGCACACTGGCTGCGTTTAGAGCTGGGTCTCTGACCTAGCACTCTAAGCCTCTTTTTTACCACTCTCTCTTTGAACCTCAGTGCCTTCCAATGCTCTACACCCATATTAAATGCCTTTCAAAAAAGTTATTGTTTTCACACTGACACATGTATACACAATTCGTAGTGAAGGCTGACGGCACTTTCTAATTCCCCACAGCTTTCTTTCTGGCACAGTAATACTGTCACCACCCTGGATGGTCAGGGATCACCAATTATCTTCTGCTGTTAATTAAGCCGTGTGTGAAATCCCACACATTCATATTTTTCACTGGTTGTAAGCACAGATGATCTAAGTAGAAATGGAAGCCACCCGCTTTTAACCTATATTGGTAAATGATAACCTTGCTCTCATATGATTGAAAGCAGAGACAAGCCACAACAGCTTAAAAGTGAATAGATAATCTTTACTTAAACAAGGTGGACAGTGCATTTACAGATGAAATATGCAGAGGAATAAGAAAGTGCATGTGGAATATCAAAAACAGTGAGTTAGACATGATTTTTAAAGAAAAACTATATCCCAGCTAGATAAATAAATCTAACTACTTCTAACTTAAGGTACTGAACCCTTACTGGTATATATTCCTAGAAGATAACAGTTAGAAATTGCAAATAGCAAACTTAAAGTAAGTGGTCACTTAAATATATTCTGAGAAAGAAATTTCAGAATAATCTCACACATTTCAGGTCAGAACTTCTCTTCTGCTCACTAGCAACCATTACAGCATTTCATTTTAGGTGTTTGCATTCCCAAGGAAAAGTAATTAAACCAGTTCTTCCACCTGTAAGATTCTGAGGAACAATGCATTTGCATACTGACTACTGCTTTTGAAATAGACTTTAATTACTTTACATGAATTGGACTTAATTTTGCCATAGGGCAAGAAGTGTTATATCCCATTGGTTATACATGTGCACTGATATTGCTTTATATGATCTATTGTGCAATGTATGAACACAGAACAATTATTTTGTTTTCTAAGTCTTTTATCTGTATGTTTATTGTGTTTATCTATTTTCTGACCAGATTAAAGGCTGGAAATAGGAGTATAGGACAGAGATGACAAAAGAATGCAAGCACAGGGTAGAACGCAATGCTTGCAAATAAGGAATGAGCAGGATGAAGGTGTAATAGAAGTGTGCCTCTCAATGTTTTAGTTCAATAATCATGCAGAATTCCAGCAATAGTTGTAATTATTTAATGACTTCATTCCTCACTGATTTGTCTGAAAAGTGCACTTTTAAGGATGAACCCATCAAACAATAGGAGCCAATCATATATAAATTAGTCAAATATCTGAGCAGTTGAGAGGCATGAGGACCTCTAACAGTCATTGAAAGTCTGTGCGAATAGACAGAAAATCTATCTCTCAGGATATTAGAAACCCCACCTACTGCAGTGACACAGTACAAATCATTTCACGAGTACACTAAGTCACTGGAGTAACTAGAATAAAGGAGTTAGCTTTACTTTATTTCTGATTTGCATGATTACATGCATTGATGCTTTGCCATTTGCATGAATGAGAGTTTTGTTTTTGTGGAACAGGTGCCGTTTTATTTTTTTATTTACTTTTTTTACAGAAACGACGGAAGTCAGGGAAGTTAGAGGGAGGTTGTTAGCAGGGAAAGACTGACATGACTGACAGGGTGTGTGATTACAAGAGCATACTGACTACTGCTTACTGTCCCCAGCACCACCAGGTTATACCTCATACCATGCTTTTCGGCCCCAAAACTTGGACCGAACCACAAAAGGAGGGGGAGTATCGATATTCATCAAAGATACCCACACCTCCAGGTTGGTGGCAAAGCACAAAGCATCAGAGACTATCCATGTGCAACTAACAGTGGGTAATACTGCCTTCCAGTTTATAGCCTGCTACAGACCACCCTCCCAAACCCAGGAACCCCACTCGGCCTTCCTGAGAACTCTGGAAAATATGAAGGTCTCTCCAAACACCATTATATTGGGCGACTTCAACTACCCAAACATAGACTGGGAGCATTACTCTAGCTCCAACACCCTAGCCCAAAGGTTCCTAGAATTTATAAACTCAAATGCTATGGAACGACTTGTTACCACTCCCACAAGAGGGGAAAACATACTGGACCTGATCATCACCAACATGGGGACTCTATGCTCCAGACCAGAAGTGTATCCCTCACTGGTAAGATCAGACCATAAACTAATCTCACTGGATATTCACATCCCGACCCCACCCCTGCCCAGAAAACCACAGTGAAAAACTTCTCTAAAGCAAATTTCACACTCCTCAAAACTGAGGTGGAATCCTTCAAAGCCCCCGGGCCTGTGGAAAATACAGCCCAGACCGCATAATCCTTTATAAACGCATTCTATGAACACCTTCAGGAATGCATGGATCATGCGATCCCAAATAAAACCAAGACCCAATCCTCCAAAGGCAGGCGTCCTGTCTGGTAGACCCCAGCCATAAACAAACTATACAATAGAAGGAGGAAGCTACTAAATGATAGAGCAAAATCCCAAAAAGGGAAGGCATCACTGATCAGTATTAGCAAAAAACTACGGGCACACATAAAATTGTCTAAGGCTAGCTTCGAGAGAAAAATTGCACAGGACACTAAGGATAATCACAAGGCTTTCTTTAGTTATGTTAGGAACCTGGGTGGTAATTCCCAGATATGCTCAGAATTAGTCCAAAATGACAAAAAATACACCGAACCCACAGGCATTGCCAACATCCTAGCTGACAGGTTCAGCGCAAATTTCTCCCCCCCCCTCCCCACCAAAAGGGCAAATATCTATCCCAGCAGAGTGCTGCCCCTGACATCTCAGATGCTCAGGTAAGAGCCGCCTCTCCAAAGCAAAAAACACAGCATCAATGGGACCAGACGGTGTCCCGGGCTGCGTCCTACATGAACTCCAAGAAGAGCTAAACCCAAACATAAAACAACTGTTCAATCTCAGCCTTACTACAGGATATGTGCCCAAAGAGTGGCGTACAGCAACAGTGGTCCCTCTCCATAAAGGTGGTGCCTCAACGGATCCTGGAAACTATCACCCCATAAGCCTGACTAGCTTGGTCTGCAAAGCTATGGAAAGGATCATCATGGACCTCATAAATAAAGATATTGGGGACCTACAAACACTGGATCCTACCCAGTTTGGCTTTGTTAAGGGCAGATCCTGCCTCTTAAACCTGGTTGATTTCTTTGAAACAGTCACCAAGGCCATTGACGAGGGGAAGGTGGTCCACACAGCCTACCTGGACCTCGCAAAAGCCTTTGATACAATACCCCACTCGGGCATTATAGATAAGCTCACCAGCTTAAATATAAACCCCTATGTCACTAGATGGATTGCAAACTGGCTCAAGGACAGAACCCACATGGTTAGAATTGCTGGAGCCATGACTCCAAACCAGTTACAAGTGGTGTCCCACAAGGCTCAGTCCTGGGACCTCTCTTGTTTGGTATATATTTCTCGGAGGTACAGGCCAACACGGAAGGACTGTGGCTGACCAAGTTCACAGATGACTGCAAACTGGGCACCATAATCGACTCTCCAGCCGACACAAGCATCCTCCAAAAGGGCCTCATAGAAACAGACAACTGATGCCAGAGCCATGGCCTCAAGCTAAATGCCAAAAAGTGTATAGTCATCCCCTATGGCAAAAACAAAGTGCCCACAAATTACCACATAGGTGGTAATCCATTAAGTACAGAAGAAGTAATTAGGGACCTGGGGACCCAAATTGATAGCAATCTCTCATTTGACAACCACGTAGCCAAAGTGGTTAGAAAAACATTTTATATAGCCCACCTAATCATGAAGGGATTCACATCTAGATCAGGGGACGTCATCGTGCCTCTTTACTCATCCCTCATCAGGCCCATAATTGAGTACAATGCCCCTTTTGGGATGTACCTTACCAGACACCTGCAGCAACTGGAAAGACCCCAAAAGTACCTCACTAAGAGGATCAAAGGGCTCAAACAGATGCCATATGCTGCCCGGTTAAAGAAACTCCAGCTCTACTCAGTGGCATACCGCCTGTTCAGAGGCGATCTGTGCCTGACGTATAAAGCCATGTCCAACCTGGAATTAATGGACATGCTGCACCTCAGAAAATACAAATCCCATCGAGCTACATGCTCGAGAGACTTGAACCTCAGCACTGAAATAAATAGGACATGCTGGAGGGACAGATTCATAACCCAGAGGCTCCCTTCACTCTGGAATAAAATCCCAGTCCAGGTTAGGCAGAGTCCCTCATTGACTCTCTTCAAGAGGAATCTTGATGAGTGGATGGGAGATCATAGGTTTACCCCGGGTATCACTTCTGTGTCACTGTTAGACAGAGACACAGTATACTAACCTCGAAAAAGGGCATAGCAAAATAAATTTAAAATGGGTGGCGAAAGCCAAACACATTCTGGCTAGGCTTATAAATGCCCTAGGGCAGATAGCCTAGTATGAACCTATGAACCTATGTACACAATGGTGAAGACATCCGATAAACAAAGGGAAGACAATGATGAGGGGAACACTGTACAACATACAGGGTGGGCATACACAAAAGGGGGAGGACATTGGGTTGTGCAATAGGATTGAATGTCTGATAATGCAATCTCTGCCAGCTTAGACCCAGTTGGAGATTACGCATCATCCTGGGAACTGTTACTGAGCTCTGCTTCAGAAGGTGGAGTCTGTGCTGGTCAGGGGTGCAACTCGGTGGTTTGCAAGAGCATGGTCTCCATGAGGCCGATGCAGGCATCCAGCTCCTAATAATTTTTTTTAAATGTTAAGAACTGAAATTTCTCATTTCATCCAAAACACTTATTACATTTGTACACTCTCTCGTAGTCAAAGCCTATGCTGCCAGGATGCTCTTTCTGTTGCAAGAAAGCATTACCAAAGTAGTAGTTCACTACCCTTGCAGTTTTCTCCAATTTAGAAAAAAATTATAGTCTTACTTAATTCTTCTATTATTAGGGCCGTCATATAACACCTACAGTCCCACTTTATTCTTCCATTCTTTGGCCCTTCATTAAGTATAATGCCCTATTTGAAATGTATCTTGTTAAGCAACTAAACCAACTTGAGAAACTACATTTCCTCAGCAAAAAGAACTCAGGTCTCAGCACCCTTAGTTACTCTGGCAGACTAAAAGGTTTGTTGCTCTACTTAGTGTCATTCAAACTCATTAGTGGTGACCTCTGTGTAGCATTCCATTCTATGAATGATCCAGCACTCTTTGAACTCCTTCAACTAAATAGAACCAGTAGTAAATCAGCCACTTTAGAGACCTAAACTAATACTATCATATCAACAATATCAGATGGCACGGCAGGTACTTAAGTCAATGTATTCCTTATTTCTGGAACAGTCTGCTCTTACATATCAAACAGAATATTTCCTTCACATCCTTTAAAAGCACTCAAGGTGACTGGAGGGTTGATCACAATTTTCACCTTGGATAGGTAGGGGAAATCTATGTAATGGGGGCACTATTAGTTTCCCACCAGTATTGGGTAATGTGTTTGAGATTTGTGATGGCCCCCTTCGTAGTAAGCTTATTAAGAAACTATGAACCCATAACCTATACAGCCTTTCTTAGATATGGCACTATTGCTATTTTAATGCCATTAAATACTTACCCATATATTCACTTAATTTTTAAAACATTTTACCTCTGTATTGTAAGCCACAAGAACACATGTTGCAAGATAAAGCACTCTTTCAATATTGCAACAAATGTACTCAGGAATTCTTGGAAAGGTAATAGTAGGCTCTTATGCACAATGTCTCATGTTCTTAAGTATAAAACTAAGAAGTCTAAAAAATATTAAACACCAGCAATTACTGCACATATGATTTGAGGATCTTAAGTAAATCCTGAAAACTAAAAGACAAAATGAACTGTACAAGCCATGATAAGTCAAAGTAATGCAATCTAGCAGAAAGGCAGTAGTTGCATTCATCCATCTGGTTAGCATCTGGAGCACTGCAGTGCCACATTGGTCTGAGGGAAGCGTCAACATCCTTTAACGTGAGGAGAGATGACTAGTATCACTTTAAGACTGGCACATTATGCATGAGGAAATGCAGAATAAAAGACATAAATTTACCACCACTGTTCACCTGTTTAGAGGAAGATATTTACTCACCCATCCCTCTCTATCATGCTGCTGTCAATGGAAGGCTAACCAGAGAAAAGGTAGTTCTAACCCTCCTTCCTCCTGCTTTACAGATGCAGAAGAGGATAAGCAAGTTTTATTTTATTTATTTATTTATTTATTTACTATTTGTTCACTGGGTAAGCGAACTGGTCTATTGACCCTTTTTGGCCATGAAAAACTCACAGAACAGAAAATAAATCACAGTCTTTCAATCAACAGTATTACATACAATATGAGTACTTAGCAAAATTCAGGATATGGTAAGAAGGAATGCAGCTAGAGTAACATTAAAAGATCCAGTCAAAGTGCATTAAAAAATAGATATACACAAAACGCAAGCTGAGATTTGCATAAAATACAGTGCAGTCAGACGTATAATATATAAACTCCTATAGGCATGTGAAATATTTGCTTATAAGATGCCACATTAAGAGCCTGAGAAAAGTTTATTAAATGTATACTAGTATTCATGATATGGGCTGATAAGTTAACTAACCATTGGCATGGTAGTAGTTTATTTATTTATTTATTTTTTTTATTTTACATTTGTTGACCGGGCTAGTCTAGCTGGATATATTTCCATTTTCAGTAGAGGCCCGGGGAGAAAAGCTCCACACAGATATACAAAGTATAAAATATTGTTACATGGTGAAAAAAAAGGATTAAAAATCAAAAATAAAAACAGGTAGTTAATACATTCTTGAGATAAAAATACTAGAGAAACGTTAAAGTAAAACAGAGTAAAGTTTAAGAGAGCTAGAAAAGATATAATACAGTAAGAGTTATATACAATAGATAAAAACACTTGAGAAACAGTACAGAGAGCAGAATACAGCTTAAGACAGCTCAAAAACAGAATAGTAAGAGTTATGTACAATAGATCATATGAGATAGAATTATTTAAACACTAAGTTGATTAGAGTTTAGAAAGAGTCAGTCTTATTTACAAGTCAACAGCATGTAGAAGTTTGGAAGTATGGAAAGAAGAGGAAGAAAGAGGGGTGAAGAGGATGGTTAGTCAGGGTTACTACAAGGGCATAGCCAGTGCATTTGGAGGTGTTTTCTAAGTTTTTGTTTAAAGAGTGGCAAGGATGTAGTTAGAGTTAGTTCAGTGGGTAGTAGGTTCCAGAGTTTTCCTGTTGTGTTGGTAAATAGAGTCACCAGCAGCATTATTAGACTTTGTTAAGCTGGCAAGAAGTTTGCTAGAAGAACGTAGGGAGTTCAGATTATTATATGGGACTATGAGTTTTGAGAGTATAGGGGTATTATTGGGTTGGTAAAATATCTTGTGGGCAATTGTATGTTGGGGGATAATCAGATGGTTTTGGAATTCAAGCCAATTTAGTTGTTTAAGACTTGAACAGTGATGGGTTCTGAAGGGATTGCCAGTAGCAAATCTAGCAATGTTATTATAGGAGGTTACTAATTTGTTTAGGTTGGTTTTCTTAAGGTTGGTAAATATAGGTGAAGCATATAGGAGGGTTGAGATTAGATGGGAATGAGCAATCTTGGCTCTGGCTGCCGAAGTTAAGAAGGGTTTTATTCTGTATAGGGAGCCTATTTTTCTGTTTACTGTTTTAATGGTGTTGTTTATATGGTAATCAAATGAGAGATTATTATCAATGGTTATTCCTAGAAGTTTAGTGGTAGTGTCAGGAGAATAACAGTACCATTATTTGAAGAGATAGAGAAGTCTAAGGGGGAAGACCTAGTAGTGGGTGTAAAGAGAAGGAGTTTTGTTTTTTTAGCATTAAGAAGGAGACAGTGTTTGGAAAACCATGTTTCTACAGTGTTGAAAACATCTTGAGTAAGAGAATATAGTTCAGATGGAGAGGTTGATGAGCATATTAGTGTGGAGTCATCTGCATATTGAATACAAGTGGCTTGTGGAATTGCTACATGGAGATCATTAATAAATAAGGAGAAGAGAAGTGGTCCAAGAATAGAGCCCTGAGGGACCCCAATAGTAACAGGTAAAAAGGATGAGACTTGATTTTCCCAGAGGACTGCTTGTTGTCTATTGCTGAGGTATGATGTGAACCATTTTAAGGCTAGAGAATCAAAGGAGAGAGATTCCAGAATATTGATTAAGAGGGTATGGTTAACCATGTTGAAAGCTTTAGAGAGGTCAATGAAGAGTGCAGATGAGAGAAGGTTTTTGTTACGGTTTCTATTGATGGTATCTGTGAAGGATAGAAGGGCAGTAGTGGTACTATGAGATGGTCTAAAGCCATGTTGACATTGTGCTATTAGGTTGTGTTGAGAGAGATGGGATAGAAGTTGTTTGTGAATGCATTTTTCCATAATTTTAGCTAGGGATGATAAAAGAGCTATTGGCCGATAGAGTAATCACTGGAGTTCCCGCCTTTATGTAAGGGGATAATGTGGGAGATTTTCCAAATATCTGGGATGGTACCTTCTTGGATTGTCCTATTTATAAGGATATATATAGGGTAAGCAATTTTCTTAGCTGCTTTTTGGAGAAATTGGGAAGGAAGTTGGTCAGCAGATAGAGTACATGGTTTAAGTTTTAGAATAAGTTTAAAGATGAGAGAAGTAGAGATGGGTTGTAGTTTGAATTTCGAGAAAGAGTGGGGTAAGTCGATGGGAATGCTGGAGATTTCTGAGATAAGTTGAGTAGCTAGAGATTGTATAGTGTCAGTAAAGAAAGAGTCGAAGGTATTGGCAGTTAGATGGGGAGTATTTGGATCTGCATCAAGTGGGGTGGGTGTTCGGGAGTTACCTGGGGAAAGGACCTTATTAATGCAAGACCAGAACTGTTGGGGATTATTTTGATGAGTTTGCTGAAGTTTACAATAGTAGTTTTTTTTATCTGTAAGTATAGTTTTTTTTGTGCTGTTTCTAAGCTGTCTAAAGTATAGGTGATCAGAGCTATTTCTATAGGTTCTCCATTTAGTACAGACTTTGTTCCTAAGTAGAATTTGATTCCTAGTTTCATTAGAAAGCCATGGGGCTGGGTTAGACTTCATTCTAATGGAACGTTTGGGAGCATGCTTATCCAGGATAGATAAGAAAGCAGTGTTAAAATACTGTACTGCCTCTTCAAGTGGGAGGGACTTTAATGGGTTCCAGTTGCATGCTTTGAGGTCAGTTTGAAATAATTCTGCCTTAAAGTGTTTGGTAGAGCGTGCTGTCCTAAGGGTGGGGAGGTTTGGGAAGTCTTTCTTTTCTCTAGTAATGTAGGTCAAGGAATGATCATTTACATCATCAGGCGGGGTTCCTATTTTGTAAGATTGTTTCACTTTGTTTATGAGAATCCAGTCTAATGTACTCTCTTTTTTGTTAGGTTTGTTAATCCTGGTTGTAGAGGTTATAGTTTGGGTAAATCCATGGAGGTTAATATGAGAGGTAGGATTTTCAGCACTAACACTTTTCCAGTCCATGTTAAAGTCACCTAGTATTATACTTTCTTGGGGGTAAGTAGAAGACAGCCAGCTAAGAAATGCCTCAATTGTAGTGATATTATTTCCGGGTGGTATATAAATGCAGATAATATATAAAGATTTGTTTATGTTGATTTGAAGCTTAGTAATGAGGATTTCTGCATTGCTATCCTGGGTTGGATTAGATGGGAGGGTAGAGATATGAAGTCCATTTTTAAATAGAATTGCTACTCCACCACCTTTACGTTTTGTTCGGTCTTGTCTCACTATATTATAGCCTTGGGGAATAATTTCATTATCTTTAGTTTCTGGTTTCAACCAAGTCTCAATGAGGCAGAGGATATCAAAGGAGTGAATATCTAAGAGGGCATGAAGGTGCGCTACTTTATTATTGATGCTTTGGATATTAAGATGCCCTATTCAGAGAGAGCTATTGAGATTGGGGTGAGTTGTTTGGTTGTAGGGTTTGTAGGGCCAGGGTTGGGGTGGACATCGCCATCTTTCAAGGTGGGACTATTTAGTTTTGTTCCTGAGTTGTATGTAAGGTAGGTTAGCAGTTTCAATTTTTTTTCTAAGGGTAGGTTAAGTTTAATGTGGGAAAGTCTATGGTATTTGGGTAGTAGGTAACTGGGATTGGAAGTTATGTTAGCATGTCTATCAAAGGATATGTATGTGTAGATTGCAGTTTGTTTGTGGGAATGATTAAGATGGAAATAGTGCAATTTTTCAAGGGAGGTAAGAAGGTAGGTTGAGATGAGAGTAGTCGAGAGTAAGTGTTAGCTTGGTGAGATTAGGGAGAGGCATCTTGGAGAAGTTTGTAAAATAAGAGTACAAGTGTAGTGATATAATAGGGAGAAAGATGTGAAGGGGGGGGAGATAAAGGAGTACAGGAAGAAAAAAGAGGGTGATATTGTATGGATGAGTTAAAAGTAGGAGGATATGATAGGGGTACTCTAAGGAGTGGCTTATTGAAAGTGATTGTTAAAGAGGTAGGGGTGTGGTTAGAGTTGGTGGGGAGGAGTGATGTATGGGATAGGATGGACGTGAGAGAGGGTGTGGTAAGGGAGGTATAAGAGTAGGACCCCTGGGGTGGGTGGGAATTGGGGGTAGGGTAGGGGAGCGGAGCGAACTGCAGGTAGATTCAGTAAAGGAAAGCTCTTTAAGTGCATCTTTGAAGCTTTTAATGGCTTCTAGATTTTTGATGTCTGTAGGCAGATGGTTCCAGGTAGCAAAGGCTCAGAATAGAGAAGGTTGTCTCACCTGCAGCAGGTTTAAATGGAGGGTATACTAGAGTGAAATTGCTGTCTTGTGTACTTCTAAGTACATAAGGGTTGTCTTGTAAAGTTTAATTCTTAAAGGGAGGGCAGTGACAATGTTTTACTGCCTTGTAAATTAGAGTACTTACAAGAAAAGTATTATTTTGAGGCAGTGAAAGCCGTATGAACATTTTTTATCAAATTGCAATGATGTAAATGGAGGTCTGCTAATAGAATCAATATGCAGATTTTATTCTCATTAGTCTGTATTCTGTGAGTAGGGCGGCCATGGTGGTGCAGTGGTTAGCATTGCCGACTCACAGCAAGAGGTTCTCTGGTTCGATCCTCGGCTGGGGTGCCTTCTGTACGGAGTCTGCATGTCCTCCCTGTGGTCGCGTGGGTTTCCTCCGGGTGCTCCGGTTTCCTCCCACATCCCAAAGACATGCTGCAGGTGGATTGGACACTCTAAATTGGCCCTAGGTGTGAGGGTGTGTGTGCCTTCTGTGGAAGGTTGGGCTGGCAACTCGACACTGTAAAACTCCACTGCCAATCATGAGTGGACAGGTGATCCGCTGTGGTGACCCCTTACCGGGAAAAGCCAGAAGAAGAAGTCTGTATTCTGTGAGTACTGTGGGCTGAAAATATAATGAGAACATGAAGGCCAAATTTAAGTTTGGGTATTAAAATGTTTTAGCAATGGCCCTGCAAGCAACAGGTGAAAGGAGGTGACTGATTGTGTTACACAGTTTTAATTCAGCAAGGACTTTATTAGTTACAAAATGTGTTTATGTGGTGAAGGAAAGGGTAGGGTCAAGTATTAGGACTAGGTACTCCTGTTCAGTAACATTAGATATGCTGTTCCCATTATTAACTGTTATGAGAACAGGAGGAATGGGGGTAATTATTGTCTAAGGCAAAGACCATGACATTGGTTTTCTTGGGGTTAATCAGTTACTGTAGTTAGTAGTGGACCAGGTACATAACTAAGGTCAGAGTGGCTAGTACTGGATCATAGGAGCAGCATATCAGACGGTTAAACTGTAAACACTGATTACCCACTGAGGTTTAGCTTCTGAGTCCACATCCTCCACCCATGACTCAAGTGACTCTTGAAGCTGAAAAAATAAACATTTAACATGGGAAGCACCTTCACTGGTAAATGTTCATGAAACAGGTGTCTACATCAATGTAAATTTGAAATGTTTAGATCTCTGTTGCAGTAGCCAAAGCTATATGAGTTATATCCTTGCCTAGGATATGACTGCCAGCCAGATTTCAAAGCTTTAGGGTACCTTCCACTCATCCAATGTGTCACTGGTTCTAGCAGAGCCATATAAGAGGCACATTTTGGTACCTAAGGCTTCACAGCTTTCCTGCACCTTAAATGTTTTGCCTCTGAGGCCTTTATAGAACTGACAGTTGGCTAGTGATCCTTTTAAGGCTGGACAGATAAGTACCCTTCTGGGGAAGACCCTTTCACTATATTCATTTTTTGAAGAAAAACTGTTTTATTTTTATTTTTGTGAAGATTTTATTTTCATGCTTGGAAATGTCATTTTATTGGACTGTAATGCTGCTGAAGGGATTTTTACTTATGTAAGATTTTTATGAAAAAATGCACAAAAAAAATTATTGTATACACTTTTTCTACATTTTAATGTGGAGATAGTGTGTGAAGGGCATGATGTTGTGCTTCTGGGGACCGTCTTACAACATTTTTACCTCTGAACAGTTTGTTTCCTTTTAGAATGTTTACTGACTCACTCAGACACTACCATGTACTTTTGAGGCTTCCTTCCTGGCTAGAACATAGAGCAATTGTTGGTCTCTGAGGTTATTGCTTCCCCAGTCCACAAGAAGAAAGAATTTCTTAGATAGTCGTTGGGTACCCAGCCAGCTCGATCATTGCCTCAGCCGCTGGTGGGTGACTCTGTTGTGGCCACAACAGTTTCCTTGGACCACCCATCTTTTACTCCTGGTCCCTCTAGGTGTAGATCCTCAGGAAGCCACTAAGGACCTGAAGACTGGCATGTCCTTTGTGGCTGTAGGATTGCCTTCACTGGGCAAGACAGAACCACTGTTTTGGGCTCAGTGGAAGAAGCAGGTGAAGGTTTACTGCTTAAGTTGCCTGATTTCTGGGCTAATGCTTCAGTCATGGGTTAGTCCTTTTCCAGGGAGTCTCCCAGAAAGAAAAAAAGCAGAAACTTTAAAATGTTTCTTTTTCCCCTGTTTTCTATAACCATGGATGGTGAAGATTTGTTGGGGTTTGTTATGGTATTCCTCACTGTTTTTAATATGTTAAATTGTAGATCCTCACTACATTCTATTAGAAAAAGAAAAATATTTCTCTCACAGGCTGACAATGATTTCCAGTCAGATGAGCAGGGTGGGGGGGGGAGTGTGACTCTTCAGTTAATTGTCCTCAAGCTGAAGATTCTAATTTTGAGGAAAGTGTTCTGCCAAATTTCCGACCAGAAGAATTATAATTTTCTGAAACTATTAACAAAATGAGCTAATTATTTCTGTGGCGACATAAATGAAATCCCTATGCCCCAGCAGAAGTATAATCATTTGTTACAAATGGAGTTTCCTCAACCTGAAGCTGTTCTTCCTGCATTGTATGCCTTTGAGGATGTTTTCTTAACAGCTTGCATTATGCTCAAAAGTTAGAGCCCTGACTCCAAAAATTCTGACAGGTAATATAAAGTACCTTAAAATGATAAACTCTTGTCTCCTGACCCCAAACTAGATCATGCAGTGATATCATTATTTAAATCTTCCACACTGCTAAATATACTGTGAATGCTAACTGCATTGTCTCTGGCAAGGATGAGAGATTTGGAAAAAGAGTTTATTCTTCTGCTACCTTAACTTTCAGAATTTTGAACTGCTAGGCTCACACGTTAAATATTTAACTGGTTTCTTTTGGGAATATGAGAAAGTTACCTGTTAACCTTCCTACTTCTAAAGTTTAAACTTCTTTAAATTTCTTAACTGTGTCTTCTTCACAGGTAACTAAACACTCTTTAAATGTGAGTATGACTGCTGCTGCTGTTTCCAGAGCCACTGCTACTATTTCACTTAAATGAACATTTCCTTGGTTACATTCTCAAAACCTACCAGAAGATGTTAACCTGAAAAACTGAATTCTCCACTGGAAAAAATGTGTTATTTGAGTCCTCTACTGCTGATATCCTTAATATTTGACGAGAGAGGGGAAATTGATTCAAGGAGTCAATCAAATTTCTTAACCCTCCTTTCCCAAGGTCAGTACAAACTTTTCTTCCTTTTCAAGGAAACAGAGTAAGCAGTTTTAGCAAAGTTATATCAATTAAAATTTCTAAAAGAAGGGCAAGAAGGCTCAAAACAAAAACGATTAACTTCTCAGAACCATGGGCAGTCCAAAAAAATTGGAATGACTATTTGCTTCTTCTATCCTTCCACATTCCACCCTGGCAATCCTTCAAATATCTCCCTCAGTCTAGGCATCCATCTTCCACAGTGGCATCAGATTATTTCAGACAAGTGAGTTGTGGTACTGATCCAAATGAGGTGCAGATGGCAATGGGAATCCCTCCCACTTTTCAGAAGCTTCTTCCTCATCCTACAAATCAGATGCCCCTGTTCCCTCCTAATTTAGAGTAAATGCTGGCTCAGGGGGAGTCAGAACTTGTGTCTTCAGCTAAGATGGGCAAATTTTATTCAAGGATATTTCTGGTACAAAAAAAAAGGGAACTTGGAGACCAGTCCTGGACCTCTCCTATGGTCATCATATGGATCACTGTTACAGTAGCTGGAGATATACAGGGCTATATCCTGCCTGGACACAACAGTCAGCCAGCTTCTAAAGCTTCAGGGCACCTTTCATGTACCCGAATCATTAGTCAGGTCTAGCTGAGCTCACTAAAAAGGCAGGTTTGGATGTCAAGCTCTTCAGAGCCTTCTTACCACCAAAGACAACTTCTCTTACAGGTTTTCAAGAATCAGTGTTCTGCTAATGATATTTATTTGCTGTGCAGATAAGTTCCCTTCAGGGAAAAATACTTCCACTTTGTTCTTTAAAGCAGAAATTGTATTTTTTTCTGTAAAGCAATACTTTTAAAGTTAAGAAATAGTATTTTATTGACTGTCAAGTGATTTTTAATTATTTTAAAACACAAGCATTGCTTTTTATTTTTGTGAAAAAAGTTAAAAATAATTTAAAGTTACTTTTTCTGAGATACAAGTTGTGTTATTTCACTTTTGAGGGCCAGAGTAAGTGTTTAAATTGCTTTTACTATGTTTTTATGGGAAAAGGTGAGTGTCTTATTATCTACTTGTTTTACTGACTACTCATGCCAGGCTTCCCCAGCAATCAGACATCTTTTTTGGTTTAACCATGGAACAACCTATTGGTTCCTCAGTTCTTCCTACGTCGAGCCACAAAAAGAAGACAAATTACTAAACATCCTTTGCACCACAGCAGGCTGCTAATGTGCCTCCAATGCAGATGGGTGATTCCTCAGACCATTCACATTTTCCCTGGCTCCCTCTGGTGTAGTCCCTACAGCCACAATGGACCAAGGGGTTAGACACACCCTCTGCAGTTATTGAAGTGCCCATGGCAGGTATAGGAGAGACACTCCTGCTGGTCTTGGGAGAAGGGGTAGGAATATCACTCCCTAGCCAGAATGATGTGTTCCTATCCCTATGGCGTTTTCCCTAGGCAAAGTAGATCTACTTCTTCAGAAATTCTTTATAAAAAGAAGCAAAAACTTAGACATGTGCTTTTCTCCTATCTCAGTCACTTTGGACAGGAGTGACATACTGGACTTAGCTCAGAGTTTAGTTCAGACACTTCAATCTTCCAGTTTAGCTGTTTCTGGTAAAAGAAAAAAGAGATTCTTCATTTTCTGAAAAGATTTAAGTTTTTGAATCACAAAATGATTGTGAAGAGGCAGATTCTATTTTGTTTCACAGATTTCTGATTCAGATTCTGAGGAGAGTGTGGCATTGGCCAGTGCCTTTGAAGGATTCTCCTTCTCTGAAATTATTTCCAGAATGAATCAGTTGTTTCAATGGGAACATAATGATACTCCACAATCCCTGAAGAAGTGCTATGATTTATTACAACAGGATTTACAAGAGCCTAACTCAGTTCTTCCTGTTCCTTTAACATTACAGGATGCTTTTATTACAGCTTGTAACTTGCCTGACAGCCAACCTGCTGCCCACAAGAAAGCAAACAGATTGCACAAAGTTCCTCAATCTTATAAGTTTTTATGCATCCATCCTAGGCCAGACCCAGCAGCTACTGCTTTAGTAAACCCAGCTGCTGCTAAACATTTGGTTAACACCAATTCCTGTCCTTCTGACATTGGTGGAAAAGATTTTAATAAATTTGGGGGGGTGCATTCTTCTGCGGCACTTGTTTTTGGAATTCTCAACTGAGAGGCTCATATGTGAATGTTTATGGTTGCCTAGTTTGAGACTATGAGGAATAGTATAGCATCTGTTTCCCCTTCTGAGAAGAATTCTGCCTTGTGTAATTTGTTTACCTCTTTGTCTCAATGTACTTATGATTCCGTTAATGCCAACTCCAGGGCTGCTAACACTGAAACTGTTATGAGGATGTTTCCCTGATTGCATTCTCAAAACCTTCCAGAATATGTCATAAATGAAATTTTGAACTCTCAAATTGACAAAGAATTGTTTTTTGGACCATCTGCTGCAGAGGTCCTTAAAATGTGTCATGAGAGAGGTAAGTTGATTCAAGGAATCTCTCAGACACTTCATCCTTCCTTTGCCAAGTTTGCAAAGGGAATTAATGCTACCCCTACAACCTTCTTTAAAAAGTAAAACAAACTCAGCAAGATTCTAATAAGCAAACATCTGAAAAGCAATGGCAGGGAGGTTCCAAAAAGAAAGAAAGAAAGGAAGGAGAAACCCCTCCCCAGAACAAAGGACAATCTAATAAGTCTGAGTGACTATATAAAAGACTCCTCTCCCACACCAGAAAACCCTTAATCTTTCCATAAAGTCTAAACCTCCATTTATCTCTTTGGCCAAAAATAGTTTCATAGGTTCATAGTTTATTACTAGGCTAATGACACAACAGCCTTTACAACCCTAGCCAATAATACCCAGTATATGACAATATTATATCTTGATTCCCCAGATAAGGGATGGGGTAGTGTCAGGGTAGTGGACCTTCGGGTGTTGGAACTCTGAGTCATTTTACAGACTGCTTCTATGGGTTCATAGGTTCATAGGTGTTTACTAGGCTAATGACCACAAGGGCCTTTTTAAGCCTAGCCATGCATCCCAAATCTCTGACAAGTTCTGATACCCTTCATAAGTATAAGCAAGGGCCTGGGAGATGAACCATTTACAGGTTGCCTGTGTCCATTAGAGACATAGGTGGCAAACCAGGGATGAATTTCAGGTTCCCCATCCAATTGTCCAAGTTGCACTTGAATTGGGTTAGGGAGGAACTCAGGGTAGTTTCTAGGATACATACCTATCACTCCAGCAGGTCCTATTTATATCACAGAATACAGGGAGAGGGTCTTGAGGTGGTCTGCATAGGACATTTTACGTATGCCCTGTATTCTTTTAGTGAGGAACCTCTGCGGACATTCCAATTGTTGGATATGCCTGGTTAGGTAAATACCAAAGGGGGCACTGTACTCAGTGATAGGGCTGATGAATGCCAAATACGGTAGAAAAATGACTTCATTGGACTTAGATGCCATACCTTTGTTTATAAGGTGCGCAACATAGAATGATTTCCTCTCCACTGTAGACACGTGATGACGTGATGATCAAAGGCTAGATTACTATCTATGTGTGTCCCTAAGTCCCTGACTAATGGGTCAACTCTAAGGGGCGTGTTGTCAATATGATAGTTACCAGGGATGGATGACTTCTCAAAGGATACTATTATGCATTTCTTGGCACTTCTGTCCATAAGGGACATGAGCAGTACCTCAGGAGTGAAGTTATGGTTCCCCATCCATTTATCCAAATTGTTTTTGAAGAGAGTGAGGGATGTGCTTTGTTTTACAAAGATGGGAAGTGTATTCCATAGACAAGGTAGCCTTTGAGATACAAATCTGTCTCTCCAGCAAGTTCTGTTAGGGTCACATATAAGGTACAGGTCCATGGCACATGTTACTCTTGTATAACTTTTCTAACAAATATGTAACATTTTCATCAGGGCTGGATCACAGAATGTAGGTCAGGCATAAGTCCCCTTTCAATAAATGATATGAAACGGAGTAAAGGGATAGGGCCTTTAGTCGGTCTGCATAAGACATATGTCTTAAACTTTGTATTTTTTTTTTTTTTGTGAGAAACATCTGGGGGTGCTCCAATTGGTGTAACTGCCTGGTCAAGTACATGCAGAATGGAGACTTGTACTCGATTATCGGCCTGATGAGGGCTGAGTACAATGGCACTATCACTACCTTTGATCTTGACACCATGCCTTTACTTATAAGTTGTGCCACACAGAAGGATTCTCTCACTACTGGAGCTACCTGGTGGTCAAAGTTTAGGTTATTATCTATCTGTGTTCCTAGGTCCTTCACCACTGAGTCTGTCTTTAGGGGTGTGTTATCAATGTTATAATTTGCAGGGATATCTGATTTACCAAAGAGTATGATTACTCACTTTTTAGCATTTAGTCTGAGACCATGGTTTTGGCACCATTTGTTTGTCATTTTAAGCCTGCTTGTAAGATGTTAACATAATGTGGGGATTCAGTGATTGCTTTCAGCTTACAGTCGTCAGCGAACTTGGTAAGCCTGAGGTCCCTCAACACTGGCCTTCTCTTCGAGAAATATATACCAAGCAGGAGGGTTCCCAATGATGAGCCATGTGGGACACTGCTAGTAACAGGTTTCTTACTGGAATTGAATTCACCTATCTGAACAATATATGTCCTGTCAATGAACCACTTTGCTATCCATCTGACAATGTAGGGGTTTATGCTTAACTCAGATCTTCAAGTGGGGGATTGTGTCAAAATGTTTGGTCAGGTCTAGATAAGCAGTGTGTGCCATTTTACCTTCATCCATAGCCCTGGTGACTTTCTCAAAGAAGTCCACCGGATTGAGCAGGTAAGACCTCTCTTTGACAAAGCCAAATTGGGTGTGGTCCAGTATTTGGAGAGTTTCTATGTTGTTTTTGATCAGATCCATGACAATTCTCTCCATTGTCTTGCAGATGAGATGGGTCAAACATATGCTTGGCCTTGCAGATGAGATGGGTCAAGCATATGGGTCTGTAGTTCCCTGGGACAGTTGAAAGGCCCCCCTTGTGCAGAGGGATGACTGCTGCAGTCCTCCATTCCTCTGAGACAAAGCCCATTCTGAGGCTGTGGTTAAAGAGGGCTTCTAGTGGCCCTGATAGATTCTATTTTAAGCTATTTCAGAAGCATCCTGGAATGTTATTGGGACCCGCAGAAGTTGTGTTTTTGGCTTTAGCGAATGCAGTAAGGACCTGTTCCCTTATAATGATGGGTGGCTGGATGGTTGCAGGAATTTCTTTGGATGTATTAGGATTAGATGGGGAGAGAAGTTTGAACTGTACTTGTCGACCAACAGGTTTGCTATAGTTTCAGGATAGGTTTAAGTGTTGCCATTCATGATTAACTCGGCACATTACTGAGTGTTTCTCCTGAGGTTACGAACATAATTTAAAAAAGCCTTATGATTATCTTTCACCTGGGAGGCTATCTTTGCCTCTTAGTTTTCTTTGGCAGATTTGGACATCTCTGTAATTTGTTTGTTTAGACTGGTAAGTGCCTTTTTGCAATGATTTGTATGTTTTGTCTTGGCTTTGGCGAGGATTTTATTTCCTTTTGTTGAATAGTCTATTTATGCTAGGGGTCCACCAGTGTAGCTTATTTTTGCCAGTAATCATAGGTTTGACTCTGGCAGGTACTGCCTCCTCTGTGCAGCTATGAATGTGGTTGTACAGTGCTTTTGTGTATAGCTCAGAGTAGGCTTCAGTGTCATCTGGGATCAGAGGGGCTTGAAAGTTTAATAAGCTGTCACTTAGTTTGAGGTAATTAGCCTTAGCAAAGTTCTTAACAGATTTGGAGTTTGATGGAGGTTCTGGCTTAGTTTTAATACTAAAGAAGATCATTTTGTGATCAGATATTACCAGGGAGGAGTTACTGCACAGGAGGGGGGCAGCATCCCCCCATGTTCGTGAGTACTATGTCTAAAATATTTGCACCTCTAGTTGGGCAGCTAACTAGTTGTTCCAGGACATTTTCATTGACAAAGTTTAAAAACCTCTGAGCAAGTGAATTATACGTTGTATAAGTCTCCCAGTTAATGAAGGACAGATGGGTTCTGAAAGTAATCCATTAAGGTACCAGATGGCAGTGGGAGTCTCTCCCTCCTTTTCAAGGGATCCCCCTTCATATGACTGAACAGAATCCTCTTATCCCTCCTGTCATTCAGCATTTGCTGTCTCATAGAGGTGACAGAAGTAGTCCATGTTCCTTTGTTAGGAGAAGGGTGTTATTCAAGAATGTTTGTGGTGTCAAAGAAAGACGATTCTTGGAGTCAATTTCTGGATCTTTCCTTTCCGAACCTGTTTGTGATAGTGCCCATGATCAAAATGTTATCCTTTCACAACTTAATACCCCTTATTGAGTTTTCTGATGACCTAAGATTTAGAAGATATATATTATCACATTCCTATAGACACAGATTTTAGATATTTCTTCAGGTTTTCTGTTTCTAGATTACATTATTAGTTCTCTGCATTCCCCTTTAGTCTATCTACCTCTCCAAGGATATTTACAAAGTGAATAGTTCCTGCGATGGCCTACTGCAGACTGCAAGATGTTCACATTTTTCCTTATTTTGATGGCTTGTCTATCTCCACAGAGTCTTTTTCAAAGTGTCAGGAATCTCTCACCTACATAGACAAGGGTTCCAGGAGAACATATAGAAGTCTTATCTGACTCCTTCTCGCAGAATTGTTTTCCAGGGATGTCTCATGGTCACCTCAGCTCAAAGAGCTTTACTTCCACAGAAAAAAGTAGACGTTTTCTAAATCTGTTCCTGAGTTTTTACACTCAGGCTATTGTCTCAGCAAAGGAATGTCTGTGGAGTTTGAGTCTCATGGTGACTATGATTCTCATAATCTCTCTTGCAAGACTACACATGAAAGAAGTCATCTGGTACCTGAAATCTTTATGGTCCCAACATCAAGCTCATCTGACATTCCAAATTCCAGTTCTGGGATTTGTGGTAAGGGAGGTGTTTTGGTGGAGACATCAATTTTTTCAGAATCCATTTCTCCCATTTTCCCTCCCAGCTCCAGCAAAGTTAGTCAACTTCTCAGCCTTAGGGAGCAGTGTCTATGGAGATAAAAGTGCAGAGTATTTGAACACAGAAGACAGATAAAAAACATAAACATAAAATATATGTAGGTACTTATAAATGCTCTCAACTCTGTCAATTATCTATGGTCCTTGAGACTTCTACAAGTGTTTACAGTCAACACCAAAGTGATGTGGTACATAAACAAACAGGGGAGAGCCTGATCTTACCATCTGTGCAGACTAGACATGATAGTCTTGGATACAGGTTTTCAGTATAATCTCATCCTACAGGCATCTTATTTATTGTCAGAGCAAAATTGTGTGGCAGAGAAGCTCAACAGGACCAGTACAGACACAGAAATGGAAATTTAATCAGCAGGTTTTCCAAGAATTGATACAGTGTGGGGAACACCTCAAACAGATCTTTTTGCCTCCACTCACAATAATCAGTTGGCAAAATTATTCTCCAGGACTCCTTGCAAGAAAGCCTGGATGACAGACGTTTTTTTCTTTTCCTTGGACGGGAATTTTTCTGTATGCTTTTCCACCCTTTCCATTAATATTCAGGGTCATTACGAAGATTCAGAAAAACTCTCAAAATATCACTGTGGTGATTCCCTTCTGGCCCAGATAACAGTGGTCTCACTTTTTTAGAAGTGGCTGGTGAGAATTACCACAGGCTTCCTCATAGACTGGACCTATTCTCACAAGACAAGGGATGTTTGATAGATCTCGATCTTCAACAACTAAAACTGATTGCTTAGATGACAGAATCTTAATACATTTAGGCAACTTGTTTTCTAAAGACATGCAGCAGGTATTAAAGAAGGCAAGAAAACTTGTTGCTAAAAATCATATATTAGTAAGTGGAAAAGGTTTTCTTGCTGCTGCGAAGAAAAGAACCAGCACCTATTCAGGGCTAGTGTTTCTCTACATTATTTGTACGAGTTACTATCCTCTGACCTATCTTACTACTCCATCAATGTCAATTTGTTTGCTATTTCAGCATTTCTGCCCAAGGATCTTCCTCTTTCACATTTCAATCTCACGTGAAAATGTTTTTAAAAAGAGTGTTGTATACCAAGCCTCCAAGTTGACAGGGGGTTTCTCCTTGGGATCTAAATTTTGTGTTAGAAAACTTAACTCTTGCTACATTTGAACCAACTCATCAGGCTGATTTGAGGCTCAAATCCAAACACACAGCAACATGAAATATCCAAAAAATACACTCAGGAGGCAGTCACTGGAAACAAACTCCAACTTTTAATGGTGCTTCTGGTACCTCGGCAAACAACCTTCAAGGAATAACATAAGCCACCAGCCTTGAAGGCTGTTTGCAGAGGTCCCAGTAGCACCATTAAAAGTTGGAGTTTGTTTCAAGTGACTGTCTCCTGTGTGTATTTTTTGGACATTTTGTGTTGCTGTGTGTTTGGATTTGTTCTACATCATGTCTTTGGAGGGAGCATCTGCTGTTCCAGGTATTTTCAGGGTGGATACTAATGTGGAGCCTGCTGGTAACAAGGTATTTTTCCAGGACTGGTTGCAGGAAAGGAAAGAGGTATGAATCTCTGGACTGGTTTAAATCTAGGGGATTTTCACAGTAATTTTGAACAGTTAGAAAAATATATGGTGAAGGAACAGACTTTATTCTATGACACTATGTTGTTGGATAAGTATCTGGAATTGAATATTACCTCTAGGGGTCTCCGTGTAGATAAACTACCTGCCTACAACTTTACTGATGATGAGGCTGATTTACTGGAGGAGTGGAAGCAAGTTTCGACTCACTGTACTCTTAGTTGGCTGCAAATTTTGGTTAAAAGGAACCAGAGACAGTATGAGATGGTTACTAGTAACATTGAGGAGTTACAGGAGGCATTGGCCAAGGAAACAGCTGAACAGCCCTTTATAGAGTGTATGAGAGCATTAAAGTCCGTTTGGTTAAGGTTGAGAAAGAGGTTGTGGATCGGAAGAAAAAGAAACTCATCCATGATATAACGGACTTTAGTAAAGATCATATATTCCTATGACAACGAAACCAGGAAGAAGAGGGTGGGCTATCACCAGAGTCGCTGGGTATAGGTTGTTCACATCATGTGACTCTTCAGTCTCCTCTGGATCTGAAATGCAGGTTGGGAAGAATAATGTTTTGTTTGAGGACATTAGGTAACTAAATGAGACAGGACAATCACTGCAGAAGGATTTTCAGTCCAAGGAGAGAGGCCAGAGTCGGAAAAATCATGGGGGCAGGAGGAAATAGTGAAAATGAAGTTTTTTTGCGATTTAGTGAAGAAGCTACTGTGGACACATCTTGGGTGGCATATAGTAAGTACTTTGATAAACAAACTGTGACTGATGTTTGTTTTTGTAGTAAAAATGAAGAAAATAGGGTATGTATGCCTGGTCAGCGCATATTATAAACTTGTCAAATGCCACCATTACTAAAGACCCTGAACATTTGCTGCTAAAGGGAAGCAAGTTTGTTCCTACTTGTTTTCCATCTTTGGCAGATGTTATTTTGGACATTAAAAAGTTTTGTAGAAAATTGTATTTACGAGTGTATTTTGAAGGAAAACAAGCACTTGTTGAAACTGATAATGTTGAAATGTTTGCTACTGAAGATTCATTGCTTGACATGTCTAGACATGAAAATGACTTGGTAGATATTTTTTCTGAAAATGAAGGGGAAGGGGAAGTAGGTTACTTTACTGGTTATGGGAATTAAAGGTGCCTCATTTTTCCTATTCTAATACTTTCATTCCCCTTAAATGTTCTAAAATTGTTCAAAGTTTTGAAAGGGTATTACGTAAAAAAGTGGAACTTAAATACCATAAGTTTGTTAGATCTAGAAAAGTGTATAACTTATATAGGGGTGAATGGGACACTTTGAAGTTATGTAGAAGTTCAGAATGTGAAGGTACATTTTGTCAGGATGACCAGGAGGGTAACTGGGTGCTGTTTTCTATGGAGAAGTATGATAAAATGGTGTTTGATTTGTTAGTTGGTGCAGAATATGAAAAATTGGCAAAGAACCCCAGGAAACATTACAACAGTCAGTTAAAAGAAATTTTGGATAAAGGGGAAAGACTTGTTTTTTTTCGTAGAGAGGGATGTAAGTTGTATGCTAAACATCGCAAAGATCCTATTTTTTTATGCCATCCCTAAAGTGCACAAGAATCTAAATTACCCCCCTGATAGACCAATTGTGGCGGGTGCGGGGTCATTCATGCAAAATACTGGGATTTTTTTGGATTTCCATTTAAACAACTTTCTATCTAAAATTCCTTCCTATATTAAGTGCACTGCTGATACTGAAGAAAATTCAGTGGTGTAAAGATTTTTACTGGGCTACAGCAGATATTAAAGTTTTATACACCAATATTAAAAGAAGGTGGGGAATAGAAGCAGTTCTTTGGATGTTACGGAAGGGACCACATACAGCCTTTCTGGTGGAAGTATTGGAATTTTGTTTAATGCATAATTATTTTTGTTTTGGGGGTGATTCTTTTTTGCAAAAAGAAGGCATCGTGATGGGGGATTCTTTTGCCCCCAGCTATGCTATTAGTTTTATGGCCTTTTTTGAGAATAAATGTATTTATTCTACAGATTTTTTTGCAAAGAATGTTATTTTGTTTAAGTGTTAAATTGATGATTTAATTTTTATATGTATGGGGAATTTGGATGAGTTTTCTGTATTTATTTTTCAGTTAAACCAGAATAAACTGGGGTTGCAGTTTATTTTACTGTAGATGGAATGAATATGCAATTTTTGGATGTGGAATTTTATGTTAAGGAAGATTTGAAGGTAGAACATAAACTCCATGTGAAGCCTACTGCAGTTAATAATTTTTTACAGGCCAAGTAGCATGCACCCATCACATCTTATGGAAGCATTGCCTATGGGTGAATTTAAAATAATTTATGAGTATACTTCTGATAAGAATTTGGTGGAAGAAGAGTTCATGAAGGTGGAACAGAAATTGTTGCAAAGGGGTTATTCTAGTGTTAGTTTGAAAAAAGCTAAGGATAGTGTGTTAAAGGTGGGGGCAGCAGCTGTGGTAGGAGACGTAATAGTTATGATGGTTTTAAAAGGCATAATTCAGAGCAGGATACTGATAGGTAGGATAAAGTATTGTTTTTGTTACCAGATTTTTCCCATGTTCTGGTATTTTGAGGAGGTGAGTGAAAGATTTGTGGCCAGTGGTATGTGAAGATGAGCAACTAAAGCATTTGTTCCCTTCACATATTACATTTTCTTATCAGAGGTATTTAAATTTAAGGGAATTTGTTAGGTTTCAAGAAGGTTTCTTTCCAGTGGGCTAATATGGGTTCCTTCCCTTGTGGAAGATGTAAAGCATGTTCTAGGATTAAGAACATTTCAGGTAGAAAATTTAATGGTAAATTATTTCATTCCATGGGGAGGGTTTCATGTGTTTCTTGTGGGGTGGTTTATATTGTAGGGTGTGGGTGTACTTCTGTGAGGTGGTATGTTGGACAGACAAAACGTATTGTAAAAGTTAGAATTCTTGAACATCTGGGACATATTAAAAATAGGAATCTGGCTAGTCCAGTAGCTGAACACTTTATTAATGTACATGGGGGTCCTGATGTTAGTTTCTCCTTACTTTAAAACCTAAAGGTATGACTTCAGATGTGAATTTAAATGTATAAGTTATAATATTTACATATGATGTTTTGTAACTTATTGCATATGGAAAAATATTTTGATCCCTTTTTAAGTGTATGTTTGTTTAAGCAGTTTTTGTAGTAGATTGTTGGGTGATGAGATGATTGTTTAATTGGAGCAGTTTGACATAAAATGGGATTGGCTGGTGGCTTATGTTATTCCTTGAAGGCTGTTTGCCGAGGTACCAGAAGCACCATGAAAAGTTGGGAGTTTGTTTCCAGTGAATGCCTCCTGAGTGTATGATTTGAGGCTCTTAACATGGAAAACAGTGTTACTAATTGCTCTGACCTCTGTAAGAAGATTATCAGAGTTACAAGCTCTTATGGTGTCAGTCTTATCCCATTTTCCACAAAGATAGGTTAAAGTAATCCTTCCTTTATACCAATAGTGTTATCCAAGTTTACTTTGAGCCAAGCTCGATGTCAGAACCTAAAAATGAGGGAGAAAGGATATTCCATGCCTTTGATATCAACAGACAACTCTGGTACTATCTTGACAGAACAAAACCTTTCAGGAACTCTGATCAGCTGTTCATTTCTTGTAAAGATAAGAAATATAATATAAAGATAATATAATATTTAATTTATATACCTTTTAAGTTAGATATTTAAACTATACTTATTTATTTATTATACATAATTAGAATAATTTGATATAGTATACTATTTATATTGAATTTATATTTTAACTTTAACATAACTATTAGATTATTAATTCACTGATTTATGATGATTTAAATGAAAAAAATTATTTACATATTACACACATCAGCAATACATTATTTCTAGTTTAGCTATATTCTAAGCAAGACATGAACATATTACATATTTTTTATTTTAAAAATTTTTTTAAAATACATCTTGCATAAATTGTATATAACTTATGCTTTGAATATTCCATTTGTATATTTAGTTATGCATGCAATATATCAGAGTAATTATGTGAATACATATCCGATAGTAAACAGACATAGTAATATATGCAAATGAATATACATCGCATAAGAATATATGTATATATTCATTCATTTTTAAGATGAATATATAACATCTATTATATGTATATACAAGATACTGGCATAAATAACTACATAGATACATTGCAAATTAATTAGATACATATGTAGATCTACTAGGAGACTTCACTCAGGCAGCTTGATATATACGGAGCGATTTGATAATAAATTTTGATAGAATTAAGCATTCGCTATTTTATGGTACTATAAGCTTTTTATATTTAGCGATAAAAGCTTTAATAAACATATGACACATGATGAATGCATATTTTAATGAAGTTTCAAATTGTAACAATGAAATATTTTAATTGATTATTTCAATTGAGAGTTTTCCCGCGCTAGCGGATATATAAATGCATAATAGTTAATTAATGATTGTTATCTGATGAAGCGTGGATGGACCACGCAAAAGCGTTCATTTCTGTTTTTTCAATAAAACGTATTGGATATTCTGCAGCAGTTGGATTTTACTAGTATATACTACGTGTTTCTGCATTGAGAACATTTGTATTCATACTTCGTGGCTGGTATCTCACATCTTTCTACACCAATAGTGTTATCCAAGTTTACTTTGAACCAAGCTCGATGTCAGAACCTAAAAATGAGGGAGAAAGGATATTCCATGCCTTTGATATCAACAGACAACTCTGGTACTACCTTGACAGAACAAAACCTTTCAGGAACTCTGATCAGCTGTTCATTTCTTGTAAAGATAAGAAAACTGGACAACCCATGTCAAAACAGACTATTTTTAAATGGGCGTCTCATGCTATTACCTTTGTTATACCCACCACAATGAGACAATTTCAAGTAGGGTCAAAACTCATTCTAGTAGAGCCTTGGCTTCTTCTGCAGTATTTTGGAAAGGCATGGATTCTATAAGTATTCTAGAAGCAGCAACTTTGTCCTTGGTGCACACTTTTACAAAGCCACTACAAACTAGATTCCATCCCCTAGCATAGGACAGGATTTGCTTGGGCCATTCTCTAGGGGCTCCTGGACCCTCATCCTTCCTCTTCCCAGTCAGTCTAAGCTACTGTAATTTATCCATATAGCTAAGTCCTGAAGCAGTGATCCATGTGAAGAACATAGTACAGCTGTGTAAGCAAACTAACCATAACAGGAGATGTTTGCATGAGTACAGCTGTGTAAGTAAAAAAGAAGCTATCGACTCACCATAACGTTCCATGTTTGTTGTCCTTGATCTTGCCTTCCTTCTTACTGGTTGGGTTCGGAGCTGATCCTCAGCTCCAACTCGGCTGTATACTATAGCTTGAGAGCTTTTACTGACTTGAGGCTAGCCCCTATCCCAACATGCCTAGCTGTAATTACCCAGACCTCATTTGTGATAACCCAACACTAGACTATGCAAGTAAAAATGTACTATATTTTACATTTAAGAGATCACCTGCATATAAAGGTGTAAATAATCAGCAAAGAGAAAGGGAGTTTAGGTCTAACAAACTGGTATGGTAAAGGGAAACTCAACCAGTGTAGCCAATGAAAGGAACTCCTCTCGATCCTCCAGGAAGGGGGAAGTAGGGTGAGATGCAAGAAGGAAGGTGAGATCAAGGACAGCAAACATGGAACGTTATGGTGAGTACATAACTTCTTTATGTTATATTGTCCTTATCTCGCCTTCATTCTTTCTGGTTGGAACCGCATCCCCAGTACCTGTTTCTTGGGTGGCTCACTGGAAAAAACTCTTCAGGACTGTGGAGTCAAAGGATGCCTTGTTCTGGGAGGCCACATCTACTTTGTAATGTGTGATAAAAGTATGAGGATTAGCCCATGTAGCTGCCACAGAGATCGAATCTAAAGACAGTTTGGCTTGAAAGGCAATAGAGGTAGCCAAGGCCCTAGTTGAGTGTCCTCTATGTTTTCCTGGAAGCTTTTTGTTCCACAAATTGTAGATGTAGATGATAGTGTCAAAAAGCCACTTAGATAAGGTCAGTTCTGAGACTGAATAACCTTTCTTATTCTCTGCAAAGGATATAAACAATTGGTCAGATTTTCTGAAGTCCTTGGTCCTGTGTAAATAAAAACATAACTGTCTATGAATGTCCAATTGATGGAGCTTATACTCTGCCTTGTTGCCATGATTGGGGAAGATTACAGGAAGCTCTATGGATTGATTCAAGTTGTACTCTGAACACACCTTTGGTAAGAAAGAGGGATTGGTTCTGAGAGAAACTCTATCTTTGTGGAAAATCAAGTACGTGGGACGAATAGATAAGGCCTGTAATTCTGAAACCCTCCTAGTTGAGGTAATGGCAGTCAAGAAGAGGGTCTTCCGTGTCAAAAATTTTAGTGGACAAGAAGCAGCTGGCTCAAAGGGGGGAAGAATCAGAGCCGCTAAAACTAAATTTGGGTCCCGGGGGGGGGTTCTCTTATTGGAGGTCTTAATAGGATAGTATCTCTTAGGAATGCTTTACATAGCCTATGGGGCATAATGTTAGAACCCATTTCTCCCACATGGAAATTAGAAATGGCAGCCAGCTGAACCCGGATAGTAGCTGCAGCTGCTCCTCGCTCAAAAGTTTCAGCAAGAAATTTGAGAATCTTTGAAATGGGTGCAGTAAAGGGATCAGTCTCATTCTTGTTTTCCCAACAAGAGAACCTCTTCCATTTACTACCATAAAGTTTCCTGTTAGTGGGTTTATGGGAGGAAATCAAAATGTGTTGAACTGCTGTGGAAATATCAGGAAGCCTGGCTAAGACTGGAAGTGGAGAAACAAAGCTGTCAGCTTGAGAGTTTGGATGGAAAGGTGGAGCGCACCCAACTGATGCATCAGGAGATCTGAAACTAGGTCCAGGATCCAAGGCTCCCCCTGCAGGTGAGGCCAAAGAAATGGGAACCATATCTGATGAGGCCAGTAAGGGGCAATGAGGATTAACTTGCAACCCAGTGACTTTGCTTTCTGAAGAACCTTGGGGATCAGGTGGAATGGTGGAAAGGCATAAAGCAGTCCCGGGGGCCAATCGTGAACAAGTGCGTCCCTGGGGGACTGTCACGGTGGTGGGACTAGGGCAAAGTAACTGCTGCATTTGTTGCTGAGGGGGGTGGCAAAAAGATTGTAGCATGGCTGGCCCCATTTGCAAAAAATCAAGTCTGCAACTTCCTGTTTCAGGGACCACTCGTGAGGCATCAGAATTGCCCTGCTGAGCTTGTCCGCTATCACACTGGATTTCCCCGGGATGTGCAATGTGATCAGAAAGCATTGGAAAGACATCACCCATTGCCATACTCGTAGAGCCTCTCAACACAAGGGATAAGACCTGGTTATGCCCTGTTTGTTGATGTACCATACTACCGATGTATTGTCTGTCTGAATTGCTATAGTCCCTGTAGGTAGAGAGTCTTGAAGTGCTTGCAACACCAGAAGCGCCACTCTCATCTCTAGGACATTGATGTGCAAGTGGTACTCATGTTGCTGCCAAGTCCCTTGAGCAGTCTGTCCAATATAGTGCCCCACCACCCTATCTGGGAAGCATTCGTGGTCACTGTGGCTACAGGTTGGGGGGTTAGAAACAGTTTGCCCATTGTCACCAAAGGGGAGTGAAGCCACCATTCTAAATTCTTCTTGCAGGACCCTGTGAATAAAATCTGATGTGACATTGGTAAATCCTGGAATGACCATTGAGGAAAAAGGAGCCACTGCAGAATTCTCATGTGGAAACACGCCATAGGGACCAGAGTAATTGCTGCAGCCATTGAACCCAAGACTTTGAGGACAAAAATTTGCCTGAATTCTCTTTTTTGCCATGAGGATTGAAACTTGACGATGAATGGTTGACACCCTTTCCTGAGGCAGTCTTGCTATCATGGCCCTTGTGTCTGAATAAATAAAATAAAAATAAATAAAAATAAATCTGCCCCTATAAATATAATATACTGACAAGGCAACAAGGCAGACTTTTCCTAGTTTATGGTGATGCCTAGTTGTGTACAAGTGTGAATTGTGGAGTCCTGTTCCTTGATTAGCTGATGCTCTGTGGTGGCAGTGAGGAGCCAGTCCTCTAGATATGGAAACACCCGGAATCCTAGACACCTCAGGTGAGCTGTAACTACTGCCATGAATTTGGTGAACACCCTGGGGGCTGTGGTGAGACCAAAGGGCAGAGCTCTGAACTGGTAATGACTGGCTCCCAGCCAGAAGTGTAGATTCCTCCTGGATCGCCTGTCCATTTTTATGTGGTAGTACACATCCTGGAGATCAATAGAGCACATCCAATTGTCCTAACCCAAAAAGGGAAGAATGGACAGCAGTGTTACCATCCAGAACTTTGTTTTCTTGACTGATTTGTTCAGTCTGATGAGATCCAAAATGGGCCTCCAGTCCCCTGTCTTTTTTGGAACTAAAAAGAATCTTGAGTAAGTGCTGGATTCGATTTGGTCTGCAGGGACTTCTTAGATGGCTCTTTTTTCTAACAACCTTTGAACTTCTAGGTTTGCTTGATCCCGAAGACTGGGTGGAACATCTGGGATTGACTGTTGTTTTCTTGTAAGGGGTGGTTAGGAGAAGGGAATTTTGTAACCCCTGGATATTATATAGTACCTATGTATCTTCCGTGATTGTCTGCCAGGCTTTTGGGTACAAGGATAATCTGCCCTTGACTGCCTCCAGAGGTGGACATTTGGGCCTTCCTTCAGGAGTACTGGAAGGGCCTACCAGAGAAGGTATTTCTGTCGCCCTGATTCTGCGGACCTCCCCTGCTGCAAGACCGGCATCTTTCATGATTATTTCCTCCTCTGTCCCTGGGGGGAAAAATCTCCACATGTGGCAGGCAAAGCTCCCTGGGATTTCCAGAACTACATCTTCCCGCACTCCTGACCTTTAGGGTAAGGTCTAGAGGGAGCGGAAAAACGTACTCCCACAGCAGAGAGCGTTTTGCCATCCCATTCACACCTGGTAAGAGTCTGTTTTACCTGAGGTCCGAACAGCGACCAGCCATCAAAGGGGGTGTTGGTAAAGGAGGACTTGAAGGGCTCTGCAAATTGACAAAGGCACATCCAGGAGTGTCTCCACAAGGCAACTCCTGTGCCTGCTGCCCTACTCGCTCCATCTGCTGCGTAAGAGATCAGCCGCATGGAGGCATTAACTACAGAAGTCAAGGTCACAAGCTGTGAAGCCGCCTTGCCCGCAGCTCCCTCAGCTGCAGGATCCTGTAGGGTATCTCCCAACTCCTTTAGTTGATCCCTCTGAAGGCATGTAAAGTGGGACAAGTAATTCAGTGACCTGAGTGTAAAGGCCACTGAAGAAAACATACGCTTCCCATACCTGTCCATCGTACAGGACTCTTTGTTCTGCGGATGGACAGAAGCAGAAGTTTTTGCTAGTTTTTTCTTGGTGACTGCTGCCACCATCATAACATCAACAGGTACACCCTTAGATAGAAAAAGCTTATCATCTGGAGCAGTTATGAATTTATTGGGCCTCTTCGGAACTGGTTCCATAGTCTCTGGAGAGCTCCACTCCTTCCGACTCACTAAGGCCAACAGTGGGTTGAAAGTTGGAGACATCCAAGAGGTGGAGAGTCAGGAACTAAATGCATCCAGGTACACAGACTCATCCTCAGAAGGGGCAAGGGATTTCCAGTCTCCCCTCTGCCTAAGGATTTCCAGGATGTCTGAAAATGAGACATCGTCAGAGGGGGACCGTGGGGACCCTTCTAAGTCCTCCAAGTCCATGTCTGATATCAGGGACTCAGGGGAGTCCAAATGCTTCCTCTTACACTTCCCCTTCTGAGGGACCTCCTCTGAGGGGTGCTCTGGGGAGGTTTCAGAAGAGGTGGGGTCATCCAATGGGGCATCCTGGAGCATGGGTTCCCCACCCTTGGGGGGGGGGGAGATTCAGAGGCTGACACCAGCACTGAAGGAGAAGGAGCCAATGGAGCCGAGGATGGAGGTATCTCAGAGGGCAGCACACTCCTTATCACCTCGAAGGCACTGCGGTCCTGGCCTGAAAGAGTCTCCAGCTCAGAAGAGCCTGAAGATCTCCTCCAAACTGAGGGCAATGGCTCCAAGGTCAATGTAGGAGCCGAGCTCACCTGCACCGGATCCCCAAGAGGGAGAGTAGGGTCGGACAAGGGTCCAAGGCCGCTCCTCCCCTCAGAGCCAACAAGAGAGCATAGGCCCCCAGATCCCTTGATAGACTGGAGTAACGAGGAGATCAGAGCGGAAGTCAGAACCAAGAGACCAGGTAATCGGAACTGATGGTTCCACCACAAAAACTTCCATGCACTCTGGCTCTGAACTCAAGAGAGTCAGAGGAGGAATTGATAATGATGTGGGTTGGGCTGTTGGCACCACTTCCTTATGGGCTGGGCTCGATAATAATTTAGCTAATGCTGGTGTCTTGAGTAGCCTCTTCACCACCATCTCCACATCATCATCTGAAAGACTCCTGGATGACCGAGAGGAATGGGTGGAAGACCAATGAATGCCTGCCTCAGATTGCAAGAGCGGAGACTGTGGAACAGACCGCACCAGTTCCAGAGAGGGAGACCTGATTCTCTTGTGAGTCCTGACTGGCTCCAAGACTACTGATGGAGCTGCTGGAGAAAAACCCTTGTTGGAACCAACACTCGGATCTGACAATGCTGAAGATTTGTCCTTTGCTGTGGATGACTCCGATATCGAAGCCAATGAGGATAATGGCTTAGTGGACTTGTTCTGTTTTTGTCGGCTGAGTCCCCTCCATAGACGCATCGAAGGGGCCCTTTAATAAGCCTCGCAAAAATCAGCTTAGTTTTTCTCTCCTGCAGGACCAGAGAACTGAAGGCATGGCATACAGAGCATGAGTCCTGGAGGTGTACTGCCCCTAACTAATACTATCAACTAAAAACAAGGACACTGACAATACAGAAGTTAAATGACAAAAACTAGCTTAACTATGGACAAAGACTTTCTTTTTTTTTTTTTTTTTTTAAGAAGGAAGGAGGGAAGGGGGAGAGCCTCTAAGCTAAAATGGCAAACTCCCCCAACCGAGGAGAGCCTCTAACTTAAATGGCTGCTCCTAGAAAAGAAGAGAAAAAGGGAAAAGCCCACTAACTAAACACGGGGCTGTAAGGAAGGAGAACCCTCTGAGTTAAACGGGTTCACAAGGACAAGGTAGGCCTAAAGGAAAATGACGGCCACAGCAACAACAATAAACAGCAATGGAAGGTTAGAAAGAAAAACACTCTAACACTAAACAGCTAAGAAAATATTTGACGAAATATTTAACAAAATGTCTGATTATAGTCAAAAAGAAAAACACTTAGCCTGAGCCAGTATTCAGCAATCTCAAAGCGGCAAACGAGATCTGGTTAACTACCGCTAGGCATGTTGGGATATGTGCTAGCCTCGAGCCAGTAAAAGCTCTCGAGCTATAGTATATGGCCAAGTCAGAGCCGAGGATCAGCTCTGAACCCAACCAGCTAGAATGAAGTCGAGATAGGGACAACATAACATCTAACCATAGCAGGAGATGTTTGCATGATCACTGCTCCAGTAGCCCTTCTGTCCTCCATCCACCTCATTTTGTGTGATTTGTTGCCAAGGTGAGAACCTTTATTTTTGTTTTCTTAGTGTTGTCCTTGTCAGGGCATTAGCCTCCCTCTCTCTGTTGGCAGGAAATCTCTGATGGGCTTTACACCCAAACCTGGCTTTTTAGTCAGCTCAGCTTGAGCTGACTAATAGTTCGGGTGCATGGAAGGTGTTCTGAAAACTTTGGAAGCTGGTTGTCATTTTACCTATATAGCTAAGGCTATTGTAGCAGTGATCATTTGAATATCTACTATTATGGTAAGTTTACTTTCTTTTATTTTGGAACTTGTAACTTGCTGTTCATAGTGATGATTATACAACATTTCTTTACTGAACTTCAATCATGCAGCCCTGCATGAGGTTTAGCTATAAGCCATAGAGAAAAAGAAATATTATATGATTAATAAAGTGTACAAAAGCCTTGAAAAAAAACATTCTTTTAAACTATTAAATATACAAACATCCAGCCAGAGGGATTGCATGTAATAGAAGAGTTTATATTATAAAGTCGAACAAGTAAAATGTCGACTTACCTTTAATCAACATGTATTTGTCGAAGCTGCACAACATCAAACAGCCAAAACACCGATTTCTTTCTAAGGGAAAGAAATTGGTAGCCCAACCATGCACACCACATTAAAACAAAAACTATAAAAGTGGGGGGCTTCACCCCCACCCCCCTAACTAAATATACTAACTCCGAGATCGCACTAGTCGGGAAAAGGGCAGATTTAAAAGAACGGCCAACCAATTTCTTTTCCTTAGAAAGAAATCGATGATTTGGCTGCTCGATGGTGTGCAGCTTTGACAAATATGGGTCGACTAAAGGTGAGTCGACATTCTGCTTCTTCACGTAAATGATATAGACCCTAATAGAAGACAGTCATGAAAATGAAATCTTTGTGGGCATAATTTCCATTGAAGATGGGTACAGAGTAAACAGCGTACAAAAGAAGTGCAATAAAGACACAGCCAGAAGATCAACTGCAAATCTGAGAAGAAAAAATTTAAATTAATAGAGTGTAGTGGTTCCACTTAACACTGGTGCAGACTGTAAAGGATGTTCAAGTATTCAAAGCACTGATCCTGAACGAGAGTAAACTGAAGGCATTGCTGTGTAAGTAATATATAATCATCATGTAAAACAACTTGGGAAGATTGTTTTATTGTTATATTTACATGCAAGCACTATCAGTTCCATATACTTGATATAATAGAGGCTGTACTGATCATGGGTCATATGATGTGCCAGATGTTTGGCATGATGAAAATAATTCAGAGAATGAATGCAGTTTCAGTATTCATCTGGATCTGGAAAATATCTGGAAAATGTGCAGACATTGGATTTGCTCAAAGAGTATGGATCTATTTATTGTTATTGGCTATTTGCTAGAATGCTTTTTCACTGAAGAAGGCTGGGTAAAGTATTTCATGTAAATTATACTTGATTTATATTTACTAGTGCTTGATGTACTCTTTATGCTGGCCACTGGTGTTTTGAATTGTCTATGGTTTGGCCGTGCATTTCCGTACGTGCAGAGCATTGGGTTGCTTCTATTTGCTAGAAGTTGATCATACTGAAATAGAACCACTAATTCCAGCATGATCCTGCAGAATCAAATGAATGTTCCCTTAACACTGAATAGAATCAAAAAGGAGATAACCACTCGGTGTGTTTAAGAAATAGACTGAGAATACAGAATGAATAAATAGCATGGCTACTGTTGTACAATGAAATAAAATTTGTATGTGTATTCATACACAATATCTTAATAAGGCAATGAAAAGAGACTACCATTTTTTTTCATACAGCTGAAAAAGTAGGTCAGGATTCACACAGAAATGTTGTGTAACTGAGTAATGTGTCTGCCTTAGTGTAAAGTAGGCATGAAAATCTAAATTGTGACGATGTGTCCATCTGAGCAGCTAGCTATGTTCTGATGTCAAAATCAGAGCAAGGCTTAAAAGCTGCATGGCAACCACAGCTGTGAAATGCAAGCATCAAGTTATTGAACAAGAGAGAAATGCAAGCATCAAGTTATTGAACAAGAGAGAAATGCAAGCATCAAGTTATTGAACAAGAGAGAAATGCAAGCATCAAGTTATTGAACAAGAGAGAAATGCAAGCATCAAGTTATTGAACAAGAGAGAAATGCAAGCATCAAGTTATTGAACAAGAGAGAAATGCAAGCATCAAGTTATTGAACAAGAGAGAAATGCAAGCATCAAGTTATTGAACAAGAGAATGGTCATGCACCAGCTAGACTGGATCTCATGCGACTTGAAGGAAGCAAGTAGCATGAATGGGCATGTGGGGAACCTGTTTGTCAGCAAGCACTGAGAAGCACTAACTTGCAGCATATTGCAAACACATCATCAAGTGCCCAGTCACCTGGACACTTGTTAGAGCCATCAAATGGAAGAAAGGGGAGTGTAGGGCAGTAGAAAATGGAGGAATGCAGAAAGCAAAGATACACACAGAACAGGAACATAAAGTAAAACCAGAGGAAGCGCAGGTCATATTTTGTGGGAATGTGTGACAGAGAACAACAGGAGGGAAGGATAGTCTATAGAAGCACACAGACAAATCCAAAACAGTACATGAAAATATGGGGTGGATGTACACATACTAGGAATGGGAGACATAGGTTCATAGGTGTGTACTAGGCTAATGGCCCTGGAGCCTTTACAAGCCTTTCCCATAGGATTACCCTGTCATTGTGCCACCCAACCTTAGTTCCTAGTGCCTCTGTCGAGTAGAGGTACTGGAGTGATCCTCGGGGTGAATTTTCTATTTCCCAGGCTAGACAAACTGAGAGCAGACAAACAGTGATGGGGAGGAGTGAACACTGCACAAGGAGTGGGTTATGGTGCAGAAGGATGGGGGTACACCTAGCTGGGGATAAGATGAGAAATAATGCATCATGCTGGCTATAGACCAGCCAAAGGGAAGTCAATTTAACCCAGAATATAGTTCAGTTTGGTCAAGATGACCAGTAACAGCACTGCCTAAGGACAATCTGGATCTGAAAGATCCTGTCAACTACAGACCTATCTTCCTGATAAATGTTGATGTAAAATATTTTCCAGGATATTACAGATAATTTTGGAGAAATTTAAACATAATATGTATGCATGTATGTATGTATGTATGTATGTATGTCACAGATGGGCTTTGATAAGGGTTATAGATCAGAAGATCACTGGAGCTTTTTGTTGGACTACATGAGGTTGTAGGAAACAAAGACTAATAACAAAGAGGAATCATACTTTCTGATATCAAGAAGAGATTTGATTCTGTTAACTGAAAATTCTTACAGGGGGTATGACAGAAGTAAGACTAGAAGTTATGTTTGTCAATAGGACATTAAGACCTGAAACTTAGTATAACATTAAATTGACACATTTCTCAGGGATGTATTTTCTTTCATTTACTGTTTTTGATGGTTAGTGAAATACTGTCTCTGTAGGTGAATGTAGCTTTGGCTAATTTAGCAGGTGTCACATGTTAACTATTTTGTTTGCATCAGTGTATTCACTGATGACTGTATGAAGTTAACAAGGGATGATGAAAAGATGTTGACAATTATTTTGGGAATATCTGAAGAATTTGGCCAACAATATAGCCTATTATTTTCCCCCAAAAGACCCATAATGGTACAGCCAGGGGGTAATTAATTTGTCAGGCCTGACTCTGCCAGTATTGGTTGAAGGTGGGTGCAAAATGTTTAGGAATTTATGCATTTCCATCTTTAGTGGAAATGCATGGGAAAATTAAATAAACAGACGTGAAAAGGTAACTGCACTTTTAAACTGGTGGTTGTGCAAGATCTCTGTCTTTGCAAGCAGGATAACTATTATCAGAATGATTATCCTGTCTTCCCTATTGATTTAAATGACCCAACATGTTCTGATCACGTAGTGGGAAGGTATAATAAAAAGGCTAGATGATGTTGGTCTTACATTTGCAGGGAGAGTCAAAGGCAGGAAAAAAGGATGATCATGGTTCGGCGTTTGTAGAGGTTAGGTTTATCTAGTTTTGAACAGGATGTGACTGTCTGCAATGTAGTGTCAGCTATCAGATCAGTTAATAATAAGAGCATATGCTGGGGCTTCTGAGAAAGGTGGGCAGGAAATGGAATGGCAATGCATGAACCATGGATGACTATTAATTCAATTCAATATCTTGGGGAAAAGATAAGAGCCAAGTTGCTACTTGTCAAAACTGGAAATAATTGACTTGTATCTTCACCAGTAAATTGAAGATAGCTAAAATGTGGTGCTGATAATATTATTAAACTTCCCTGGCATGCAGAGCATACTAAGTTCAAAAATGTTCATGAGTCAAAGAAAAGATTGGCTTACCTGTGGTTAAATGATCAGAGTATGAAGAATTAAAGTCATAGTGGTCTCTACAAAGAAACCTAGATATAACATGGGTGTGAAGAGAAATTAACAAGTTAAGGTATGCCCACTACAGTACTGGATAAACATAAAACACTCAAAATGTATAGGACCTTTGTACAATGTGTTGGGCAGAAGAGAGGAATTCCTAGAATTTAGCAAATTTAGAGAAGAGTGGATAAAGGGCAGCCATGGTGGTGAAGCGGTTAGTGTTGCTGCCTCACAGCAAGAGGTTCTCTGGTTCGATTCTCAGCTGGGGTGTCTTCTGTGTGGAGTATGTATGTCCTCCCTGTGGTCACGTGGGTTTCCTATGGGTGCTCTGGTTTCCTCCCACATCCTAAAGACATGCTGTAGGTGGATTGGACACTCCAAATTGGCCCTAGGCGTGAATGTGTGTGTGCATGTGCCTTCTGTGGACAGTTGGGCGCTGGATTGGCACCTTGGCACTGTAAAAGTCCATTGCCAATCATGAGTGCTCAGGTGATCCACTGTGGCAACCCCTAACCAGGAAAAGCCAAAAGAAGAAGAGAAGAGTGGATAAAACAATGCACAGGGTGTCATAGTAATGAAGTCTGAAGCAAGACAAGGAAGATGGGAATTTAAACATTTTGAGTCCATATATGATCTGTGCCATACCATCCCAGTTTGGGCAGCTAAAGGGGATGGAAAAAGATAGTTTGTGCTTTTGGTGTGGTACAATGGAAGCAGGCAAATGTTATATGTGGAGGGAATGTAAGGAAGTACAACCAGTTTGATATTTTGATAGCTATGTCTAAAAGGATATGGTCTGAGAACCCTTAAGGACATGCAGATTCTTATGTTTCAGAGCATATCTAAGGAAGAGGGAAAAAAGTAGGACTGGTATTCCAGAAATGAAGTTATTGTCATGGAAGGGTGGGTTAGGATAAACCTAGCCATACACCAGAAAACTTATCCTTACTGTGGCTTATGTTAAACAGGGGATGTGCTCTTTGGCCAGGTCAAATTATGGCAGCCACCCATAAAGGTTCAATGTGTAAACATCAGTGGAGTGAGTGGGAAACAGTTATTTGCTTTGAAAGGCATACCTGTTAAAGGTGTTGCTGAAAGGAGCCGGTTGCATATGAAGGAGGCTGCTCTTTGGAACAGCTGCTCAAAGGCCTGAATCGCTACTTGCTTCATTATTGGGCTCAGAGCACGACACAGTGGAGGGTTTATTTTAATTGATTATTTTTGCAGTTGAGGGGATATGCTGATGATTAGTAAAAAAATTATCTGAATTATTTTACTGCAGTCCCATGTCTGAGGTAAAAATAGTCAACAAAGTTTCTGGTATGAGGTCTGTCTGTGGATGAAACTGAGTGGTTTGCAGTCATTTGCTCGGGTTAAATACTCATTAATCTGTATTTTGGGGGAGGGAGTTAAATATGAGTAATGTAATCACTTAATGGTCTACAAGTTTAAGTGATAAGGGAAGATGAAGAAAGGACAATGCTAATGTTTTCTTGCCTTCCCTTGTTTTGGGTCTTTATTATAAGGAACTTGTCTTTTCTTCTGGAGAGGGTTAGGCTTTGCTTATAAATCCGATAGCAGATATTCATATTAAGTATATTTAAGTTAGCCTTCATAGCTCTGCTTACCCTACTGCCTTGTATTAAATCACCTCTAACAAAATTATTTTTTTAATTTATGGCATGTTGTATTTTCTCTGCTTTCATTGTACAGAGTATTATTTTATTAACTTAATGAAAAGTATATCAATAAAACATTGTAAAAATCAAAGTTTGTGGTAAGATTAATTGTAATCAGACTGTTACAAGAAAACACATGACTGCAGACCCTTAAAATATTAGTAACTATATAAATTATACACAAATCTCTCAGGAGAGGCCCAGGATGGGTGTAAAGATGCTCATATGCCTCCTGTTGGTTGCTCTGCGTTTGGAGTTTGTGTGAATAAACAAGGATTACTTCAATGAAATGAACAGTGAGTTACTGAAAGTAAAACTGTGCTTGTGCATAATATGCGTCTGACAGCTTTTTCAAGTATTTAGACTTCTTAGAGAATATGACTGCAGTGCTTGAAAGAAAACCACCTACAAATTCTGTAGTTCTTTAAAGAGACTTCAGTGTCAACATGAGACATTATGGAGATATCTGGATAAGTGGGAATTACATCTTGTCTGATCTGACATTTTTGGAACTATGTGGTAGTTAATGGATTGTCCTAATAAACACAGCACTCAAACACAATGTAGCTCATAAGTGTACTTAGTACCAGAGAGCCTTGTCCCAAAACGTTGACCTTCAACATTTTAGTTGTGTGATCAAATCCAAGGCCGTATGTTCTGGACTCTCAGGTCAAGAAAGGTGCTGAGCTGTCAGATGATTATCACTTGTCAGTGACTTGAGTCAGAGCTGTGACTGGCCAGGCCCAGAATAACTAAATGTAAAGGTGTCCTAGGAATGCCTTATTGATGCTTCTGTGCAGGATGAGTTCAGCTGCCACCTCAAGAATAGCTTTTCTCATATACCTGGGGGAGTTAGCCATGGAGTCTGAAAGCACCTCTTGAAAACTTCAATAGCTGAAATGGCAAGAAAATGCAGCTGAAGGGTTATTGGTGCTTGCTATGGCAGTAACTGTAGGACCTGCTGTGAAAGTTCTCAGATTGAAAAAGAGGCCTTTTGTGCAAATACTAGCAGGAGGGTCTCCTGAGCTGACTGATAGGTACTGATAAGCAAGGAAGGCAGCAGCTATGGCAATCACTGAAGAAAGGCCTAGTCAGTAGACCTTTGGATTATCTCAGAGGTTTTGGCCAACCACCTGGTGATTCAGGAGGGGTAGGTGGGATGCTGACCAAGAAATTCTGATCCTGCATGGCAACATAGTTGAGAAGTAATTCATAGGAGCACTTTAGAGAGCCTTGAATCTAGTAGAAATGACTACTTCTGAGGAGGCAGTGCGGAAGCAGCTAAAGAAACTGGATCAATTTGTACTGATGTGGTCATCATATAGAATAAACAGTTCTGCTTTGGCAAGGCTTCAGGAATGCAAGCGAGCCTTCTGGAAATGTTAAAGGCACCAGGCAATGTGGAGATGACATGATTATCATGCCTTTTCAGTAATGTTTGGAAGGCTGGAACAGCACTTCTGGACATGCAAATTGGGATAGCATTTCCTGTTTTCAGAAAGGGTGTGTCCTAATTACTGGGACATCATGTTCTTCAGCCTCCCTAAGAAATCCTATGCTTGGGTGCTACAAACGAGACATACTCCAATGACCAATTATCTGATTCAGTAGGTGCAATGCTGCTTTAGTGTAGCCATGGTTATTCAGCATTGTCCTTGCAGAGATATTGGAAAGATTATAAGAATTTTGCCAGTGCTGTCTTCACATATTTTGAGAATCCAGAGAAGACATATGACAATGTACCACAAAACGTCCTGTTGGAGGGTCTAGTTGTTGATGAATCTTTTCCAGGACTTTTCATCACCTAGCACTCATCCATGTCATTTTCTGTACAGTCTTCAACAAGACCATGTTAGATGCCCTCCACAATGTTTATTATCTTGAATTTGAGGTCTTACAGTGATGTTGCTATGTTGTTTCCTTCAACATGGAGTATCAATATGTTAGGGAACAGTACGAATGTAATCTCCTTTCTTAGTATGAAAAGAACTCCATTCTACCACATACATTTGTGGCTGACCTCTCTAACCTCTTCCATATCTTGGGGTATCAAAATGTTTCTTTTTGGTTGCTGATGACCTGTCTCAGCACCCAGTAGATGTAGGAATGGCCATTTACCATAATACTAACGGGTTTATGTCGTGACATTGCAACACACAGAAGGCATACATTAAAACACTCTTATAAACCCATTGCTCAAAATCAAGGCATACTATTACAAAAAAAAGACATACTGTACATTAGTTGTTATTGCTATGGCCATATGTACTGCTTTACTGAAAGTTGCAGAATAACCATTATTGTACCACTTGTATGCAAATATGACTGAAGACTTTGTTCACAGCCATGTACATCATGTCCTACCTACCACAACCAAACTAGGTTGATCATGTCAACTGTGCACATACTCAGAGCAGTAAAAACCTGACTCATTGCCTTGATCTAATATTCACAGAACAACTGCAAGGCTATGCTTTGATTATGGGTGTAGAAACAATACGTAGGTGTGCAAGCAGTGTGTTACAAAATGTACCACTGCCATTGCCAGGATGTAGTACATGCAGCATTAACAGTGATGCAGTCATTTGCCCTGCATTCTGTCCTCTGAGCAACACAACCATGGAGTTACTGTCTCTCGTGTTCTGCAGTCCACTGCACATCTGCATACTGTTTACCATATACACACAACTAGAACATGAAAATACTGAAAAGGGTCAACAACACTTTAAAAATATCCTTCAGTGAGGAATAAAACTCATGTCCTTCAATGAATGATACAAAAATACCAAGTTCCATACCACTTTGGCCACTATAAACCCTTGAGTGGTACTACTCCTATACAATAAAATGGAATACACTGACATGCCCCGTGTCCATCAAAGACAACCATTCTGCTTTCATCTAGGGTTTCCAGGATGTGCCACGCATACTCCAAGCTAGCCTCCAAAAAAAATAAAAGAAACACACTGCCACCATTGCACCAACATAATCGAGTCCATCCTGGTGTATACTCACAGGAGGAAAAGCAACACATGGTGATCTAGTCACTTCTCCTACTAGTATAGCCATGCAGCATAGCTGTGGAGTGCTATCCACTGAACTCCAGAGCTACGCAGTATACATGGCTGAGAATGCGTGGTCTGCTCTTCATTCTCATACTAACTATCCAACCCACCAGTCACAATACAGCCCACTTATGCACCTATATCCTTTCCAAAGCAAAGCAGAGCAAACAAAAACAACAAAACACGGTGCTTAGTGAGTGACATCACATTGCAACCTTAAGAGGCCTGGTGATGTGCATTATGCTCCACTGTTAAAACTCACCTTACATGACTTGTCAAATATGTGGTTCTTGACCAAAGCAGTATACAGTTAATTAACAAAATCATGGCTTTAATATGGAGAAGATTTTCGAGTAGCACACATGTCCTTTAAATTTAAGCATGGGATTACTTTCCAAAGGTGAAGTGCTAATAATAAACATTTGTTACAGCATCAGCAGTTACACATGAAAAGGGCTTTAACTACCCTGAAACTGAATAATGAATGATTATTCTGTTCAGCAGTCTAAATACAGGGAAAATATGGTTCTGCAAAATCTGGAGTTATACATTTTATACCACTCTGGGTTTCTCATCTTTATCACTTTCAGCTACAGTTTCTGCTGCATTGCCTCAACTAAATGTTAACACATTTTATTTTATGATCTTTCTGCTATATTTGGTCATCCCATCTTAGTGGTGAAGGACTGTTTTTATATGGAATAAGTCCCTTTGCACACTTCATACCCACAGGGGACTCAATTAACTTACAACAGTATGCAGTGAAACTCTTTAGACAAAGTTTTATTTTGCATGAGTACTTAAATTGAATCCTGAAATAATAAAGCAAAAATGTTCAACTAGAAGAGCTTATATGGCAGATCTTACTGGCTGCATGTTTTTGGCCAGGAATTAATGATGTATGTTCGATCATTTGCATTTTAAAGTTGAAAGCACGGGCTAGATAATTTGGAATTCATTTGGGATGACACATAGCATAGGATCTAACTGGACCGAATTTAATCAAATTATTTGTTGTGCGAATTTCTATTTCACATGGTAACATGAAACATTAATCTGTTCAGGTTTTTATAAGAGCTATTGCCAGGTTATATTTTCATCCATACTTTTAAGTTTTTGTGTAACATCTTGAATTTTACTAACACTCTTCAAGTGAAATCTTGACGGGTGGATGGGAAACAGAAAATGTACCCCGGGGATCACTGCACTGGCTCTGATGGACAGTAGTGCAGAGAACTAATGGCCCTGCTGGATAGTGGTGTAGGGAACTAATGGCCCTGCTGGATAGTGGTGCAGGGAACTAATGGCCCTGCTGGATAGTGGTGCAGGGAACTAATGGCCCTGTTGGATAGTGGTGCAGGGAACTAATGGCCCTGCTGGACAGTGGCACAGGGAACTAATGGCCCTGTTGGATAGTGGTGCAGGGAACTAATGGCTCTGCTGCACACAGGCACAGGGAACTAATCTAAGGGGGTGGCGAAAGCCAACACATGCTGGCTAGGCTTATAAATGCCCTTGGGCAGATAGCCTAGTACTTACCTATGAACCTATGAACCTATAAACACTTTTCTAAATATGTATAGGGATATATTTAATAAAACTTTGTCTAAAGAGTTTCACTGCTTACTGTAGTAAGTTAATTCAGTCCCCTGCAGGTATGAAGTGTGCAAAGGTATCATAGTTGCAGCTTTTAAAATCTAATTTAAAAACAATAGATCAGTGTAGAAACATTTGTCCGTTGGATGAGACATTTAACCAATGGTCCATCTGACTAAGTTGGTGATAGCTTAAGTGGATGTAAAACATCCCATGGCACCTACTGAAAAAAGTAGGAGAAGGTCCCTGATGCCTTGGCCAAATTTCCTCCAGTAGTATAAATACCACCTCTTGTCTCCCTTAAAAAAAGTTTGCTAGACTAGTACGACTAATCTGGTCAATAAAGGAAAAATAAAAATAAATGAAGCTAAAAAACAAAAACGTCAGTTTCAGGCAGTGAAGCAGAATTATCTAATCATTTAGTTGCACAGGGGCAGACTATCCACCTGCATTGCTGATAACCAGGGTTCAGTTACTGGCTTAGACATTTTTATACATTGTTAACTAAATAAGCCTAAGGGATAGAAGTATCCCTTTTTAGGGCAACCCATGGACACCGTCTGATTAAGTGATTTTCTTAAAGTCACACAATAGGCAAATGGAGATGGAATGAATCAAACCATGAAGCTTGGGTATAGGAAGCAGTTCATTAGCAGCTCAAAACCTTAATTCTCTCAGCTGATTGCCAGAGGGCTGGTGTTGGGAGATCAAGTATCTGCCTGTTCTCTTTTCCCTATGTTCATCTTCAGCGCTGCACATTCCACCAATGAATCATTATTGCATAATGTGGACTTGAGGCATCTGCTTTCAAGGGTAGCAGGGCTGCCTGGGGTGATATATAACTTAAGTAATTTAAGTAAGTGACTAAGTGGTATCCTTTGATATATGACTTAAGTAATTTAAGTAAGTGACTAAGTGGTATCCTTTGATATATGACTTAAGTAATTTAAGTAAGTGACTAAGTGGTATCCTTTGATATATGACTTAAGTAATTTAAGTAAGTGACTAAGTGGTATCCTTGTGCTGTACTAAATGAACTCCCACTGCTTTGGCACTTGCCAGAGCATGTACAAGGGAAAAGGATAGACATATATATTTATAGAAACTTTCCTGAACATTTTTGTATTGATTTATTTAGTTATTTATTTATTTATTTATGCATTGAGGTTTAAGCTGTTTCTCCTTGAGGGTACTATGTGTAAATGTAAACTTGCTAAAGAATTTTTGTTTAATGCTGTTTACTGTTCATGTTATCTATAGGTTTCTTGAGTAAACTCTAATATAACAGATACTTAAGGAGTGAGGTGGCTGTTTTCTTGATATAATTTTTTAGTTTAAATATCAGAGTTTCTGCCTAGGTCATGCCATGTGCACTTGCCACTTGTGAAGAATCCAGGCTTCATGTCAAAAGATGGCACTAACAGGGAAATCAGATCAGAAATACCTGTAGACAGATAACATCATTGCTTCTTACTATATGAAATACTCACAGTTTCAAAGTCAGGGGACTTTCTGCACAACAAAAACTTTATAAAACAGCTATCAATCTATATGTCACATAAGGGTATTTATTTAGTCATTTCAATCTGATTGCTGGATTAATTACAATGGGAAGTAATCATATTGAAGATAATACTAGAAAAACAAACGTGACAGAGATCATTACAATGTCAAACACAGAAAACGGAAGGCATAGATGATATCATTCCTCAAAATGAATATAGAATGAACTGACAGTAAGAAACCTGATAAAAAATAAAATTTAGTGTCCAATAATATAAATATTTATAAGTAGTTAACCATATTAATTCTGGAGCTAATAGTGTTAGATGATTAGGATATCCACGATTCACAGCCTCCAACCTGGAACTTGTTAAGAGACTTAGTGATACCTGATGGGTTACTAAATGTACAGCTGCTGTTCTTATACTTAATAGAGTTGGTGAATGGAGACAAAAAAGAGGAATCTGATGTACTTCAGTTATCTAAGTACACAGAAAAGAGAAAGTATATATAAGGCTCTAGCATTTTTTTATTGATTACACTGTATAAGACTGTCAATTTCAAGAGCTAAAGAGTTCTATAATGAGGAGAAATTTGTGGTTGGGCAGGTAGATAAGTGTAGAGACACGACAGCTTGGAATAATACAAGTAATCGTAGTTAGAGAACAAGATGCAAAATGAGCACTGGTGAGTGTACGTGTATCATCAGTTTGTAGATTGAATTGGTAGAGTCAAACATGCAATAGCTTATTTGTTTTATTTTACCTACATTCATCGGCCATGGTAGAGCACTGATCTCCAGGAGTGCTGTCTGGTTAAGTGACTTGCTCAGAGTCACAGAGTTAAGCAATGGAGGGTGAGGGCACCAAACCCTGGATCACTGGATATAGCTCATCAATCCTCTGTGCCAATTGGCAGACCCTTTTAATTCATTTAGCTTTAACAGATCCTTAGTTGGTATGGAATACTTAACATTGCATATTTAGACGGCTTCACCCAGAGTATTTTGAGTGCTGCACCTGTTCTAGCACCTTCAATGATTTAAAAGCTTTAGTAAGCAGTAACTATAAAACAACAGTAGACATTAACAAAGGCAGTGTGCATAGCAGTCGTTTACAAAATGTCTGGCTATACACTACAGAGAAAAGAAAATTATGGTCAAGGGCTCACAACCAGCTTGGGCTGCTATTCATGACATCTTCACTCATAATACTAGGTTCCAGCTAGGCCTACTACTTAAATACCTAAAATACCACAGTACATTTCTGATATTTGATGGGTATTGAATTCCAGTTTGTTTTAATCAAGGTCCTGAAAGCCCTGCTCTCTGGTTTTGGGTTAGCCCAATGAATTTGCAGGAACAACACCCCGTACCATGTTCAAGCATAACCTCACCTCAGGCTTTGTGCCTGCTAAATGGCGCAAAGCGACGGTTATCCTACTCCACAAAGGGGAAGCCACCACGGACCCCAGGAACTACCACCCCATTAGCCTGACGAGCCTGGTCTGCAAGGCCATGGAATGTATCATCATGGAACTTATAAACAAAGACATTGGTAATCTCCAAACTCTGGACCCCACCCTGTTTGGGTTTGTAAAAGGCAGGTCATGTCTCCTAACCCTGATAGACTTCTTTGAAGCAGTCACCAAGCCGTAGACAAGGGTAAGGTGGTTCACACAGCCTATCTAGATCTCGCCAAGGCTTTCAACACCATCCCCCTCTCTGGAATTATAGATAAACTCACTATGTCACAAGATGGGTTGCCAACTGGCTCACTGACAGAACCCACACTGTGAAAGTAGCAGACTCCAAATCTGACTTCAGACCAGTGACAAGTGGAGTACCACAGGGTTCAGTCCTGGGTCCTCTCCTGTTTGGTATCTACTTCTTTGAAGTACAGGCTAACACAGAAGGTCTTTGGCTAATGAAGTTCGCAGATGACTGCAAACTAGGAGCCATAATCAAAACTCCTAATGATGTGGTCATCCTACAAAATGACCTCACTGAGACAGATGCCTGGTATCAAAGCCATGGCCTCAAGCTCAATGCCAAAAAGTGCATTGTCATCCCCTTTGGTTAAAAACTCTGTACCCATGAACTACAACATAGGCGGTAGTATACTTAACACCCAAAGTGTGATAAAAGACCTTGGGACACAGGTGGACAGTAGTCTCTCCTTTGATAATCACATCGCCACAGTAGTCAGGAAATCCTTCTAAATGGCACAATTCATCACAAAAGCTTTCTCGTCCAGAAAAAAAAAAGAGGTCATTGTTCCCCTCTACTCATCTCTCATTAGACCCATTATAGAGTACAATGCCCCTTTTGGTATGTACCTCACAAGACATCTACAACAATTGGAAAGGCCACAGAAATACCTCACAAAGAGGATTTACCGGCCTCAAACAGATGCCCTACACAGATCATCTCAAAAAACTCCAGCTTTACTCCGTTGCATATCGCCTACTCAGAGGTGATCTCTGCCTAACATACAAAGTTATGTCAAACTCAGAGCTGTTGGACATGCTCCACTTAAAGAAATCCCAATCCCTCCGAGCTACACGCTCTAGGGACCTAAACCTTGTCACCACAATAAACAGAACATGCTGGAGGGATAGATTCCTGTCCCAGAGACTTCCCATACTCTGGAATAAACTACCTATGTATATCAAACAAAGCTCCTCATTAGCACTCTTCAAGAAAAATCTTGATGACTGGATGGGAAATAGGAAATTCACCGTGGAGATCACCTCTGTGGCTCTGCTCGACAGTGGCACAGGAAAATAATTTTCTTGGGTGGCAAAAGCCAGGGTACCTTTTTGGCTGGGCTTGTATAGGCCCCAGGGCTGATAGCCTAGTACCTACCTATGAACCCATGAACAATTCTCTTGACTAAATGCAAGGTCTTGCTATGACTGTACCAGAGCAGAAGGTTGTTTAGCAAAGGATGTAGGCAGATATATATATATATATATATATATATATATATATATATTTTTTTTTTTTTTTTTGCAAGAATTCACCATATGTAATCAAGTTTGTTATCAAGTGACAGACAGCTAAGGGTTTAAAGTGTATATTCAGTGAAATGTCTTGTTGGGGTCCTGCTGTTCCCCAGTCCACCTGTTCATTCTTCCAGTCAGGCTAACACAAGGCTCATTCATTCCCTAGATAGGGCAGGAGCCCTATAGCCCATTGTTTTCCTATCTAGGCTAAATGGCTTAATCAGCTCAACTCTTGGAGATGAGTTAAGGAGAGAGGCGGTCTACAGTTATGTGAGCAAACCTAGCAGCCTCACCTGTTGTGGTACTGACTTCCACAAATGCCTGCTATGGTGAATAAGGCAGGTAAGTTCCCACCCATGCCACTTCATCAAGGCAGCACTACCTGTAGTCACAGGTATCCAGTCCTGCTGAGGGAACCTGCCGTGACTCAATCAACCCCAGGAGACACCACCCATTCCTCCCACAACAGATTCCAGAGATGCCTGTGCTGCTAGTCGAACCTGGATTGCCTGAGTCAGAGTTATGCTTATCAATATCTGCCAGCAAAGCTAGCTACAAATTTATTTCAGAAGTTTGTTAAGCAATTCAGTAACCTTTGCTGTAGGACAGATAAAATTTTCTCATGAGGGAAGAATACACAGTTAGTTCTGGGACTGCATGCTGTTTCATTTTATAGAGTCTTCTAAAATACTTATCACATAACAATACATTTTAAGAATAACAATACTGAGCAGCGTTCTACACATTCTGACCTACTGATCAACCTATAAATAATTCAGTTATCTTTCTTTTCTGTAACTTTATGTAAGCGTCCATTGCTTAGTTACTACCATTGTCAAATATACATTTCACAAATCTTTATTCCAGTCTAACATACCATTCACCGTATTTTCCCTAGATCACTTACATCACCTTTTCTATAAAAAGTGCTTATTTCCATAATACACTTTGATGTCTCTTATATGTGATAAATACACCCACCACTTAAACCTGCATATTAACTCTTACTTCTAACTTACAAATGCATCATAAACAGTTCTATGCAATTTAAAATTGCAAATATGCATATTGCAAACAAAATATCAGTTTCTCAGTTTCTCTTTATATACCCACACTGCAGCTATTGTATACTAACATGTTTGGTAGTGACTAACTTCCTTTGCGCAGTGCCATAGATTGTGTCAATTAGTGTGATTGTGCTTGGAAATATATTGTAAGGTTGCATTTTCAATATTGTTTGGAGCTTTTCTCCCTAGGCCTCCACTGAAATTATACTTTGAGCCCTGAAAAAACATCCTGGTTAGCAAAGGTAAAAATAATTAGAATAAATGCAATATTGTATGTGCTTTTTGAGGGCAAATTTTGGTCAAGGGTTATTCCTAAATACTTCCGAATAACCAGAACATTTAAATAGTTTCCAGTGGTAAGCAATGGCAGTTGTTGTTATACATCATACAGTAGAATTTTCAGTATAAAGAAATTTAGTTTTGACTAGGTTGAGCTTGGAACTACTTAGTTCAGTCCAGGTTGTACTTTTATGCAGAGAGAGCTGTGTGTAGCTTCTGTTGAAAAATATGTGCAAGTTGCTGACATGACGCAAAAAGGTGTGTCAAGTATAGTTAGACAGAAGGAAAATACATTTAGCACAGTGCACTGAGTTCCTTAATCATAATGAATCTGTAAAAAAACACATATTAATTAAAACGTTCACTGATTGCTGATAGTGTACTCTAAAAGAATTCTCACAGCCATGCATACATGCAAAGCTACAAAACTACCAGCAGATGGCACTAACAATCCATGCAAAGGACAGTGATTTGCTGCTTGAGGAAACCACAATAGGTGAAAATATAGTCTGTATGTGAAACATACTATAAAGTGACCCACTATCTGTTGGGTTTGCTATAATGGTTAATATGTTTACCTCAAAGACACAGGGTTTGATTCTCACCTTTGAAAGAGAAATTGTCCAGGATTAAAATGGCCCACAAGGGTTGAACTGTCAAGCCTGTTCATTTTCAAAATATTTAATGCTACATCATGTAGATTTGGTTATATTTAATAATAAACATGTGGAGAAGCTACTGAAACAGTTGTTACACATCAAACACACAAAATGAGCTTATATTACATCATGTCTATGTGGGACAGGTTTGTGAAATGTTTGATTAAACAACCATAAATCTACCAGCTTTCTTGTGGAATATTGGGGGTTAGTATTAATGGTTAAGGTGTTTATCTCACAGACAAGAGATACAGGGTTTGATTCTCACTAAGAAGGACTGGCTAGACTTAAAATGGTCCACAAGGACAGCTAGCCTAATACTTACCTATGAATCTATATCAATATGCTATTTGTGGGACAAAGACTAAACCGGACAATAGCTTCAAGTTCTGTAGTTGATGAGAACATTGTATAATCTGCGGATGTAGGCAATATAATTTTATGGGGAACAAAGTGTATGCTTTACATTATCAACAAAACTAACAGTGCTTTTATGTAATATGAATCAGGGCAGAGAGCAGGAGGGTACAATTGCTAATTACCAAACTGAAAAGAAAACTACTAATTCCAAATAAATTACAGACAAGTAGAGCTTTCAGTTTATCAACTAATATTTAGCTGGTTTGTTCAAATTATAGCAAAGATGTTTTTATTGTTCTAGGATGTCTTGGCTTGTTGGTCTTCATCCAAAAATATACTATAGGCCCACAATGTTGAGGGAAAACATGCCTTTCACATAGTAGCTAAAGTGGAAGACATTTCTGGCTTTGGCAGGACCTTCTGGGTACTTTATGCATCTGCATGTGTTCTTTCACTTTCTTGCTTCCATCTTAACTTGGTACCCAGGGACTAGAGGTAACAAAACACATCCAGTTCCTTTAAATAGAAATGTTTGACACCAAAATCTAGGCTTGATGTAAAATATGCTGACAAGCAAAGAGTAACTGTAAAGAATGTATGTACTTAGTGAGGTTTGATTTCTTTGGCTTCACTCTGCTATACACAGCCTCAGAGTTACTCTGCATTTTTGAGATAATGTGGTAGAAAGATTTCATTTTTCAGAGGTTTGTTTGTTTGTGTCTTTCGGCTTTTCCCGGTTAGGGGTCGCCACAGTGGAACTCCGGTCTGCTAATGATTGGTAGTTGATTTTTATGTGCCGAGTTATCAGCCCTGACGCACAACCTTCAACGAAGGTACGCCCATTCACGCATGTCTCCACGCAGAAGACGCTCTAGCTGAGAATCGAACCGGACAGCGTCTTACTGTGAGGCTACAACGCTACCGCAGCATCACCACCGCAGGTTTCATTTTTCAGAGATAATGCAGCTATTGACTGTAATTTGAGAAAAGTATGTTGTGTGATATTTTATACACACTGCTCTGTGTTTTGAAAAGATATTCCTACCTTGGTCCCCAATGTATCTCCTTGGGTCCATGGGGACTTTTACTTACCTGCTAGCAAATCAAAAGCAACAACCACTGTATCTAGGGATTTTGGTTTACTCTGTCCCCAGGATTCAATAAAATCTGTGTCGATTCCATGAAGAGCCTAAATGGAATGTATCCATCCTGCATAGCCGGCCTTAGGCATAGACCATCTAGGCAGCTGCCTAGGGCGCCACTCTAGCAGGGGCACCTTTCCAGCAATCTGGATGGTGTAGGTAGACAAGGATGGGGGCATCAGGTGGTTTGGGGGGTGCTGTGGAGTCCTTTTGCCTAGGGCACCCGTTGACCAAAGGCTGGCCCCATACCCATGTACATGGCCACTTTTCCTCCTCTGCAGTGCACCATATATATTAATTATGGTGCACTACCAAGGGAAATCACACTAACATGGATAATGAATCCATGTAAGCAACAGTGTAGAGACTATCGCATACTTGTGGACTGTCCAGAAAAATTCTGGAAAGTTGGTAAGCACAGCACAATACCTTTCAGCCTGTTAACCTGGACTGAAAGATGAACAACAGATTTTACTACATGAAATTGCCATTTAATTTTTTTTTACCTTTATGTGTTTGTTTGGGAGGTGCGGCACTTTGTGCAGCTATGCTTAGCTTCGCTCACATATACAGGAGGCATCTGCTACACATCTAAAAATAGAAACTGGATGTATTCAATTGTTGTAGTTCTGCAGTGCTTAGCAATGCACAAATCCACGCAGCAAAGCTGAGCTACGCTTACAGGCACCTTTGTAGTATATGTGAAGATATGTAAGTTCTCTTCACTATCCCAGTGTTCAGATAGGTTGAGTTATGACCTACAGTGTAGTAGGTCCCAGGTTCAAGTCCTGAGTAGTCATACTTTTTACATTTATTACTATGAAAATGTGTCAGTGACTGAAACATCAGTTTAGTTTAAAATTAAAAAATTGTTACAATTCGAAAAGCTGCATGATGCTAAGCAGCACTTAAACATAGTCAACAGTCTATTCCCATTTGTGCATTGCTAAGCTTCGCTTACACATGATTTGTGTAAGTTTGCGTGATGCTAAGTGGTGCGGCACTTTTTTGAAAGTTACAGCATGACATGCAAGGGTGGGAATGCAGCCTATTTAAAGGCCAATAGGTGGGAATTTCACATCATTCTATGGAGTCCTAACTTGGCTGTGGATATGCCTGGTGCTGTTGGTGAAAGAGTGCACTTTCATGCGCAGAGGTGTGGCATGCAGGAGTCCAGATTTATTGCTGGACTCCAGGTTAAGAATTATGAACCCCAGCTGCTGTAGGGTGACTTCCAGGGCTCAGAGTGTAAGTCTGAAGCCTGGGATGGTTTGGCCAAGGAAGGTATCCCCCACACTCGTGAGCAGTGTCATCACCATTATGAGGACCTGAAGTGTAGGAAGAGGGGAACCTTGGACACCTGGGTCCAAATGGCTAGGGTTAGGCAAACCCCACAGATTTGTAAATATGTTTGCCAGTATTTTAGAAATATACATGCTGAGTCTGTGCAAAACTGGTATGCATAATAGTTTGCTTCACTTACCACAGCTACAGAAGAGTAGGCTCGCAATGTCCAGTCCCATGCAGGGAGCCTGGCCAGGATGAGGCAATCGTGTGGTAAGTAGGAAAATATCAAAGTAATAACTTAATGCATAACATAATTATACAATAAATTAATTACAGAGTTTGCAGTCTTAACAGTCAGGTATGACATGCCTGGAACATCTTTATTAATGTGTCACTGCCTACCTGAAATGGTAAAGCAAATTAAAGCAAGTAAGCATACCGTACTGTGTAGTATAGCTTCCAAACATCAGTTAATGTTGTGGTCTAACCAGATTAAGAGTCACTGTTCTGGTCTGCTCATTGTCTGAAATATGTTTTAGGCTGCACTCAATAAATGAATAGGGCATATGGGTTAGTTAACATATGTCCTACACAGCTATCCATGGTCTTCATACCAGAGTTGAAGCAATATCAGTCAATACATTTTATAGGGTGATGGTGCTTTGATAAGTAATGTTTTCAAATTAAGTGTTCACTATTCCTGTATTCACGGCATGTGTGTTCTAATCTGACACCAGTCAACTGTTAAATGTAAATGAATAAAGAATGCAGCAACAAATGTCTGAAATGAATGTAGTGCAATACCCAGAGTAAGGTTCAAGCCTGTGTTCTGCCCATTTTGTCTGATATAATGCTGTATATTCCACTCAGTAAATGAACATGGTATATGGATAAGGTAACTGAAACCCTGGGCAGCTATCCATGTGTCTAAATGCCAGATTTTAAGAAACATTATCAATAAAGTTTAAAAGGAGATTGTGTTTTGATAAGTAATCTTTTCAAAAAAGTGTTCATTATTGTTGTATTCACTGCATGTGTGTTCTAATCCGACACCAATCAACTGTTACATATTATAAAGCCATGTCCAACCCGGAATTAATGGACATGCTGCACCTCAGAAAATCCAAATCCCATCGAGCTACGCGCTCGAGAGACTTGAACCTCAACACTGAAATAAATAGGACATGCTGGAGGGACAGATTCATAACACAGAGGCTCCCTTCACTCTGGAATAAAATCCCAGTCCAGGTTAGACAGAGTCCCTCATTGACTCTCTTCAAGAGGAATCTTGATGAGTGGATGGGAGATCGTAGGTTTACCCCGGGTATCACTTCTGTGTCACTGTTAGACAGAGGCACAGTATATTAAACTCGAAAAAGGGCATAGCAAAATTAATTTAAAATGGGTGGCGAAAGCCAAACACACTCTGGCTAGGCTTATAAATGCCCTAGGGCAGATAGCCTAGTATGAGCCTATGAACCTATAATAAATAATGCAGCAACAAATTTCAGAAATGCATGTAGTGCAATACCCAGATTAAGTGTCAAGCTTAATTTCTGATAATGTTCCCCGAAATATGACTCAGTAAATGAACAGGGTATACTTTTAGGTTAACACATGTCCTACACAGCCATACATGTGTGTAACTGTCAGATTTCAAGTGACATTAAACATTACAGTGTAAAATGAGATGGTGCTTTGATAACTAAAGTTTTCAAATAAAGTGTTCATTATTCATGTGGTCACTGCATTTGGTTTCCAATCTGATAACACACACAGCTATGCATGTGTGTAAATGTACGATTTCACACAAAATGTTGCAATAAAAGTCTTAAAGGAGATGGTGTTTTGAGAATTCATTATATTCAGATAAAGGGCACATTATTCCTGTGGTCACTGCTTGTGGGTTCTAATCCCATGGCAGCTAAATGAGAAATGACCAGCCGTCTCATGTAATTAGTGTACATGGACATACCTCTCAACTGTCACGATTTTTGCAGAATGTAATGACTACTGACCCATATATCTGGTCATTGATTAGCAGATACATGACATTACTTGGAATGAAATTTAATGGCAAATCCATTATCAGAACACCTTGCTACTAATGTATGAACACATTATGTAAAAATGTTGCCTGTAGTTGTGCCTCTGTACCATCATGTGTTAGGGCTTGGGCCATACTGTCCCATGCTAACTGGTTGAGAGCTATGTGTTCAACATCATCTATACAATATTTATTTTATTTAATTTACATATGTTGACAGGGAAAGTCTGACTGGATGCATGTCCATTTTCAGAGGAGGCCCAGGGAGAAATTTAAGCAAAATATAAGGTGTATACAGAACATTCAAATTTACATAGTACCAAACTTAACATCGACAAGTAACATAGCATTGAAGCTTAAGATTTAACATATTTACATAGACTGAACACATCTTTTACAGTTTTAGGTTGAGGCATTACATAATGGTGGACATTGTTAGTAGGGGCTGCACTTTTTGCTTTATACAGTTGACTTGTGAGAGTTAGCCACAGTAGGGACTATAGCAACAAAGAGAGCAAAGATTAGACATAGTAGGGAGTATAGTAGCAGGAGAAGAGACAGAGATAGGAAATTGGATAACAGGTTAAGTAAGAAAAGCAGGAGGCGTTAGTAGCTTAAGTATAGATTAAGAGTAGAGGTGTAAAGAGAAAAGTGTAGTGGATAGATAACAAGAGTGTCCTAGCAGTGACCTATGGGTATTGAGTAAGGGGTTAGAATTAGAGGTGTAACTGGAAGGAAGCTGGAGAAGTTGCATTCTTTTGGTGATGAAGCTGAAGTCAGAGGGCAAGAGTAAGGGGAGAGGGTGGGATGGGGTGGGGAACATGTGCATATTCATGTGTGCTTTAAGTGTTCTTTCAGGAGTCTTTTAAATGTAATCTTTGAGCCTGCTGAGGTAATAGCGGTAGGTAGGGTGTTCCAAATGTTGCCTATGTAGTTAGGGAAGAGGGAGTCCCCTGTTGTGTTGTGGGTCTTGGTGACCTTGATTATTTTTTTGTGGCGAGAGTGAAGTTGTCTAGTTTTAGCTTGTAGTTCTACTAGATTGGCCAGAGCTGGAGTTTGGCTGGGAGTAGTAGGAGATTATGGGCAAGGGAAAGTTGATGATAATTCAGGAGATTAGGGAATTCAAGCCTGCCAAATTGTTTTAGGGAATGGGAGTGGTAGGCTCGGTAGGGGGCACCGGTAGCAAATTTTGCAATTTGATTGTAACAGGTGTTGAGTTTGACAATTTTGTTTTTGGGTATGTTGGTGAGAATGGGTGAGGCATAAAATAGTGAGGAAAGGAGGTAAGTTTGAGCAATTGTTATCCTTGCAGGTTGTGTTAAAAATGGTTTATTTTTATATAGACTGCCCAGTTTTTTGGGATATTTTTAATGGTTTAATTTATATGCTGATCACATTTGAGGTTATTATCAATGGTCACTCCTAGCAATTTTGTGTGAGTGTCAGGGGAGATGACAGTCCCATCCCTGGACATAATATTAAATGGGCTGGGTATTGTGGTAGATTTGTTAGGTGTAAATGGCAACAGTTTTTTTTTTTTTACGATTTAGTATTAGGTTTTTGTTAAGAAACCAGTTTTCAGTGGTATGGAAGGCTTTTTGGGTTATAGAGAGGAGTTTCTGGGGATCACTGGCTGAACAGACAAGTGTTGAGTCATTAGCGTATTGTATAACTGTTGCATCTTGACAGCTGCTGTGGAGGTTATTGGTGAAAATGGAGAATAGGAGGGGACCTAAAATGGAACCTTGTGGGACTTACTGTGGTGATGGGTAGCAGTGCAGATAAGTTGTTGTCCCACCGAACTGCTTGTTGACTTCTTTGTAAATAGTTCTGAAACCAAGCTAATGCTTTGTTACTAAGGCCAAGGTCAATAAGGGCTTGTACTAGTTTAAGATGGCTGACAATATCAAAGGCCTTTGATAGGTCCAAGAATATGGCAAAAGTTAGATTTCCTGTGTGTTTGTTTTGGTTGATGAGGTTTGTAAAAGAGAGTAGGGCGGTGTTTGTACTATGAGAAGGCCATAATTCATGTTGGGTAGGAGAGAGAAGTTGGTTGTTAAGCAGGTATGGCATAAGTTGGTAGTTTATACATTTCTCAAGTATTTTAGCTAGTGGGGGCAAGATGGCTATGGGGCAATAGTTGGTGAGGTTGGTGGAGGTACCGCCTTTACGGAGGGGGATAATATAGGAGGCCTTCCAGATGGGTGGTATTGAGGTTTCTGAGAGATCTGTTTAGAAGGATGGATAAAGGGAAGGGAAGTTCATTGGCAGCCAGCTGAAGGTATTCTGCAGGTAACCCATCAGCTGCTAGTGTAGTAGGGTTTAAGTTTGGATAGCAACCTTTTGACAGAGTTGGTAGGGATGGGTTGAAACTAGAAGGTTATTTTGGGTCTATCTACAGGTTTTGGGTAATTAGTGGTGGTAGATGTGAGCTGTTTTTGAACAAGATTAGAAATAGTTTCTATGAAGTATTTGTTAAATGTGTCTGGTATATTTGTGATTTCACTAGTGGAGGTTGGAGATGGGGTGGAGGGTCTGCCTGGGTGGAGTAGCTTATTTATTTCTGCCCAGAATTTCTTGGGGTTGTTGTGATGCTTGTTTATAACTGTAGGGGATAATTATTTTTATCTAGGAGAGCTGCTTTTTTGTCTCATTCCTAAGTTTTTGGAATTGTTCCTTAGCAGCTGGGGTTTTTGTGGCTCTCCAGTGATACCAGGCTTTGTTACTTTCTGATATTCTATTTTTAGTCTCTCTGGTAAGCCAAAGAGCTGAATAATATTTGCAGTCACTGTAACACTGTCACAACTGAAATCTTACATACGTACATGTATGTAGTAGTAGTCTGTGTAGTAATATTACCTGCGAAGTTACTAATGTTTTTTTTTCTCTCTCACCCACCCCTTCTCTTCTTTAATTTATTAATTATATTTATTATTATGATTTAATATTAATATATTACTTGCACCTACCTCTTATGTTGGCCTTATGTATAATTTTATATTGCTTTGCTGTTAAATTACTTTCATTTATGTTATTTATTGTTGTGTTCCTCACTATATTCCTTTCTATTTCTTTCTATTAATCATTATCTTCTAGTATGTTAATACTAACATTTGTTTGGTTATGTTTATTTTTACATTATGTTTATATTTAATTTACTGCAGCGAGACAAGGTAGTCCAGTTCCAGGAGATTCACCTACCTTGGCTCCCCTGGCCACTGCACCAGGGCTCAGCATGTCTGGGCCACAGCCTGTTGGCACCCCCTCTGCTGCCCCTGCACTACCAGGGCCATCTGGTAGTTCTGCCCCACAGGATGGGGGTGGTCCCCCCTCTGGAAGTGGAAATGGAGGGGGTGATTATGTCACCCATGAGGAACTGCCAGGCATGGTGTGTGGGCTGCTGCACCAAACTCTCAGTGTATGCCTATGCCAGATGGAGAGCATGTTAGCCATCCTTGTGGGGCAGCATCGCCCTGGGCACCAGTGTCAACCACTGCATCCACAGGAACAGTGAAGGTAGAGTGCTAACGGTCCCGTGGGTGAGGACTTGAGTCACACTGCTACGTGTCTGACATCTATGGGACTGGGATTCCACAACACCCTCCCCAATACTATATACATATATTATGGGGTGGCTTCTTTCTATGAGCCACACTACAAGTGGACTCTTATGTTGGGTGTCTGATCATATGTTAGTATCTGTCATGGCACAAGCAGGTGTAGTTCACTATTGCCACTATCCTAGTTGCTTCCACACCCTTTGTATGACTGGCACACTGTTGCATATGAGATGCGTAGTCAAGCGGGGAATACTGATAACCTTCCTTAATTGCTGTATCAGTACATACTGTACACCCACATATGTGATCCTGACATGTGTTCTCATTATTTTGTATTTCAGGTGATAACATGAACGCCAGACGTCACCCACTTTTCACTGAAGCAGAAAACAACCTCATAATTGAAGAATTAAGACAACACTACCAAATCCCTGCTGTCCAGAGGGAGGGCAAATAGGCAAGAAAGGCAAGCCTTGTGGGATGAACTGGTCCATAACATAAATGCTGTGGGCCATCAGAATTGCACATATGACCAGGTGCGATACCGTGCCACAGACTTGATCCACTTGCCATGCAGATGAGCAGTGACATAGCCAGAGATCGGCAGGTCACTGATGGCGGGCCTGCAGTGAACACCCTCTGTCAGCCACTGAGTAATTCCTGGAAAATCTTACAACACAGGACAGCTCCCAGGCTTCCATCACACCATATGTCATGGATGTGAGTGCCACCATTTCCACCCAAGAGGAGCATCCAGGTATGTTTAGCTGCATCAGCATCAGAATACTGTAGCAGTTAGCATGTCAGGGTACATAGTTTTACATGGGTGTCAGGTGTTTTATGGGGTGGGGGGGGGACTAGGTTACTTGCAGTTTCAAGCTCATGCAGAGACTGTGACCCACATGCCTGTTAACATGGCAGCTACTGTAAATGTGGGATATTTGGATGTAGTACCAGTGTTATACTGTAATATGTGGTGCTATTTACATTACCTCTCCCCTCAAATGTTTTCAGGACCATCAGGAATAGAAAGAGGCCATGCCCCTGCCACTGGTAAGCACAAAACATTTTTGTCACAGAGGTAGATTTACTTCAAGGTATTAGATAAAGTGTCATCCCAGCCCTGCTGCTTGGATTGATGTACTGTCTGCATGACTGAAAAATGTAGAGCTATGTTCTGACGGTACACATTTTAGGGTCATGCCTAGGCCTTGTAGTGTGACCTCGGGCATGGAGATGCCAATGCAACTCATGACAGAGCCAGTTCTCATGTTCGGGGGTGGAAATGATGAACTGTCAGCTCTGCCATGCATGGCTCAAAGCTGTCCAACATACATTCACATAGGGCTAGCACTGAGCTTAGCTGTCTTCATGCAGACACGTGCACACCACTGTCACAGTCAGGTCACCTACAGATACACACACCACATTTACATGGTCCATCTAGCCTGCTTCCCCTTCTGCCTCACACACACACACTTGCCAAACTATTGGGTCAGCTTAGACCTCCTGCACCCCCATACAACACTCGATGCCACATCCCTGTCATCATTGTTACCAATGTAGGGAAATGAAGCCACATGTCTGATGCACAGGGTGACTATCTACATTAATGTGTATGTGTTTCATCCATTGTTGCCTTTGACATGCTACTTGTACTGGTCAGTCACACATTTTGAACGGTGCCATTTGTAAAGTGTAAACTGCATTATGCTGTGTACATTACGTTGGATGCTGTTGTAATGGCTGTGTAGTCACACAATGAAAGGAGTCTCATGGCACTGTTTACGTTTCACTTTCAGGATTGTGTAGGACACACCTATGGGTTCACATCTACAATAAACCCATCAACATTAGAGCACAGGATGGAATGACAGCACAGAAGAAAAATGTTATCAGAAAGGTAAAAAAGTATAGTTGCATGGCTCCATAGGTTCATATATGTATATTAGGCTAACAAAAACAAGGGTGTCTTTCATCCTAGCCATGCATCCCTAAACTCTGACAAGGTCTGATACCTTTTACAAGTGTAAGCAGGGTTTTCGGAGCTGACACATGGACAAGCCAAGGCATGCAAAGTGAACTGTGCATAGTTTCCCTGTGCCCATTAGAGACATTTGTTCTGAAGCAGTTATCACTGTCGTGTTCCCCATCCTGTCATGTAACTTGCACTTGATTTGCGTTAGGGCAGAACTGTGCTTGCATGCAAGGGGTGCCTGTTACATATTGGGTGTAGTGTCTGGGCTACATACCCATCTGTCCAATGTGTCCTGTTTATACCACTGTTGATGTGTAGGTGTGTAGGACAGGCAATTCTTGTGCTACTCCTTTCTTGGATACTCAAGACGTACACAGTGGGGTCTGACACCTCCCTGCATGGCAGGCATGCACCTCCCCTCCAAAGCATGTTGGAGACAGGATATACAGTTACGGGCTTGACATGGTCTGCATAGGACATGTTATGTACACTGTGTATTGGTTTACTGTGGAACCTCTGTGGATGTGACAGTTGTCAGATATACCTTATTAGTTACATACCAAAGGTAGCACTGCACTCAATGATAGGTGTGATGAATGCCAAATACAGTGGAACAATGACTGTCTCAAATTTATATGCAATACCTTTGTTTATAGGTTGCATTACATAGAAAGCATCCCCAAATATTACCAACCCATCAAAGTCAGAGGCTAGATCACTATCTATTTGTCCGTAAGTCCCAGACTACTGGGTCAAGTGTTGGAGGTGTGCGGTCAATATGTTAGTTACCAGGGGTGGATGACTTCCCAAGGGATAGCATTGTGCATGCCTTGGCATTTACTGGTAGTCCATGGCTCTGACAACAACTGATTATCTGTGTCAGACCATCCTGGATAACTGTTGAGTCAGTGTGGGATTCAATGACAGCTCCTGATTTGCAATCTTCTGCAAATTTAGTCAGTGAGAGGCCAATGACAGTGGCAATGACTGCAGAGAAGTAAATGCTTAGAAGGAGCACCTCCTACCCCACCCAAACTGACATCACACTTACCTAAGTGTGCAGGTCTTTACCAGACACTTTAGTAAACACCAGACACCTCAGAAACCCAAACATAAGCTCACTAAACATAATCATACCTCTGCAAAACACAGTACACATAATAGCTCACACACCACTGTCTCACCAGTCAAACACCTAAGGCAAAACACAAAATCAAACATATTACTCATAGGTGATTAAGTCATGAGACACACTGATGTGCCTCTCACCAAGCTACATAAGGGAAAGGTCATGGTCAGCTTTCTGTGAGGTGCCAGGATGCACACATGCACTCAAGTCTGTCAACATCAGGTACTGTTATGACTATGTCATAGTCCATGTTAATGTGTACGACTTGAGACATCGGCTGACAGACTATGTGTCTCAGACAGGTATGCCCTTGGTCTTGAGTTGCATTTTACCATCACCTAGGATGATGGCTCAATAGAAAGGGAAAATGATTGACTTCAATACTTGCCATAGTGTGTGCTGTCAATGTAAGGGGATCCACTATCTGTCAGCCTGGGATTACCTGCTCAACAGACCTCAATGCTTTGCCAGAGATGGTCTTCATCTGTCACCCCTGGGATTTTGGCTACTAGCCAAGTCTTTTACCACCCCACCCCCCCCATAATGTACCTTTTATGCAGTGTCTCAAGGAAAAACTTTCCAATGAGAAAACGCCATCTACAAACAACATCACAGTTATGCTGCTAAACTCTAGGAATGTCACCACTATACTACACTCACTGGAAGTTGTCCCCACCTTGGAAGATGCAGACATTTGTACAGTCACAGACACCTGGGTCAATGCTGTGGAGAGCATCACAGCCATAACAGGCTACCCCTCTTTTCACATGTTCAGACCTCAAATTTAAAGCATGCAAAGTAATGGAAGTGGTGTATCCATATTCATTAAGTTTAGATACACATCTAGATTGGTTAGACAGTATAATTTCCAAGAGAAACTGCAGGTGCTATTGACTGCTTGTAGGGCACTTAATCAAGCTATTGCCAGCTACAGGAACAACTCCATGAATCAAGACACCCACTGTGCTTAAATGGATCTACTTGAGTCTATCAAGATACATCAAAACAAGATGGTTTTGGTTGACTTTAACTACCCACCAGCTGGGAAAATTACTCATGCTCAAATTCACTTGTTCACTGGTTAGTCAACCTTCTTAACTACAATGCCATGGACCAATGGGTTGACATCCACACAAGGGGAGACAATGTACTGCACTGAGTGCTTACCAATATGGGTGACCACTATAAATCCTCTACTGTGAGGTCATCCCTGGTGAGATCTGACCACAAATTGGTCTCATTCAAAGTAAGTATCACACCTGCACTGCCCCCCTTGCAGCATATAAAGTAATAAAGTTCAACAAAGCAGACTGTAACCTCCTATGAGATAATATAAATAGCTTGACTGCACCACCCCCTTAGATGGAACAGGCAACTATGCTGAGCTCTACACCAATGCTTTATACAAGCACCTGTAGAACTGCATTGACTTGAGTGTACCTTTCAGGGGCAAAACAAGCTCCTCATGGCACAGCAAACCGGCCTGGTGGACAACTGCCATTAGCAGGCTTTACAAAAAGAGGTAGACATTGGTGTCTCACATTAGGAGGGAGGGAGCCCTCCTAAAATGGTAGCACTCCCTCCTCAGCTTACACAAGCAAATAAATGTTGTTGTGAAGTCCTGCAAAACAAAGTATGGGACAAAATTAACCTCCTCCACAAAGGACAACCACAAGGCATTGTGTAGTTACATGGGTAATGTAAAAGGAAAGAGTCACATTCTTGCCAAACTCATACTTAATAATACCACATATAATGAGCCTGTAGATGTAGCTAACCTGTTGGCTGACAAGTTCTATAACAACTGCACTCTCCTGTCCCCACCACACATACCACATGACATCCCAACAACCTGTCCCATACCTTGAATCTCTAAAGAGTAGTAAATGGCCTGTCTAACATGACAAATACAGCATCTATTGTACCTGCTAACATCCCAGGCTGTGTCCTATGTGGTATCCAACATGGATTACTGACACCACTGGAAACTCTTTGCAATCATAGTGTAACCACCAGCTGCATCCCAGCTGACTGAAAATCGGTCACTGTTATCCCCTTGCACAGAGGTTATGCATCACTGACCATAGGAACTATAGACCAATTAGCCTGACTAGTCATATCTGTAAGGCCATGGGGTGAATCATCATGGACTATATCAGCAAAGATATAGGTAATCTAAAAACACTTGACCTTACACTGTTTGGATCAGTGAAAGGAAGATCACGCCTGTTAAACCTGATGGACATCTATGAGGCAGTCACCAATGAGCTGGATGAGGGGACATCTGTGCCTACAACCACCTGGACTTAGCCAAGTCGTTTGACACTATCCCCACTCAGGCATCATTGCCAAACCCACCCAGCTAGCCATCGGGGTTTGAATGGAGAGAGGGGTCCGAATGGAGAGATGAAAAGTCAGCAAGTAAAGGAGAGTAGTAGTGCTGAAATTGAATTCATCCTCAAGTCTTGGTAAGTACCTTCACAAGGTGGACCCTGTTTTCACAAAATCTCACCAAGGCAACACTGATATATAGACTGTATTTATATAGCATATATCATGGACAGAGGTAGGTCAAAAACTAAAAAAGATAGCTAGGTGCACAAACCCTGGATAAAAGAGTGCCCAATCCTGGTAGGTGCACTGGTGCCAGGACTGGAAAAGACGACAGTGTAGAATCCTCAAAATACAGAAACATTCTTACAACAGGACCAGGCCGGGCCCAGGGGAGGATGGCCACCCCTGTTGTAGAAGGAAGCAGCAGTCCACAAAAATCACAAAACCTGATAGGCCAAAAAAGAGGCATAAAGACGATAAAGTGGACTACTGAGGATAAAAAAGAAAATAGGTATTGTTACTATTATGCAAAAAGCCTAGAATCTCCACACACACTGCCAGTTTCAGTATGACCGTTAATTGTTTTTAGCTTTTTCTATGCATTTGATCGAAGGAAGGACACTGAGAAAACTCTGAGCTATAATATATAACATTAAGTATCCTGTTTTTTGTTTATTTTGTTCTTTATTTCTTTGTTATTTATAGCACTTTGTGTACTGTGTATTTTTCTAGCTAGTTTCACTGTGTGTGAGATATTAATTGGAAATTGTCCACTTTTATTAAGCATCTGTTGGGTTGTTTGTTTGTAATAACTTGTTGCAGTTAAACTCTTTTTTCTAGAGGCTGCTATAGCTGTTTAAAACTTTCATTTAAAGGCTCACTGCTGCTTTTCAGGTGTGAGAAACATTTCTGCAGTTTGTTTCTCACCCTCCCTGTTGGTATAGTTTTATAGTTGGTGGCTTTGCAGTTGCCCGCCCCTAGTGTAAATTTGATCTGGGACCCTCCTCCCAGTCTAGTGTCATTACCTCATTCTACCTAGTACAGGGAGAACATTTGAGAAGGCCAATCAGCTTAGTTTCTGCTACTCCTTTCTCTCTTTCCACTTAAAAAAAAAAAAAAAAAAATGTATCTGCTTTTACTGTATTTGTGTTTCTTCCTACTTTATTTTGCTTTTGCGTCATCTTAAAAGTACTCAATTGTATTTATTACTGCTTGGTGTAACTCATTCTAAGCCTTTTAGTTTAAGCACTTGGGCTTCAGACCAGTTGTTTTACATTAAGAAGGTTTGTGGCCTGCACTGTGGTGGCAGGACAGGTAGCTTACATCCTTCTAAGTTGGGAACTGCTGATTGAGGGCTCAGTGTCTGTTATTCTAAAAGTGTATTAGTTCTGGTTTAAGCACTTGGAATTCAGGCCAGTTATTTTACATTAAGAAGGTTCGTGGTCTGCACTCTTGTGGGAGGAGAGGCTGGACTCTATCCTTCTGAGCTGGGAATTTCTGGTTAAAGGCTTATAGTACCTGCATATTTGAACTGTTTCTTACTGAAACTGGTGCACCTTGTTTGCTGTAGCATAGACTAGATCCAGGCCTGCTGAATCTAGCTTTGTTTGTATGCTTGTTGTTTGTTTGCTTATATCCCTGAAATGCTAATTTCACCTAAAACACGGCTTTTCAGTGCTTCTGTGGATCCCTAGTGATATCTGCATTGCTTACTGTACTTATTACCTTGTTTCACTTGAAAGAAAGTTACTGTTTGTCGTTTTTGCATTTAAGTTACCTGTAACACATTGCATTTAAGTTACCTGGCACTTGCTCACTAAGTCAGCACTAAAAAATTAAAAGCACTACACCCTCACAAACTCCCCTTGAGTACCTTGTTCCCCATTGGCCCTTTTTTCAATTATAAAGGAATTCCCAATACTATTCTAGCATGTCCAAAGGTTAGTTGTCAATCTCCTCTCCGGTCCAGCTGGTGAATCTGGGAATCTTGAGGCAATGTTACAACTGCCTCATGTACACAGACAACCCTTTCCTCCTCCTCCCAACAAATTCCAACACATGTGAGAGATGCAACCATATAGCCAAACTGGAGGCTAAGCTCTCTCAACTCAGTACTGGCGTAACCAGTCAGGAGGAGAAGGAAACCACACTCACTACAATTCCAGTCTCACATAGACCTACCATGACAGCAAACCAAACACATAAACACACAAAAAGATACTCGGAGGCTCTAAATAAAAATCTGCCTAAGCAGCAGAGACCTCCAAAGCAGACACCCAAGCAATCGCTACCCCAAAACAAAACACGTGCAACACATAGCTCACAAAGCCAGTGTGCCAAACAGTCACAGCCCTTAAGGCTAAGCAACACACCTAATACACTTGTAATAGGTGACTCTATCGTCAGGCACACTGACGTCCTGCTCACCAGGCTGAACAAGGAGAAAGTCATGGTGAGCTGCCTGTCGGGCGCTAGGATCCGCCACATAACACAAGCACTCAGGTCACTCCAAGGCAAGTACAAATATGACTCAGTCATTGTCCATGCTGGTGTGAATGACCTGAGATGTACCTCCCTGGACTACATGAAAAGAGACATAGAGGAGCTCTCTGAGCATGTAGCCCAGGCCGGTATGACCCTGACCTTGAGTAGCATCTTACCCTCACCAAGAATGATGCCACAATATGAAGACAAGATGATCAATTTCAACAATTAGCTTAAGTATTGGTGTCATTCAAAGGGGATCCAATGGCTGTCAGCCTGGGATGACATGCTCGACAAGCCACGATGCTTCGCTAGGGACGGCTTGCACCTGTCAACCCTGGGCTTTCGGATATTAGCAAAGGCTCTTGCTATCCCCATAGTGCCTTTTTTAGGCAAGGCTCAAAAGACAAACCCACCTCCATAGGTATCACAAGGGATAAGAAACTAAGAGTAATGCTACACAATGTCAGAAGTCTAAACCTCAAGATGCATGCACTCAAAACTCTCCTTAGCATGGAGAACATTGATATCTGTGCAGTAACAGAAACCTGGTTCAAGGCTCCCAAGAGCACCCCAGCACTACCAGGTTATACCTCATACCATGCTTTTCGGCCCCAAAACTTGGACCGAACCACAAAAGGAGGGGGGTTATCAATATTCGTCAAAGATACCCACACCTCCAGGTTGGTGGCACAGCACGAAGCATCAGAGACTATCCATGTGCAACTAACAGTGGGTAAAACTGCCTTCCAGTTTATAGCCTGCTACAGACCACCCTCCCAAACCCAGGAACCCCACTCGGCCTTCCTGAGAACACTGGAAAATATGAAGGTCTCTCCAAGCACCATTATATTGGGCGACTTCAACTACCCAAACATAGACTGGGAGCATTACTCTAGCTCCAATACCCTAGCCCAAAGGTTCCTGGAATTTATACTCAAATGCTATGGAACAACTTGTTACCACTCCCACAAGAGGGAAAAACATACTGGACCTGATCATCCCCAACATGGGGACTCTATGCTCCAGACCAGAAGTGTATCCCTCACTGGTAAGATCAGACCATAAACTAATCTCACTGGATATTCACATCCCGACCCACCCCCTGCCCAGAAAACCACAGTGAAAAACTTATCTAAAGCAAATTTCACACTCCTCAAAACCGAGGTGGAATCCTTCAAAGTCCCCAGGCCTGTGGAAAATATGGCCCAGACTGCAGAATCCTTTATAAACGCATTCTATGAACACCTTCAGGAATGCATGGATCATGCAATCCCAAATAAAACTAAGACCCAATCCTCCAAAGGCAGACTGGTGGACCCCAGCCATAAACAAACTATACAATAGAAGGAGGAAGCTACTACATGATAGAGCAAAATCCCAAAAAGGGAAGGCATCTCTGATCAGTATTAGCAAAAAACTACGGGCACTCATAAAATCATCTAAGGCCAGCTTCGAGAGAAAAATTGCACAGGACACTAAGGATAATCACAAGGCTTTCTTTAGTTATGTTAGGAACCTGGGTGGGAATTCCCAGATATGCTCAGAATTAGTCCAAAATGACAAAAAATACACCGAATCCACAGACATTGCCAACATCCTAGCTGACAGGTTCAGTGCAAACTTCTCCCCCCCCTCCCCACCAAAAGGGCAAATATCTATCCCAGCAGAGTGCTGCACCTCCTGACATCTCAGATACTCAGGTAAGAGCCGCCCTCTCCAAAGCAAATAACACAGCATCAATGGGACTAGACGGTGTCCCGGGCTGCGTCCTACATGAACTCCAAGAAGAGCTAAACCCAAACATAAAACTACTGTTCAATCTCAGCCTTACTACAGGATATGTACCCAAAGAGTGGTGTACAGCAACAGTGGTCCCTCTCCACAAAGGTGGTGCCTCAACGGATCCTGGAAACTATCGCCACATAAGCCTGACTAGCTTGGTCTGAAAAGCTATGGAAAGGATCATCATGGACCTCATAAATAAAGATATTGGGGACTTACAGACACTGGATCCTACCCAGTTCAGCTTTGTTAAGGGCAGATCCTGCCTCTTAAACCTGGTCGATTTCTTTGAAACAGTCACCAAGGCCATTGACAAAGGGAAGGTGGTCCACACAGCCTACCCGGACCTCGCAAAAGCCTTCGATACAATACCCCACTCGGGCATTATAGATAAGCTCACCAGCTTAAATATAAACCCCTATGTCACTAGATGGGTTGCAAACTGGCTCAAGGACAGAACCCACATGGTTAGAATTGCTGGAGCCATGTCAGACTCCAAACCAGTTACAAGTGGCGTCCCACAAGGCTCAGTCCTGGGACCTCTCTTGTTCGGTATATATTTCTCGGAGGTACAGGCCAACAAGGAAGGACTGTGGCTGACCAAGTTCGCAGATGACTGCAAACTGGGTGCCATAATCGACTCTCCAGCCGACACAAGCATCCTCCAAAAGGGCCTCATAGAAACAAACAACTGGTGCCAGAGCCATAGCCTCAAGCTAAACGCCAAAAAGTGTATAGTCATCCCCTTTGGCAAAAACAAAGTGCCCACAAATTACCACATAGGTGGTAATCCATTAAGTACAGAAGAAGTAATTAGGGACCTGGGGACCCAAGTTGATAGCAATCTCTCATTTGACAACCATTTGGCCAAAGTGGTTAGAAGAACATTTTATATAGCCCACCTAATCATGAAGGGATTCACATCTAGATCAGGGGAGGTCACCGTGCCTCTTTACTCATCCCTCATCAGGCCCATAATTGAGTACAATGCCCCTTTTGGGATGTACCTTACCAGACACCTGCAGCAACTGGAAAGACCCCAAAAGTACCTCACCAAGAGGATCAAAGGGCTCAAACAGATGCCATATGCTGCCCAGTTAAAGAAACTCCAGCTCTACTCAGTGGCATACCGCCTGCTCAGAGGTGATCTGTGCCTGACGTATAAAGCCATGTCCAACCCGGAATTAATGGACATGATGCACCTCAGAAAATCCAAATCCCATCGAGCTACGCGCTCGAGAGACTTGAACCTCAGCACTGAAATAAATAGGACATGCTGGAGGGACAGATTCATAACACAGAGGCTACCTTCACTCTGGAATAAAATCCCAGTCCAGGTTAGGCAGAGTCCCTCATTGACTCTCTTCAAGAGGAATCTTGATGAGTGGATGGGAGATCGTAGGTTTACCCCGGGTATCACTTCTGTGTCACTGTTAGACAGAGGCACAGTATACTAACCTCGAAAAAGGGCATAGTAAAATTAATTTAAAATGGGTGGCAAAAGCCAAACACACTCTGGCTAGGCTTATAAATGCCCTAGGGCAGATAGCCTAGTATGAACCTATGAACCTATGAAGTTATACAAAAAGATTAAGAGAGAAATTAGAGGAAAGAAAAATATTTCCGCAAGAAAAACTGTCAGAAGCTTCAAATGAAAATTTGTGTTCATTAATACAACAGATTTGTGAGAAACAATATATAGATCAAGAAATATTGATCTGCTTGGAAAAAGAAGAGGAAATGCAAAAATATAAAAGACAAAACCAAGAGATATTTGAAAAGTATAAAAAAGAAATATGGACATGGGAAAGAAAGAGATCTGATATGGTGCAATATTTATGCAAAGGAAAAAGTCAAATTAATCAACGTAAAGAAGGCAACCCCAAAGATATTTGAAGAGAAATACTGGCAAAGGCATCCAGATATGGAAAATTTCACAATAAAAAAAAAAAAAAATAATGTCACAAAGCTGGAACGTAGAAAAGAAGATCAGTAAAGCAGAAGTTAAAAAATAGAAGTTGAAGTTGTGGAGTGTCAGCGAAGTGAAGGATTTGATGTAGAAGGTCTAACACAGGTGACATCACAATAGGATGGATGGAGTGAGTCCACAAAGCAGGGAGAAACAGGAAGATCAGGAAACATCTGAAGAAGAAATATAGACATGGGAAAGAAAAAAGATTTAATATGGTGTAATATTTATGCAAAGGAGAAAGCAAAACTAACCAATGCAAAAATTGCAGCACCAAAGATATTTGAGGAGAAATACAGGCAAAGGAATCCGAACATGGAAAACTTTACAATACAAAAAATAAGAAGAGAAAGAGCAAAAGTAGAAAAGGAGATTAGTAATGGAGAAGTTAAAGAAATAGAAACTGAGGTTATGGAGTACCTGCAAAGTGAAGGATTTAGTGTAGAAAATCTAATTCAGAAAACACAACAGGATATAGTAATGGATATCCAAATTAAGGGGAAACCAGTGAAACAGGAAGCAATTGGTCACGTGCCATATGAAGATCATTTGGATCCTTCCACAGGAAACCAGTATAAATGTTCACTTGAAGCTAGACAGCAAGGGAAGTAACAGAAAACTGTGATGCAGTCAATGTTGTGGAGTGATAGGCTAGTGAGTTCCCATATGATAGAGCAACGGATGGCAGAGGATGAAATTGATGAGACTGTGCCACAGGAAGATGCTATAGATCCTTCTATAGAATGCCCGCAGGAATTGGAAAACAAGGGATGTGCCCTTAGTTTGGAAGAAAATGAGCTAAGAGAAGAATTGCTTGATTTAATAGAAATGGACAGATATATCAAGATCAATCAAGGAAATAGAGTGCAGAAGGTTAATAAAACCCAAAAAGTTAGAAGTCTGATAAAACAAATGAACACAGTAATTAGGACTGTTCATAGAGATCCATGTGACATAACAGAAGTAGACAGGATATATTACTGTGCAGTTAAATTAATGACTGATAAAGTTCTACCACAAGAACACAGGGTAGTGAGGGAAAGGAAGGGAAGAAATCTGCCCTTACCATCATGGAAGTATCGAATAGAGAAAATTATAAAGCAATTAAGACGAAGTGTCACTGTTCGAAGACTATAGAAAAGGGAAAAGATCAACAAAAATACTCAGAAAGATAGATGTGATAAAAGCAATGCGCAATATTAAAACAGACCAGGATCTATCATGCACTATCGCAAATAAACTAAAAATTTCAGCACAGGCGAAAAACGTAGAAGATATGAAGATCTAAACAATCCTGTCTTGGTTTGTGATTTGTTGTGGAGATGACTGGTAAGAGAAGTTTTATTTATTTTTACTGTTAAAAGGAGGTGCGACTGCAAGCTATAGTGAGCAGAGGCTACTGCGACATAAAGAAATTACAACTTTTGTCTGTCTGGTATAACTTGTATGGTCAGAACAACTTTATTGTATTTTATTATTTCGTTGGATATTGCTGGCATAATTTTTGTCATAGAAGTTGATTTAAGTTCCTTTGAATTCTTTACTACTGACTGTGTATTTTTTTTCCTTTGTAATATTTTATTCATTTAAAACTGAATATGGATTCCTTAAATGAGTATGCAATTAACGATTTGCTAATGCACAAATATGTTGTACAATGTAATAAATGCTATGCATATTTAAAGGTAACAGCTGATAACACTGGTGATCTTTGTTACTCGTGTCAAAAGTTGGATGATTCGCTTACCATTGTTAGAAGCAAATCTCGACTTAATGCTGATGATTGCACATGTGCAAATAGCATGGCTTGGAGAACTGTTGTATCATATATTAATGACTGGACTGATGAACTAAATAATGTTAGGCATAGAACAAATAGAACAGATTTAGGAAATGATGCATCTATTTTCTGCAAAGAACATGCATCTCTTATAAAAGATGATGAGGCCCCTGAGAACTATGGATTTGTGGATGCAAGTACTCAGCAATCTGAGGATCCAGTTTGTTTAGCAGGAAACAAAAAAGAAAGAAAGGAAGACTTCCACAACAAATAACAAGGAAGAAAAAGAAACTGACTAATGACTGTAAAGGAAAGAGAATACGTAGTAAAAATGATTCTGCTTTGTTATGTAACACACTGGTGACAGGGAATGAAGATATCTGTCTATCAGAAAACTCCCAGTCTACAGAAAAAGGCATCATCTTTCCAATGGAAAAGGGAGAAAAAAGAGGCAAGGGGCAGGTGAAAAGGAAGAAATCAAAACTGAACATGGAAGGATTGAAGAACATTACTGTAAGAAAAAAGAAGAGAAAGACAGACGTTGACTACATGGCTCAAACTGTGGATTTACAATGCCAGCTGGATGAGAATTTAATACGCAATTAAAACAGTGGAATTAATAAGACTAATAGTGATGAAGATCTAGCCTTCGTAACAACTGATAGAGTAGAAATGATTGTATTAGAAGCTGAAGATTCTTTAGAGATGGTCAGCAAAGATATTCTTGTAATTGGAGATGCAGTTATTAGAGGAACTGATACTTATATTCGCAGAGATGATAATGAACATCGAGTAGTGTTATGTTTGCCAGGAGCAAAAATAGAAGATGTGAAACAAGCCTTGGAATGCCTTAATGTAAGGAAGTATGGATCTGTTTTAATTCATGTTAGTACAAATGATGTCACCAACCAAAGATTCTCTGACTGTTAGTAGGGAACTGACAGCCCTCCTAGATAGTATTGTTTGTACTGGTGTCAGGATGTATTTTTCACAAATCACCTGCAGAAAGGACAGTCAGGTCACTGTGAATGAAAAGATTTTTTGGATAAACACCTACATGGAAAAAATGTCCTGTTTTAAAAAATGGAAATGTGTAGAACATCCAAGCCTTATTTTGGGCACACATGTTCAGACAGGATGGTGTGCATTTGTCTAGATTAGGGAAGAGAATTTTTGCAGCAGATAACTTGCAATATTTGACAACCACTAGCCAGCATTTTTGCCAGATCAAAAATGTATTTCACAGATAGCAACATCTGATGCATCTCTAATGGTTGTTAATGCTAGTTAGGGGCATTAATAATAACGTTTTTTTATTACAAAATTTGCTACGTTCCCACAAGATTGATGTTTTTGTTTGTGAAACATGGTTAAAGAACAATGACTGGAAATGAATTCTGACAGGATATAAATGTTTTACTGTAACAGACATTCTAACAAAAAATCAGGTGGAGGTGTTATGATAGATATTAAAGATAGCTATGAGACATGTGATTATTACACACATATAACAATTGTTGGCATGTATAGACCACCAAAGTCAAGTGCAGATATCCTAGCACTCATACATTTCTTACATGAAACATAGGAGGAAAGAATAATATTAGCTGGGGACTTAACTTTACTAGAAACAGACTGGAATAATATTGATTCAACAACGTTAGTAAAGAAATTATTCAGAGTATATTCAGGAACAACAAATGCTTCAGATTGTAAGAAAACCTACCAGGGGATGGAATATACTAGATATTGTTTGTGTTCCCTAAGAAATTACTATAACTTCAAGTCAAGAATTACCACCATTGATGTGCAATGATCATGGGGTTATTAAGGTTAATTTGTTGCTAGAAAATTCTGCCAAATTGAAATCTAAGCCAATGCACAGAAGGTTAATTACAGATTATAGGGAAGCAAAACAGTTACTATATAAAAGTAACTGGAGTGAGGTGTTCAGTGGAAAAACTGCAGATGGAATGTGGAAAGTTTTGAAAGAGAAATTGAGTGCAAAAAGTCAAAAAAATGTTTAACATCAGGATCTAGGCATGCAACATCGCGGGGGGGGGGGGGCATATTTCCATAAGAACAAGATACCTGATTAAGGTGAGAGACAAAAAATATAAGAGATGGAAGAGAGGTCGAACTACAACTTTGAAAACTGAAATAAACAAACTGGACAAACAGATTAAGCATAGTGTTAGACAAGATCAAGAAAAATTTGAAGAAAATTTATATAAAGATATTGAGCATAATAGGAAACTTTTTATAGATACATAAGGTGTAGAAGGAGTAAAGATATACAAATTGATAAACGGTGTGCAGATTCTAAAATTTATTCTCAGACACAACAGATTACAGATATATTTACAAAGTCTTATGCAAAACAGTTTGGCTCCACAAAAGGGGTGGTAAATTGTCCTAGTGACATCCAGGTAACCCCAGATACTCAAATTAAATTAGATTATATATTGAAAAAGAACTGTGCAAACTGGATCCAAACAAAGTGCAGGGAGGAGACAGAATAAGTAACAATGACCTGAGAACACTTAAGTAAGAACATACGGTACCACTATATCTATTATTCACTAGGTCATATAAATATGGGGAGATTCCTCAAGATTGGAGACATGCACTCATTAAACCTGTTTTTAAGGGAAAGGGGAGTAGGACAAACCCAGAATCATATAGACCCTTAAGTCTACTTTCATGTTGTGGAAAAATAATGGAGAGGGTAATACTGGATAAGTTATTATCAGAACTAGATAGGTTGGGACTTGAAACCATATATCAGCATACATATGCTGAAAACAGATCTATTACCACCTGTAACATGATGTTCTATAACAATATAATAACAGCTATGAGTGAAAAAATTGTGCTGTGATGTGATTTATATAGATTTAACTTCAGCATTTGACAGGGTCATACACAAAACACTGATCAATAAATTAGTACAACTAGGTATTGATGTACTGTTGATAAGATAGATAGCTGCATGGCTTAAATTAGGACATGGCAAGTATCACACACCAAATGGACAGGTGAAATCCTTGATTACAGTCAAGGTGTCCCACATGGCTCTGTCCTAGGCCCTTACTTGTTTAGACTGTATCTTTCAGACCTTACTTTTTCATCTGAGGTGTTCTACAGTCTATATGCTGACGACCTGAAATTGGGTAAACAGATTACAAGTGTTACAGATAAGGCATGTCTGCAAAATAATTTGACTAAATTGACCATTTGGGCACAGGAGAATAATATGTTAACTAAGGATATGCGATTTGGGAGACATAAACTGAAAGGTGAATATTTAATACAGCACACAGTGACTGAAACTGTAGACGCATTTAAGGACCTGGGTATATGGGTAGATTCAGCTCTGAGTTTTTCTAATCATATCAGCCAGTTGGCTAATGATAGTTATAGAGCTATAGGCTGTATAAAAAGATTTATAAAGTCTAGGAAATCAAACAAAATGAAGTCATTGTTTGTTGATTACATTAGACCCAAACCTGAGTATGGAACAACAATATGGAAACTCTATAGGAAAACAACCATGAATAAACTGGAATGAGTACAGCAGAAATATACCAAGGGCATCAATGGATGTGAAAATCTAAGTTATTATGAAAGACTAAAATATCTGAACTTGTACAGTGTCTCTTACAGATATTTAAGAGGAGATCTTATTCAGGTATATAGGGCATTTAGAGACAACTACCTCTGGGAATGTTTGGGGTTATCAAAAAGTACTAGAGAATCATCAGATAACCTATGTAGAAGATTCTATAGGAATGAGAAGTGTACTAATTGGTTCTCTGACAGAGTAGCTGATGCTTGGAACAGACTACCAAATTACATTAAAGCAAGTACTAGTTTAGATATTTTAAGAACAGCCTGGACATTTATTATGGGAACAAGTGTTTTGGTATTTTGGCAAGCTAGAAGGGCATTAATGCCCGTGCTTGAAACATTTCATGTATGTATAAATATAAAGGAAGAGTGCAAAATAAGCAATTTATTGATGACCCAAAAAGGTTATATAAAGAACTGGGAAATACGATAAAAGGAATTGAAAGACCGCCAAAAAAAAGAAGAAATAGATACATTTTGGAGAAGTATCTATAAAGATCCTGTAGAACATCACAAAGATGCTAAATGGATAATAGAAGTAAAAGAAAGAATACGACATTTAAAGGTACAAGATATGAAATAGGATGAAGTAAAAGCTAGAGAGATTTAAACAAAGTTAAGAAAAGCCTCTAATTGGAAACCCCCAGGCCCAGATGCAGTACCTAACTTCTGGTTAAAAGTATTAACATCTTTGCATGAAGATTTAGCCATGAGTAAGAACTATTTATATGCACACCCAGAACAGACACTAACCTGGCTAACAACAGGAAAAACAATGCTCCTACTTAAGAGTGAGCCTCTAAGCTACCCTAAAAATTATAGACCAGTAACTTGCCTGCCGACAACATATAAACTATACATGGGAATTGATGCCGATAGAGTTTATAGTCATTTAGAAGAAAACTCAATTATGGCAGTAGAACAATAAAAGGAAGTCATATGGAAAAAAGGATCATTTGTTGTTAAATAAAATCATAGTGGAGAACTGTAAAAAGGGGAAGAATCTAAGTATGGCATGGATTGACTACAAAAAAGCATTTGATAGTATTCCTCATTCAAGGATAAAAGACTGCTTAAAAATGCATAAGATACACCCCACACTAATCGATTACATTACAGTGACCATGAAACAGTGGCAGACCACTTTGCAATTAAGCCATGATAAAGGACAAATTGTTATCCCAAGGGATAAAAATTCAAAGGGGGATATTCCAGGGTGACTCTCTGTCACTGTTACTATTCTGCCTTGCCCTTAATCCATTAAGATGTTTACTCAACAGTTTAGGTCATGGCTATAATCTGGCTCCTAGAAAACAACAAAGTGTAAAGACTTCTCACCTTCTCTTTGTCAATGATTTAAAACTGAATAGCTCATTAGATGAGGAACTGAAAGCACAACTGCAAGCTGTCAAAACTTTTCAGATGATATAAGAATGTCATTTGTTCTTGATAAATGTGCAAAAGCAACCTTTAAAGCAGGAAAACTACAGCACCAAGAAAACATCAGTTTGGGGCAAGAATGTGATATAAAAGTACTTGAGCAAGAAGGAGTATATAAATACTTGGGAAGTGATAAAGGATCAACAGTAAAACATGAACAAATGCAAATAAAACTTAGTAAGGAATACTTTAGAAGACTTAATTCTGAAAACAGCATTGACATCTAGGAACAAAATCCAAGCTATAAACCAATTTGCTCTTCCTGTCTTAACTTACAGTTTTGGAGTGACTGACTGGCCCCAAAACGTGTTGGCTAGATTAGACAGGAAAACAATAAGTATGCTTCATGCTCACCAAATGATTTATAAAAATCAGTGCATACCAAGATTATATATTCTGTGTTCCGAAGGAGGGATGGTCCTCCTTGAAATTGATTATATGTATAGATCTGCAATAGTGGGACTCCACACATATCTGCTGACCTCACAAGACCCAAACATAGTGAAAGTTTTGAAACATGAGGAGAATAAATCTAAGATGACTTATCTGCTTAATCTAGCGGAAGCTTATCGGCGTCAAGCAAGAATGGAAATCAAACCAGAAGTAGATAAAAATCAGGCAGCAACTGAATGTGCCAAAAAACAAAAGATAGAATATAAGGTGAAGGATCAGATGAGAAGGCAAGAAATATGGAAAAAGCATAAATATAGTTGCAAGTATAGAAAACTTCTGGAATAACCTCATGTTGATCAGGAACTAACACAGGAATGGCTAAGGAGAGGTGAATTCAAACCAAGAGATGAAAGGTTAATATTGGCGGCCCAAGAGAGTGGGCTTAAAACACGTTGGTTTATAAAGTCCATTGAACATATGGAGAAACAGACAAATGTAGGTTTTGTAAAATTGAATTGGAAACAGTTGCACACCTTGCTGCTGGTTGCACTAATGTGGCAAGACTGTTACACTGGGGATTGTGCAAACATGGTATTGAAATGGCCAAAAAACACTGGAAACATGAGCCACAAAGCATCATAGAAAATGAAGACATCTACATCACATGGGATCATCCATTACCAACAGTTCAAAAGATAGATGCTAGAAAACCAGATATAGTGGTCCAAGAAAATAAGGCAAGACTAGCATTAATCATTGAAACTGCCACACCCAATGACTACAGTGTCTTGCATACAGAGAGACACAAAGTCATAAAATATCAGGATCTGCAGGCAGAAATGAGAGAAATGTGGAAGAAAGATACCCAGACAGTTCCAATAGTAATAGGAGCAACGGGTCTTATAAAAAAGAATTTACAATCATATTTAAATATGTTACCAATACATGTAACTCCATACGAACTGCAGAACGAGTCATTACTGGGCACATTGTGGGTGCTGCGAAGAGGACTACTGGCTGACATCAAAGATTGAAACAATACTAATTTCATGAACCTTAATCATACTTTGACTTAGGAATGGGGTCTATTCCCATCATTGTATTAGAAACCCAAAAGACTTGGAGAAAATAAAAAAGTGCCTAGCCATCAGCAGTAATATCATTAGAGGTGTCACTAACTGGCTCACTGATAGCACTCATATAGTCAGAATAGAGGTATCCACCTCCAATAGCAGAGGTGTAACCAGTGGTATTCCACAGGATTCAGTCCTGGGTTTTCTAAGGTTTGAAGTCAATTTCTCCAATGTGCAAACACAAAGTGAATGTCTGTAGCTGACAAGGTTTGCTGATGCCTGCAAACTGAGAGTGGTCATAGAGTCTCCAAATTATGTCAACAACCTACAAGAGCGTCATACATAACCAAATTACTGTTGACACAATCATGGCATTAAACAGCATGCATACATGTGTAGTATTCCTTTCTGTACCAGCAATGTCCCTGCTAAGTAGCACATCAATAGCAACACCTTAAGTACATACTCAGGGGTGAGAGACCTGGGCACACAGGTTTACACCTACCTTACCTTAGATCGCCATGTCTCCACAGTGGTAAGACAGAGATTATATCTTGTTCATGTCATAACTGAGTGCACTTTCACCTGAATATTAAGTAGTTATAACCTCCATGTACTCTTCCTTCATCAGGCCAATATGTGAGTGTAATGGCCATTTTGTTATGTACGTTTCCAAGCACCAATTTCAGAGACCATAAAGGTTCCTTACAAGGGAAATTCAAGTCTTCAGCATCTGTCCTATATGGATCATCTGAAATCACTGTAATGCTAGTCTGTGTTATACAGCCTACTCAGAGGTGATCTCTGCCTTGCATACAAGGCGATCTGTGACCCTGCTTTACTGGTAATGCTGCATATCTGTAAGTCAGATGGTACATGGATTACTCACTGTAAGGTCCTTAACCTGGAATGTGACATCAATGAAACATGCTGGAGGGAGAGATATGTCTACAAGGGTTTAACTAACCTTTCCAATGGACTCCTACTTAATGTCAAACAGCGAACTTCACTGGCCCTCTTGAGATGCAATCTGTATGATTGGTGGGTGACCATAAGTTCACTATTGGGATTCTGCCTTTGTCCCCCTTGGACAGGGGTAATAGGTGCTGACTGTGCAAATAAGGGTAACAACCTGGCTAGGATTGTAAATTCCAATGATCATATGATCTCATATGCTGATGTAAAATGCTCTGACTGACATCCACACACACCAACATGGCTATAATGAGAATGGTATCACTACCAATTAATGTTTACAGGACACTGCACAGCACACACACAGTTCAAGTTAGCTCCAATGGCATTAGAACCCCTACCTTTCTAGTCATATATACTACAAATCACAGTACATAACACACATGCCATAGCTCAAGTGTGGCATTGGTATGCCTTTAGGTACTCCTACGATAGATGAAATAAGCAGACCTTGTAGAAACAAGAATTTTGAGGCCTGCATCACCTGCTATGCCCAAAATAGTGCAGAACCTTGCCTCTTTCTAAGTCAAGGTGGTAATCATATTTGTGTTGTATGGAAATGCACATATACACACACAGCAAGTGGGGTGGAGTGAGATTAGAACCCCTACATATCTAGTCTTACACCCTACAGGTCACAGTACTTAACATATGTGCCACGGCTTAGGTCTGACATTAAGCTGGCTGCTGGTAACCTTATGGTAGATGACATCTGCAGGCCTTGTGTAAGACAGAAGTCTGGAGGCCTGCATTAACTGCAAGGGCCAAAATGTGCCTATAGATTATAGTTTGGAAGTCAGTGGAGGATTCACCCATGCTTTATAGTGGGCTGTACATACACATAGCAACTGGGGTAGAGTGATATTAGAACCCCCACCTATCTAATCTTACACACTACTTAATGCACACACCACAGCTTAAGTCTGAAATTAAGATGGCTGCTTTTATTCTTATGGTAGATGACATCAGCAGGCCTTGTGCAAGACAAGAGTTTGGAGGCCTGCATCAACTGCAAGGGCCAAAAAGTGCATATTCATTACAGCTTGAAAGTCAGTGGTGGATTTACATACACACGCAAACACAGCAAGTGGGCGGGACTGAGATTAGAACCCATACCTATCTAGTCTTACACCCTACAGATCACAGTATTTAACGCACATGCCATGGCTTAAGCCTGATGTTAAGATGGCTGCTGGTAGTCTTATGGTAGATGACATCAGCAGGTCTTATGTAAGACAGGAGTTTGAATGCCTGCATCAACTGCAAGGGCCAAAAGTGCATATCCATTGTAGCTTGAAAATCAGTGGAGGATCCATACTTGTTTTATAGGGGGATGCACATGCACACATAAATACAGCAAGTAGGCTGGTGTGAGATTAGAACCCCTACATACCTAGTTTTATACACTACAGATCACAGTAATTAACACATGCACTACAGCCTAAGGCTAACATTAAGATGGCTGCTGGTAGTCTTATAGTAGATGATATCAGCAGGCCTTGTGCAAGACAGGAGTTTAGAGGCCTGCATCAACTGCAAGAGCCAGAAAGTGCACTTCCATTGATATTTGGAAGTAGATGGGAGATTTACATATGCACACAATCACAGCAAGTGGACAGGACTGAGATTAGAACCCTTACCTACTGAAATCCACACAGTGCTCAACCAGTTAAAATTCAGCAAATAACAGAAGAAAAAAAGTCAGTCAGTTAGCAACATAGCAAACACCTTTTAATCCACAAAGATAAAATCCACAAGTAATGGTTAAGCGCTTTCATCTGACATAACAGATATCTTCAGAATTAAGTTATTCAATCAAATTAACAATTTAATAGTACCCTTACCTATCTAATCTTACACACTATAGATCACAGAATTTAATGCACATGCCATGGCTTAAGCTTGATGTTAAGATGGCTGCTGGTAGTCTTATGGTAGATGACATCAGCAGTCCTTGTATAAGAATGGAGTTTGGAGGCCTGGATCAACTGCAAGGGCCACAAACGTGCATATTTATTGCAGTTTGGAAGTCAGTGGGGCAATCACACTTGTTTTGTAGTGGGATACACATAAACAACAAACACATCAAGTGGGATGATGTGAGACTAGAACCCTTACCTATCTAGTCTTACAAGCGACAAACCACAGCATTTAACACACACGCCCAACATGGCTTAAATCTAACATTAAAATGGCTGCTGGTGATCTTATAGTAGAAGACATAAGCAGGCCTTGTGTAAGACAGAAGTTTGGAAACCTGCATCAACTGAAAGGGCCAAAAAGTGCATATCCATTGCAGTTTGGAAGTCAGTGGGGAAGTCACACTTGTTTTGTAGGGGGATGTATATACATATACAGCAAGTGGGCTGGAGTGAGATTAGAACCCCTATCTAGCTAGTCTTACACATTCCAAATCACAATACTTAATGCATGCAGGAGAATTTTAAGTCTGACATTACAATGGCTATGGCTAGTCTTATGATAGATGACATCAGCAGTCCTTGAGTAAGACAGGAGTTTAGAGGCCTGCATCAACTGCAAGGGCAAAACAATGTATATCCATTGTAGTTTGGAAGTCAGTGGGGGATTCACACTTGTTTTGTAGGGCAATACACACACACACACACACACACACACACAAACACACACACAGCAAGTGGGCTGGCGTGTGATTAGAACTCCTACCTATTTAGTCTTACACACTATAGATCACAGTACTTAACACATGTGCTATGGCTTAAGTCTACTTTATAAATGACTGCAGGCAAACTACTTGCAAGGGACATAAATAAGGCCTGTGTTGAACAGTGTGTGTGGCCTGCAGAGTGACACTGGTTATTCTTGCCAACTGCATCTAGTAGCCTAGTAGTTAGATAACATTTCGGAGGGCAAGCCTGTGGCCAAAAACAATTTGCCCTGTTCATAGGTTCATAGGTTCATAGATTAGTACTAGGCTAATGGCCCTTGAGAGCCATTTTAAGCCTAGCCAATTACCCCTTGTGAGACTCAAACCCTGCACCTTGTGTTTGTAAGGCAAACACCTTAACCATTAGTCCACCCTCCCACCCGTTGTCAATGCATGAGTACACAACATCATACATTACACGACTTGTTCACTTGTTGGTGTATGTGTGGTGACATCCAGCAGGCACAGGTGGCTGTAAATGTATTATCTACTGTTGAGCCCTTACTTTTGGTCCTAAGACCAACATTATATATGCATCATACTGCAGCTTTAATCACCACAATCTGGGTATGTCTGGCAAAATAGACATACACACACACACACACACATATATATATATATATATATATATATATATATATATAGTTATGTATATAACAGATATATATATATATATATATATATATATATATATGTGTGTGTGTGTGTGTGTGTGTATGTATACATATATATATAGATATATAGATACAGGTTTGTGTGTGTTTTATATATGTGTTATCTAGATATATGGGGACAGAGATATATGTGTGTATGTATATATATATATATATATATATATATATATATATATATATACACACACACACACACACACACACAGTGGATATAAAAGTGTACACACCTCTGTTAAAATCCCAGGTTTTTGTGATATAAAAAAAATGAGACCCCAATAAATCATTTCAAAACTTTTCCCACCTTTAATGTGACCTATAACCTGTACAATTCAACTGAAAAACATACAAATCTGTTAGGGGAAAAAATATAAAAAAATTAAAACCATACAATAAGCTGGTTGAACAAGTGTGCACACCCTTAAACTAATACTTTGTTGAAGCTCCTTTTGATTTAATTACAGCATTCAGTCTTCTTAGGTAGGAGTCTATCAGCATGACACATCTTGACTTGACAATATTTGCCCACTCTTCCTTGCAGAAGCACTCCACATCTGTCAGATTGTGAGGGCATCTCTTGTGCACAGCCCTCTTTGGGTCACCCCACAGATTTTCTATTGGATTTCGGTCTGGGCTCTGGCTGGGCCATTCCAAAACTTTAATTTTCTTCTGGTGAAGCCATTCTTTTGTTGATTTAGATTTATGTTTGGTGTCACTTTCATGCTGAAAGGTGAAATTCCTCTTCATCTTCATCTTTGTATCAGATACCTGAAGGTTTTGAGCCAAAAATGACTGGTATTTGGAACTGTTCATAATTCGCTCCACCTTGACCAGTTCCTGCTGAAGGAAAACAACCCAAAGCATGATACTGCCACCACCATGCTTCACTGTGGGGATGGTATTCTTTTGGCGATGCAAAGTGTTGTTTTTGTGCCAAACATACCTTTTGGAATTGTGGCCAAAAAGTTCAATTTTGGTCTCATCAGACCATAACACATTTTCCCGCATGCTTTTGGGAGACTTGATGTATTGTTCTGCAAATTTTAGCTGGGCCTGGATGTTTTTCTGTGTAAGGAAAGGTTCTGTCTTGCAACCCTACCCCATAGTCCAGACATATGGAGAATACAAGAGATTGTTGTCACATGTAGTACACAACCAGTACTTGCCAGAAATTCCTGCAGCTCCTTCAGTGTTGCTGTAGGTCTCTTGGTAGCCTCCCTGACCAGTTTTCGTCTTGTCGTTTCATCAATTTTGGAGGGATATCCAGTTCTTTGCAATGTCACTATTGTCCCACATTTTCTCCACTTTTTGATAACTGTCTTCACTGTGTTCCATGGTGTATCCAGTGCTATGGAAATTTTTTTGTACCCTTCTCCTGACTGATACCTTTCAACAATGAGATTCCTTTGATGCTTTATAAGCTCTCTACGAACCATGGCTTTTGCTGTAGCAGGCAAATGAGTAAATGCCAGAACAGCTGAACTTTATTTGGGGTTAATCAGAGTATCTTTAATTTATGGCAGGTGTGCAGCCAAGCAGACTGGATGTTGTAATTAAATCAAAAGGTGCCTCAACAAAGTATTAGTATAAGGGTATGCACACTTATGCAACCAGCTTATTGTACATTTTTTATTGTTTATATTTTTCCCCTAACAGATTTGCTTGTTTTTCAATTGAATTGTACAGGTTATAGGTCACATTAAAGGTGGGAAAAGTTTTGAAATGATTTATTGTGGTCTCTTTTTTTATATCACAAATACCTGGCATTTTAACAGGTCTGTATCACTTTGACGAAATGGCAGAGGTTCAAACACCATACGTTCGAACTTCTATCCTCAAATTGCAAAACCATCGAAGGCTTAGAACAGCGATTTTTTTCCCAGGGAAAAAAAATTGCTGTTCCAAGAAACACACACACAACACAAGCACACCAAAAAAACAGCAATCCACACACATACACTTAAAATCCTACATCTAACCCTACACTAAACTGTACATACACTACTATCTATCCACTTACCTTAACCCAAATCCTAACCCTAAGGTCCGTCACTATCACACACTCACCTGACCAGCGCCCTAACCCTAACTCACCTATCCAGCCCTAACCCTAAAGTCTGTCACTATCGAACACCCACCTCAACCGCACACTAACCCTAACTCACTTAACCGGTGCCCTATCCCTAACGTCTGCGCAATTGCACACTTACCTGAACCCGACCCGTAACTTTTCACCACAGTGCTGAAAATAGTGAAGCCACAGAAACGCCCACCAAATTCTTTCCCTGGGAAAGAATTCGGTGTTCTGTGGCTTCACAATAATCAGTTTTCGAACTTCACAGTTCAAACATATGGTGCTCAAACTGCTGAAGTTTCGACGAACTGATATGAACCCATTTTAACAGGGGTGTGTACACTTTTTATATTGTGTGTGTGTGTGTGTGTGTGTGTATGTATATGTATATATATATATATATATATATATATATATATACACACACACATATATATATATATATATATATATATATACATATATATATATATACATATATATATATATATAGAGAGAGAGAGATATAGTGAGAGTCAGATATATATATGTATCAATAAACATATATATTATAAAAGTCATTGTGCGAGGAGCAACAGATTTGTGCTCAACTTAACTAAGTGTATGAGCATGCCCAGTGGGAGTTTTGGCTAGTTATAAACTGACTCCAGCCCACACCTAGCTGTACTACAGTCCAGGATTTTGTGTACTACACAATGACATCTGTCGCTGTTTCTGCACTGCTGCACTTCACTCACATTGCTAAAGTTGTCTTATGTAATTAATATGTTACAGCAGTTAAAATAATGCAGCACAAACAGACTGGCAGTCTGTAGAACACAAATTATTGATACCGCACATCCAAAACAAGTGGATACTTCTAGATAAGAACCATGAACACCATCACACAAGGTGATTGCCTTAGTCCTTTAAGCCGCAGAAGCTGCTTGACAGACAAGGGATCATTCATCACACAATTACCTGCATAAATATGTACATTGGTTATTCCTCAGTTACCTAAGACATACAATGTATGATCAATCTCTATAGTACTATCCTGAGACTGAGTGAAATGCGCATATACCATTGATGAGTTACTGTTACAGCAGATACAAGGGAATACCGCTGTGTTGGGGGTGATTAACAACAACACATGTTCTGCTGGGATACACAGTAGTCTATCATTTAATCCAACTCTCTAACAAGGGCCTACGTAAGCCTAGCCAGCATGGTTCCCTAGCTTACGTCACCCAAGAAAGTTATTTTCCTGTGTCACTGTCGAGCAGAGACACAGAAGTGATCCCCGGGGTGTATTCATGTACCAGTAATCTGTTACAGCAAGACTGCACGAATATACCATGCATGAGGCCTACTTAATAGAAATGGAAACATGTTAGTGGAATGGGTATCTGTAGTCTCATATGGATGCCATTTCTGCCCAACTGCCCACTATAGTTACTTACATAATGTACCCATTTCATACATACATACACTGATATATCACTGTAATCCAACAGATGACTGTGTAGGTTATGGACTTACCCTGCAAATGCAGCAGTGGACACAACCTTAGTTCAGGACTGACTCTGTCTGATACAAGCAGTACACAGCCAATACATGGAATGGTACAGGATGTATGAGTTACCTGCCATCAATTTTAATATCTGTATGTGAGTAGGAGTAAGGTGTTAGTCCCTAGGTTGTCAGTGAATGTGCTATGGGTTGTCTCTTAGTCAAAGCCAGGGCATACTGAGCACGCTTACATCTACCTACAGGGACATCTGCAGGGGGTTCCTCCTCTGAGGCCTCCTGTGACTGTGGCTGTGGCAACCTAGGCACTGGTGGGGAGCTGTATATCCTTTATTTTTGCTAATCCTTCTGCAGCTGTTTCTGCAGGATCAGATTGTGTAGCATAGCACATACTGTGAATATCTGAGCACATGTGGCTGAAGTATACTGCAGGGCTCCACCAGATATATTGAGGCACCAGAACCGTGACTTCAGAAGCTCATACACGTGCTCTATGATGTTCCTAGTTTATGCATATGCCTCATTATGGCATTCTTCCTTGGGTGTGCATGCATTTCCGATGGGTGTCATTATCCATGGTTCCAGGGCACAGCCAACATCCCCCAGAAATGGCCCTGTAGGATGTCCCCCTTAGCAAATATCTGGTACAGCTGGGATGTGTGTCAGATATGGGAGTCGTGATAATTGCCAAGGATGCCAGCACACACATTCAGGATAATCCCCTGGGTACTGCATATGACCTGGCAGTTGATGGAGTGGTACCCCTTGCGGTTAATGTAGATTGTACCCTGCTCACCAGGTGGTGCCTTGATGTGTACATGTGTGCAATCTATAGCACCCAGTACTTAGATAGTGTGCTACATGGCAGAAGTGTTACATATTGCTGGCCCTCGCCTCAGGGGTAAGGAGAAAAGATATGTGCTCATTGGCATATGGAAGCATAGCATCCAGGCATTGGTGGAGTATCCTGGATGCAGATGCCTGTGACACTCCATCATGCTCCTGTTGGTCTTTGAAAAGCACCTGTAGTTAGAATCCTAAGAGCTATACATACCTTTGTCTCCACTGGGATGGGTTCCCCTCTGTTAGCTCTGCTCTGAGTTGAGGGCAGCAGAGCTCAGTGAGTTCTTGTAAGATGTTCCTATGCACCCTGTAGCACTCTACAATCTCCAGCTAATGTAGCTCCTGGAAGGTTACCCTGGGCTTGAACACCCTTCTCCTTCTTGGCCTAGGGCTATTGTCAGCAGCACCAGCAGCACTGACTTCAGCATCTAGCACATACAGATGTAGCAGTCCAGCAGGAGCCCCTAGCATTATCCAAGTTAATATCCCAAAGTCTCTACTCCAGTGGCCCAGAGTACTGAAGGAAAATCAGAATGTAGGGTGTATGCATATTTTATACAGCTCTGCTTTAGGTCCACCATGTGGGATTGGATAATTAGATGCAGTTCACCTGACCAGGATATAATTAACATTATTTAAAGGCCCTTCTTTAGTGCATGTTGTGGCACACAGCATAGCTTATGCAAAAGTCAAAAATATTTACTGAAGATATCTGGTTTTAATTGATTGCTGCCTATGTCATCACTGTCATGTGGGTAGTCTGTCCGCTTCAACATGCTAAGCTATGTGGTGTGCCACGTAACATGCATGATGGGAACAAAAAAATCCTAAAAATAATAAGATACACCCCCCTGATATCATCCACATCCTCTGTGAATATCAACATCCTGTAGGGCCCTACATGAATTGGATATGCGGACAGGATTGCTCCTTTTAGCAATTCAGGAAATCCACCTCATTTGCATACATATCCATGCTAACAACCTAGATACTACACGGTTCATAGCAGTGTCAGCTTGGTAACAGCATATATGCACTGTTGTACAGACCCAACACAAGGTCCTACAGTACATTTGTGAATTTTTTTTTTATTTCTGTTAAGCATGAATTCAGACCACAAATTTAATGAATAAATGAAGAAGAACAAAGAAGCTCACGAGAGAAACCAGAATTTTAATTAAGCGCTTTCATCGGCTTTTCAGCTTGACTTCATCAGAATACAAACACCATTCTGTGCTTTTCTCCTTAAATACATATAAAATCACATGACAATAATTAACACAGCCATTTAAAGTTGTAAGACATTGTATGAAAATTTTTTTTTAAAAAACAAATACCAAAGTTAATACAATAACTTAGAAGCAGAGGGGAAAATACACATACCCCTTGTTCTAAGGTGAATATATATTTTTTTACTTTTTATATAAAAATCAAAACCAACCCCAAGTTTAATAAATATATAAGAAGTAAATGTATATATAAAAAACTTGCTTAAAAATATATAAACCAAACCATATATAAAAAGGACCATATTAACTATATGTAAAATTTGTGACCACCCTACCTATATCCACACAACTAATTAATGTAGTTGTACCTTTCAAAATGATTGTGTGTTAAAACTGCACATCTATCATAACTATTCTCTTCTATTTCATCAGCAACAACTTGTTGGAAGAACTTGTTCTTTCAAATATCAAAATCTGCTCTTAACTTAAGATAGCTGGAAATAGAAACTTTTCATTTAGACCAGGGGGTTTGTCGCATTGCACCTAATCTGCCACATTAATTCTCTGTATTCTAAATACATGTTAAGTGGACCCCCTCTATCTTTGTTTTGTACTTGTTCAAGGGCACTAAACCTAAAGACATGCACAGGATGTTCCTTTATATGCTTACTTAGTGCATTCCTTAGGTTGCCCTTTTTGATGTCATATATGTTGATATATCCACTTGTTAAAACTGTTTATAATTTTCCCTATATAAAAACAATGACATTGTTGATAAATCACAATATAAATTAGATGTTTAGTCTGACAATTAAGCCTTTGTTTAGGTGTTACCCTACCAAATCCACTAATATATATGAACTCGTTCTCCAAAATATGTGGGCATTGATTACAATGCCCACATTTGTTCATCTTACCTATCCTGTCTTTAGTAATATTCATTTCAAGCATGTTTTTTAATGACCTATCTTTCTTGTAGACTACTACTGGATAATCTCCTAGTTTGTCCTTATACTGATGTTCAATGTTAAAAAGTACCCAATTTTGATAAAAAATATGCTTAATTTTCCCAAATAATGGGCTAAAAATTAAAACCATGGAGTGTTGGAAGGAGCCATTAAGATCTTGTGCTACTTTGTTTGTTCTATTGGGGTTATTACAATAGTCTATACCCCCAATATAGGTAGAAAGTGTCCTTCCTTTCTCTTTACTATTACTTCTTGAAATATAGGTTCAAGAATATACAGGGGATAACCTCTACCTAATAGCATATTATCCAACTTTTTGATCTCCTTGATAAACATTTCATCATCAGATGTTAGACTTACTGTTAAATAATCAGATAACATTAGGTGAGATGAACTATATGGAGCAAGAATATCCACGTATCCCTACAATTTTTGGGATACCCAAGATCAAAAAGTCCACCACCGATCCCCCCTTAAGACCTACTGTGGATGCAAAAGCACCCAAAACTTTCTCAATGACTAAATTTGTAGACAGAAATTTGAAAAACTTACTAGGACAATTCCCACATATTCTTAAAGACTCATGGGATTGTCTTACTAAAGTTAAACAGGACATGTATAATGAAATGATTCTTTTTGTCACCATCGATGTTCGGGACCTATTTACAGTCATCCCACATGAGGAGAGAAACAATATGTTTTATGATTTCCTTTGTAAGCACTCAAATGACCCACATTCTAGAATATTGATGTTTCAAGTAATTATAGAGATCATACTTAGGAACAATTTTATCCTATTCAAAGGAAATTACTTTAAACAAAAGGTTGGAGTGGCTATGGGGGCGTCTTGTGCACCCCTATTTGTCAACCTAGTCTTAGCCGAATGGGAAACAACTAAGGTATTTACATCTGTATTGTTCAAGTATTGTAAATTTTATGGACGTTACTTGGACAATATTCTTATACTATGGGAAGGGACTTAAGAATTGTTACAGGAGTTTTTTGAATTCCTAAATAAAAGTACAAAATTTGTACAATTTACCATGGACATCAATGGAGATTTTAACAACTTCTTGGACATTACTTTTAGTAAAGATAAAGGCAATCACAAATTCACCTCCACAATTTATAGGAAGCCAACCTTCTCCAATACACTGTTACATTTTTCAAGTGCCCACCCAATTCACCAGAAAAAGTCTCTGGTGAAGGGACAAGGGGTAAGGTTGGCAAGAATGGTGAGTGATGATGGAATGTTTATCAAGGAGATCAAAAAGTTGCAGAATATGTTATTAGGTAGAGGTTATCCACTGTATATTCTTGAACCTATATTTCAAGACGTAATAGTAAAGAGAAAGGAAGGACACTTTTTACCTATATTGGGGGGTATACACTATTGTAATATTGTTACCTCACAGCAAGAGGTTCTCCCATTCGATTCTCGGCTGGAGTGTGGGGAGTGCCTTCTGTGTGGAGTCTGCATGTCCTCCCCATGGTTGGGTAGGCGTTCGAAAGACATGCATAAATGGGCGTGCCTTCGTTGAAGGTTGAACATCGAGCTGGCACCTTGGCGTTCGTGAAAATCTACTGCCAATCATTAGTGGACCGGAGTTCCACTGTGGTGACCCCTAACTGGGAAAAGCCGAAAGACAACAACAACAATGCTATTGTAATAACCCCGATAGAACAAACAAAGTAGCACAAGATCTTAATGGCTCCTTCCAACACTCCATGGTTTTAATTTTTAGCCCATTATTTGGGAAAATTAAGCATATTTTTTATCAAAATTGGGTACTTTTTAACATTGAACATCAGTATAAGGACAAACTAGGAGATTATCCAGTAGTAGTCTACAAGAAAGATAGGTCATTAAAAAACATGCTTGAAATGAATATTACTAAAGACAGGATAGGTAAGATGAACAAATGTGGGTATTGTAATCAATGCCCACATATTTTGGAGAACGAGTTCATATATATTAGTGGATTTGGTAGGGTAACACCTAAACAAAGGCTTAATTGTCAGACTAAACATCTAATTTATATTGTGATTTGTCAACAATGTCATTGTTTTTATATAGGGAAAATTATAAACAGTTTTAACAAGTGGATATATCAACATATATGACATCAAAAAGGGCAACCTAAGGAATGCACTAAGTAAACATATAAAGGAACATCCTGTGCATGTCTTTAGGTTTAGTGCCCTTGAACAAGTACAAAACAAAGATAGAGGGGGTCCACTTAACATGTATTTAGAATACAGAGAATTAATGTGGCAGATTAGGTGCAATGTGACAAACCCCCTGGTCTAAATGAAAAGTTTCTATTTCCAGCTATCTTAAGTTAAGAGCAGATTTTCATATTTGAAAGAACAAGTTCTTCCAACAAGTTGTTGCTGATGAAATAGAAGAGAATAGTTATGATAGATGTGCAGTTTTAACACACAATCTTTTTGAAAGGTTCAACTACATTAATTAGTTGTGTGGATATAGGTAGGGTGGTCACAAATTTTACATATAGTTAACATGGTCCTTTTTTATATATGGTTTGGTTTATGTATTTTTAAGCAAGTTTTTTATATATACATTTACTTCTTATATATTTATTATACTTGGGGTTGGTTTTGATTTTTATATAAAAAGTAAAAAATATATATTCACCTTAGAACAAGGGGTATGTGTTTTTTCCCCTCTGCTCCTAAGTTATTGTATTAACTTTGGTATTTGGTTTTTAAAAAAAACATTTTCATTCAATGTCTTACAACTTTAAATGACTGTGTTAATTAATGTCATGTGATTTTATATGTATTTAAGGAGAAAAGCACTGAATGGTATTTGTATTCTGATGAAGTCAAGCTGAAAAGCCGACAAAAGCTCTCAATTAAAATTCTGGTTTCTCTCGTGAGCTTCTTTGTTCTTCTTCACTTATTAATTTCTGTTAAGCATGTTTGTGCACTGCACAAACATGCCAAAATTATTAAAACAATTATTATTAAGTTTACATATTCCCTTCATTTTTTAGACATCCACAATGTACCTTTTGCACATATTATGTATGTGATCTGACATTTTTTGGACATTTATGTCATTTGTGGACTTTTACATCCCCTTCTGTCTGTATAGATACCTGTACTCGGAAATATTCCGCGTACACTATGGACACTGACACAGAGTCTACAGGGATGTCTTTCTGCTTATTGGATCACTCCACCTGGGTCATTTGCATAAGATTCAACTCCTTATGAGGTAATTTGCATTCCACGGAACATTCCCTGTTTGTGCATGCTTGCTCACCACTAAGAGACGCTTACTGGATCTAAAATTGTTCACACTCAGGCACAGCGATGCATACACCAAAAAAAATAATTTTCAGCTTTACTGAATTCCCCGCTGTCCCTCTATGTGTCTATGTGCATTTTATATATATATATATATATATATATATATATATATATATATATATATAGCTATAAATAGACAAACACACACACACACTCACACACACAAACACACACACACACACACACACACACACACACACACACACACACACACACACACACACAGATAAATGTAATTTGGGTAGTAGGAAGTTTTATAGCCATGTAGGTCATAGGTTCATATGTTCATAGGTTCATACTAGGCTATCTGCCCTAGGGCATTTATAAGCCTAGCCAGAGTGTGTGTGGCTTTCACCACCCCTTAGGATGAGAATACTATACCCATTAGTTTGCTGTGCCTCTGTCCAGCAGTGATACAGAGATGATTCCCGGGGTAAACCTACGATCTCCCATCCACTCGTCAAGATTTCTCTTGAACAGAGTCAGTGAGGGGCTCTGCCTCACATGGACTGGGATTCTGTTCCATAGTGTAGGGAGTCTCTGGGTGATGAATCTGTCCCTCCAGCACGTCCTATTTATATCCGTGTTGAGGTTTAAGTCTCTTGCTCTCGTGGCTCTGGTGGATTTGGATTTTTTGAGGTGGAGCATGTCCATTAATTCCGGGTTGGACATGGCCTTGTATGTCAGGCACAGATCACCTCTGAGCAGACGGTATGCGACTGAATAGAGCTGGAGTTTCTTCAGTCGGGCATTGTATGACATATGTTTGAGTCCCTTTATCCTTTTGATGAGGAACTTTTGGGGTCTTTCCAACTGCTGCAGGTGTCGGGTAAGGTACATTCCGAATGGGGCGTTGTACTCAATCATTGGTCTGATAAGTGAAGAGTACAGGGGTACAATGACCTCTCCTGATCTGGATGTGAATCCCTTCATGATCAGGTGGGCAATGTAGAAGGTCTTCCTAACCACTTTGGCAATGTGAGTGTCAAAAGAGAGGTTACTGTCAACTTGGGTCCCCAGGTCCCTGATAACTTCTTCCGAGTTTAATGGATTACCACCTATGTGGTAATTAGGGGTTACCTTGTTTTTCCCAAAGGGTATGACTATACATTTTTTGGCATTTAGCTTAAGGCCATGGCTCTGGCACCAGTTATCCATTTCTATGATACCTCTCTGGAGGATGTCTGTGTCTGATGGAGTGTCAATTATGGTGCCCAGTTTGCAGTCATCTGCAAATTTTGTCAGCCACAATCCCCCTATGTTTGCCTGCACTTCAGAAAAATAAATGCCGAACAAGAGGGGGCCCAGGACTGAGCCCTGTGGGACACCGCTCGTGACCGGCTTAGAGTTTGACATGGCACCAGCAACTCTAACCCTGTGTGTTCTGTCCTTGAGCCAGTTTGCAACCCATCTTGTGACATATGGGTTTACATCCAAGCTGGTGAGCTTTTCCATGATGCCCGAGTGGGGTATTGTGTGGAACGCTTTTGCTAGGTCAAGGTAGGCTGTGTGAACTGCCTTACCCTCATCAATGGCCTTAGTGACTGTTTCGAAAAAGTCGACCAAGTTCAAGAGGCAGGATCTGCCCTTGACAAAGCCAAATTGGGTAGGATCCAGTGTCTGTAGGTCCCCAATGTCTTTATTTATGAGTTCCATTATGATCCTCTCCATAGCCTTGCAGACAAGGCTCGTCAAGCTTATGGGGTGGTAATTTCCGGGGTCCGTAGAAGCACCACCTTTGTGGAGTGGGACCACAGTTGCCGTACGCCATTCTTTGGGTACGTATCCTGTAGTAAGGCTAAGATTAAACAGCAGCCTTATGTGTGGGTTTAGTTCCTCATTGAGTTCGTGTAGCACACAGCCGGGGACACCGTCCGGTCCCATTGATGCTGTGTTTTTTGCTTTAGAGAGAGCAGCTCTCACCTGGGCATCTGAGATGTTTGGGAGGCTTGACTCTGGTAGGATAGATATTTCTCCTTTTGGGGAGAAATTTGCACTGAACCTGTCTGCCAGTATGTTGGCAATGTCTATGGGTTCAGTGATTTTTATCATTTTGGACTAATTCTGAGCATATCTGGGAGTTTCCACCCAGGTTTCTGACATAGCTAAAGAAGGCTTTATGATTGTCTTTTGTGTCATTAGCGATTTTTCTCTCAAAGTTGGCCTTGGATGATTTTATGAGTGATCGTAGTTTTTTGCTAGTATTGATCAGAGATGCCTTCCCTTTTAGGGATTTTGCTCTGTCATGTAGTAGCTTTCTCCTCTTATTGTAGAGTTTGTTTATGGCTGGGGTCCACCAGACCGGGCGCCTGCCTTTGGTGGAAAGGGTCTTGATTTTATTAGGGATTGCTTGATCCATACATTTCTGGAGGTGCTCGTAGAAGGCATTTGTAAGGGTTTCAGCAGCGTGGGTTGTGGTTTCCACTGGCTCAGGGGCCTTGAAGGATACCACTCCAGTCTTAAGAAGTGTGAAGTTTGCTTTTGAGAAGTTCTTCACTGTGGTCTTTTTGCTGGGTTGGGGGCGGGATGTGGATCTCCAGTGAGATTAATTTATGGTCTGATCTCACCAATGAGGGATATACTTCCGATGTGGAGCATTTTGTCCCCATGTTTGTGATGATCAGGTCTAGTATATTTTCTCCTCTTGTGGGAATGGTGACTAGTTGTTCCATAGCATTTGAGTTTATGAACTCAAGGAACCTTTGGGCTAGGGTGTTGGGGCTTGAGTAATGTTCCCAGTCTATGTTTGGGTAGTTGAAGTCACCCAATATGATGGTGTTTGGAGAGACATTCATACTCTCCAGTGTCTTCAGGAAGGCTGTGTGGGTTTCCTGAGTTTGAGAAGGTGGTCTGTAGCATGTTACAAACTGTAGGGCAGTTTTACCTATGGTTAATTGCACCTGGATGGTCTCCGATGCTTCGTGCGTTGCCACTAACCTGGAGGTGTGGGTATCCTTTATGAATATGGATACTCCCCCTCCTTTTGTGGTTCGGTCCGGATTTTTTGACTGTTCAGTTCTCTTTTAGGGTAGCTCACTGCACCTACTTTAACACCGGCTTGACCAAAAACCTATCATATGAATTGGCTGTGGAAAACCTATTGCCTTCCTACCCACACAACTTCAACTACAACATTTCGGTATGCATGCATTGCTTTTCAGATATATACAAAAATGCAGTACTTAACACTCCCCCCTCTTGATTTGTTGACCAAACTTCTAATATAATCTAAATAATATATATGTAGTTATGTATTCACATTATGAAAGTTCCCAACATGATGGATTAATGGGGAGGAGAGGCCATAAATCTAAAAAGATCCCACTGACTGAGTAAGGTACCAAAAGTGCAAAGATGATATTTAGCAGATGTTTATCTTAAACAAACAAGAGACTACTCAACTGTAAAATTTATAAAGTCAAACCCCAAAATGGGCATCATTGTTGAGCTTAATGGGATTGCCCAATTAATAAATTAATAAGTACATTAAGTAAAATGAGAAAGAGTGTCTACGGGCATGGGATATAACAGCCACACCCTTTGAGATCTTTGAAATGCCATTTGCAGTTTGGCTGTTTGAATTTATATAGTACAAATATGTTTCATGCAGTTAATTAAAAAATATTGCATAGGTTCTGGTAATAAATGCTCAACTTGAGCTCATGCTATATATCTCCATTCCTGTACAGTTTATAAAAGAACATGTGCTGACAATATATTGGCAGCCCCATTTACCTCATACCCTGTGCATCTGAAAAAGACAATATAGACCCTGGCAATTTACTGGCTACCCCTTCCTCTGACATCTTTTTTTATAATGAATAGACAGACCCTTAGGGTCAAATGTCCATGCTTCATGCTTTCCACAGATCCGTGTCTATGTAAAAGAAAAGACTTGAACAACCATGATTCCCTCAGACAGAGGGACAGACAGACATACACATGCACTCACCCACACATACCTGAATCACTGTGACCTCTACTGCCAACACATTCTCTCTGTCTAGTCACCAAATAAATATTAATGAACAGATGCACAGTTTAGGCTCACGTTCATTCAGCATTAAGTTCACAGCTGGCTATCTTGTTCAAATAAGGGTTATGTTGTTAATTTGGGCCTAACATCAAATTGTGTGAATGTGGAATCTGGGGCGTGTTCAACTGTCAAAAATAAAAATAAAAAAAAAAACTACCATTTTTTTTTTTATTTCTACTTATTTGTTTTTACATGGGAAGAGTTTTTGATGTTATAAATGAGTGTCTGTGTGTTGGGGGAGGTAACACTAAATTGTATTGGTTTGATTATCTCTAGGAGGGGACACAAAGGCTTTGATAGTTGAGGGCCATAATTTGGACAACCAGAAAGATTACGGATACAAAGCTCAAAGACATGATGTATGGGTGGATGGACAGGCCTGTGCCTGAGTCTTTTCTGTTATTTATGTTCTTTGTTTGAAAGGATAAGAGAGCATTGCTATAGTATTTGTATAGGTAGGAGATACTAGGAGTGCACTGGCCAAACATAATGGAATATGGCTCAATACATGGTTTTAGTTTTATGGCAGTGGAGGCTGTTGAGAGAAATCCACATCAAGGGGACTTTAGGAATCAAACTGAGAAGAGTGAGTTATGATGGATAATTAAACTGCAGGCAGATAAATTCCCTGGTCTGAATGAAAGGGTCACTTTGAAGCTTGTTTTTAAAATCCAGGGATCTTCCACATTAATATGTCAGGGCTCATTAATATAATTGTTTTTAATTGTGTCTTAATGAGATGAGGTATTTTATTGGTTATTTGGTATTTGATTTATTTTATAAACAGTGGTTAATTTGAGCATTGGTTTATGGTCTGAAGAAGCAACTACTGATGTGAAAGCACTTACCTGGTTTAATAAACGTTTTTATTTTATATGTGCCATGTTTCTGTTGTCAGAGTTGCTTTTATTTATTTTCCATATTTACTTCTGGCACAGTTAGTTCCTCATTGGGAGTTCTTTATTTCACAATATTTTATACACCCTGTTAATTATCCTTTTTTAAACAGCACTTTGTTTTTTACAGTCAACTAAAAACTCAGTGCAGGTCTTTCACTTAGGATTCTCCTATCCCTTTCTCTTTGCCTATACTCTGATATTAATCCCTGATAGGGAAGGGAGTCTCTAGCCTGCAGTCCAAATGTCTTCTTAGCCTCTTCCCATTCTATTACCTTTCAGTCTCTAATTAATTGTTCCCAATACCTTTTTTTTTTTTGCCAACTTCATCCAGTAAATTCAAGCCCCCCTCTTGCCTATTATCTGTATTCCTAATTGCAGTGACCCTATCTGCAGACTTTTTTCTCCATTCTCATGTTGGCTTAGTTCTTAGTAGACTTTCTGCTGCTTAATGAATATAATATTCTATATGACTGTTGTTATTCTCCTTAAGGATCTGTATCTAAAATCTCACTCTCTCTTTATTTCTTGAATACCCACTCCCTGCTTCATCACCATACCTTTCCTCTTTAAACTGTAGCTTCCTGCTAGTGTTATGTATAACAGCCTTAACCATTTAGCACTAAAATATCCCTTCAAATCAGCTAATCCTAAACCTCCTTGTTCTATTGAAAGGATCAACGTATCCCACTTGACTCTCCCCATCTTCTCCTCCCAGATAAAATCCTTCAACTCTTTATTAATTACTATCCACAACTTCTCAATATAAAAATATGCCTGACCTGTGCATAAAACTAAAAACATTTTTACTGCTTGTATCTTGCTATCCATGTCCACCGAAAAGAGCTTCCAGTTTCTCAGTTTTTATATTATCTTTTGTTTAGTCTCTTCCCACATATCCTTAGTTGTTATAACAGTATCCTCTTATCCCATACTTCTAAATACTTAATTTTATAATTCCCCATAAATATGAGCATTGCTGAACCAATTCCTTTGTGGCTACATAGTTTACAGCTATAGCCTTTGTTTTATCTTCATTAGTTTGATATCCCAAAGAAACTTGGAACTGTCTCAGAATGTTCCACAAAAATGAGTCATTTGTTTTTGTTTTTATCATGTACTAAATAATATCCTCTGCAAATAAAACCAACTTTTTTTGATAACCATACCAAATACATCCTTGAATTTCTGTGCACCTTATTTTCTTTGAGAATGGTTCTAAATATAGCACAAATAACACAGGAAGAAGAGGACACTACCATCTGGTTCCTCTGTTCAGACACAACTTATCAGAGAGGAATCCTCGCCACTTTGATTTTTGCCTTCAATCCCTCATATATCCTCATAAATAATCTTATTATTGTATTGCAGAATGCAAATGCTTCCATTGTCCTACTCATATAATCCAAGCTTACTCTGTCAATTGCACTCTCTTCTTTAAGACCCACCAACAATAGTGGCATTTTCATACATTTTGCTTCTCTCAGGATCATCACTGTTCTACTAAAGTTGTCAAGTGTTTGCCTCTCCTCCACAAAACCACATTAATCCATATCTATCAATTTCGGCAACTCCTTTGCCAGTCTTTTAGCCATTATAGACATAAATATGTTATAATCATGGTTTAAAACTGAAATGGGTCTATATGAAGCTGCATCTAGTGGGTCTTTACCATCTTTAGGTATTATAGCCACCACAGTTTTTTTCCAGGATGTTGGTGATTCCAGTGCATTTAAAATATTGTTACTTTCTTCCTCCTAAATTGCAAACTTCCACCAGAATACCATCTATTCCTGGAGACTTTCCTGCTGATCGCTTATGCATCACTGTTTGTTTCTCATCTCCATCATAGCTGTTAATTGTTGAGTCTCATCTACCTCCAGTCTTCGTTTATTTAAGTTTTCCATAAATATTTCCATTTGTGTTTTTTTCTTGATTTTCCTGTTTCTCTGTTTTATATACATTTTCATAAAAGTTCCAAAACATCTTTAATACCTCTATAGGCTCTCTGGTCATTTTTCTTGTTATGTGGTCCCTATGTTTGGCAACAACATTTTCTACTTTTTGTTGCCTAAGTCATTGTGTTAAAAGGTTTTGTGCTCTGGTGTTATTATCAAAAAAGAGCTGTTTGACAGCAATCTTTCTAAACTCATGCATATTAACCAGATACTCCCTTATTTTCTATTTAGCACTCTACAGTTGAGCCTCTTCTTGTTCTTTGAGATTCCCATTATTCTTTAATACTTTAACCTTTGTCAGCCCTGTGAAATAATCCTTGTTATATCTTAACTATATGCTCTTTTTCTTTTATTTCTACCCTAATTTTAAACTCAGTTTTAGTTTATCCCACTCATTAGCTTTAACATCTGTAGTAATTTATATCTACCCTAATAACTACTAAATCATTTCCACTACCCAGTCCTTAAATTCCTCTCTTTTTAATAGGTAGATGGGGAAGCACCAGTGTCTCATTTTCACTTCATTAACCTGCATTTTTATCTTAATTATTATTGGCACATGATCTGAAATATTTATTGGATGTGTGTCAAAGCTTTCAATTAAATGCACATGTTCCTGTGAAATATAAATTCTATCTAGTCTAGCCCAGCTATTGTACTTTAGGGAACAATATGTACATTTGCTCCAGTTTCCTACTACTGAATTAATGCCTTTCATACCCAAACAGTTTCATAAATATATTTAGAAATCTATTCACTTTTGTTTTATTTCCCTTCGAGGCCCCCCAGATACATCCACATTGTTGCAAATCAAATTTCAGTCCCCTCCTATAAGTAATATCCCTTGCTGAAAGCTGATTATTTCTTCAAAAAAATTCTTAAGATCCATAACAGCAGTTTTAGGTGGCATATAAATCATGCCAACATAATCCTCATCCCTTGGTAGTAGTCCATTACTACCACAAATCTACTATTATCTTTTTTTCCACTTCTATCAGTATTGTCCCTGCTATTCTGCAGAATATCCATTCTGAAACTCTCTCTTTATCAAATTCATATGCTTATTTCTTTTCAAATCTGTCTCCTGGTGCATTGCAAGTTACAATAGTAATTTCTTAATATAATTAAACATTCTTTTCTTTTTGTCTATAGCTGTGAGGCCAGTCACATTCCAAGATAATATGGAAAGTGTCACCATTATGATAAGAAGTCATTACTCCCACCTATTATATATGACAAGTTTTGTGATACATGCACCCACTAATGTCTGGCAGGTTGATCCTTTATACATCTTTTTCTTACCATCTCCATTTGAGCATATGCCACATTTGACAAGCCTTTTTGTTTTAATGAAAACCTTCAAAAAAAACAGAACATCCCCATAACCTGTTAACCTAATACAAACACACAAAACTATGTACATCTTCAAAAAATGAAGCTTAACCCTCCTAATAGGAAAAATTGCTCCAAATAGATGGCTGCCAACACAGGCTTTATGTAACCTAAAGTGGAAGGTATCCATGCTAAGAAACATGCCTGTGTTCTTGCTTAACTAATTGGTGTTTTTATCTTTATTCTCATCCCAGATATGAAAAACAACTTGCATGCTTTCAGAAAACATTAACTTTTAGCCTTGAAGAAACCTGTGCATTGGCTTTTTATTGCCCTATAATCAGCTTGTCTCAATAGAAATGTAAGAAAAAAATAGTCCTCAGTTGCAAACTTCTAAAGAAAAGCTGAAACATTTATGGCTAAAGGAAAACTTTTCATTACATTCAGTGCATTCTCTTATTTATGTTTCCACTTAAAACTTGTTATTAGATTAAGCCAATGGTCTTAATCCAGATATTCACCTATGCAAATGTAAGAGAAAACATATTAGATCTACATATACTAATATCTATGTACTTTTGTACCCCATCCCCCACTGCAACCACCAAAGATTACAGCCTATTAACTTAATCAAATTTTTTGTCCAGCCTTTTTTCTCTTCTTACTTTGTAATGCCTACATTTCTTAATACTAAAAGGGAAGAAAGAAAGGTAAAAAAGACATCTATTTTCTTCAGTATATTTATCACGTCCAATAACTAAACATGCTTTACTATAAAACATATAATTTACATCATGAAAAGCTTTATATAACTGCTAAAAAAAGAAATGTTTTACTTACAGTTACCCTTTTCCTTCTTCTTCCCTCCACCTTAGTGTCCTTTCAAATATTAATGACTTGAAGTGAGGTAAATGCCTTTCAGTTCCCCACAAGTCTAACAAAGTCAACAAAAGTCAATTTTTCCACTTTTTCTTATACAGCCATACCTCACAAACATGGTTGATGTTTTATATTCTCACATTTATTTACTAATTTCTATGTTGCTGGTCTTCTTCATTTTCATCTTCATCTCCCAACTCCAGACTATGGTTCAGTTTCATGGTACCAATTCTTCTGGCCAACTTCTGTGCTTTTCTCTGATTCTCAAGCATTTTCCTTTGGAACTTTGGAAAGGGTTTCACTAGCAAATTCTCTCTATGTGCTTTATTATCAGAAGATTGAGAAGTTGAGTCCTCTTCTACTTGATGGCTCACTTTTTGTTGAATAAACTTTTGTATTTCTTCCTTAGCCTGTTCTGCATCAAAAATGGCTTTGATCCCCCAGAAAAAAAATATTCTGAAGATAGCTGGATACTGCAGCTTGAATCTCACACCTAACTCTCAACAGCCCCTAATTGCTGGAATACTTTTGTTTCTCTTCTGCCTGGTGTACAGTGAATAATTATTTTCAACAAGCACTCTACTGCTTCCAACTTTTAATACTTTGCCTTTTACCTCAGTTTTGCCAGGATCAACTCTTTCTGCTGGCAGGATTGCATCTTTACTAATACAGGTCTCGGCTGCTTTCTCATGGCCAGGTTTGGAACATACACACAATGTGCCCATTCAGTTAACAGATCCTGCTGTAGAAACCAGTCCAGTTGCTTATTTGTGCCTTCATAAAATGAATACAGTCTGTTCTCATTTCTCTTGTACAGCAGAAACTCTCAGATTTTCCTTACATACTATATCCTCTAATTCTACCACTTTTGAAACATCTGTTCTTGAGCAGTCTCATACTCAGCCAACCTTTTATTCATTGCAGTCTCTGATTTTTGCAGTTTAATCAGCTCATCTGAATATCTGTTTAAATTTTTTTTATTGTTTCCAGCCTTTTGCTATTTGAGTTGATATACTCCTTCACTGTATCATTTATTTTAATCAGCTTTGAGCACATTTAACTTATTTTTCATCTAGATTATTGGAAGCCACATCTTGCACCAAAGCTGGAGACTGAACTGCTTTTTGCTGAACAACTGCAGGATTCTTCCCAGTCAGTGTTTTTTCTTCACCTTTTCTAGTTGTTTTTCTTTCAGGCTCTCTTAATTTCTTCTTTGCTAGCATGCATGCAGTGTAGTTAGTAGCCAGTGACTGAATTTACTAAACGTGACAGAATTCCCGGCCCTTTTCTTTTAGTTTCTTTTTTTTCACACTGGAAGAGTTGAAGTTAAGCTGTTGATCAGTGTGCAGCCATCTTGGAAAGCGCAACATTGCAAGTTTTCTTCATATTTTTTTATTTACACTTTTAAATTAGTTTGGCCAGAGACCTCTTTTAGTCAACAACCTGGCCATATGCAGCACAGAATTAATTAAAAGAGAATAAAAAATGTGCATGATAAAATACTTTTCATCTGCAAAGAATCCATGGATATTAGAGGCAAATGAAAAGTTGCATGCATGAAACTTAAGAGCAGCTATAATGTTCACTGATGGGAAAATATATGTTAGTCATACAGTCAGCCTTCCACCTCCTTCATTCTGAATTTCATGCAAGAAAATATTAGTCTTCACTGCTACCTGCAGCAGCCATGCAGGAACAAGAGTACAACAACCTTTAGTTGCTGTGTAGCAATGCACTGACTAACAATAAAAAAACATTAGATTAGATAATCTCACTACATTGTGTTACAAAAGGATTTCAGAATGTTGGCAATGGTAGGATTTAAGCATTTTTGAGACCATTCTAATTAAAATTTATTTTCATATTTGAACTGCGGTGGTGGTGCTGAGGTAGCGTTGTTGCCTCATAGCAAGATGTTGTCCAGTTCGATTCTCAGCTAGAGCGTCTTCTGTGTGGAGGCATACGTGAATGGGGCATGCCTTCGTTGAAGGTTGTGCATCAGGGCTGGTAACCCGGTACGTAAAAATCCACTACCAATCATTAGCGGACCGGAGTTCCGCTGTGGCGACCCCTAACCGGGAAAAGCCGAAAGACACAAACAATATTTGTTGACCATGTTACTTTCAGTAAGCACTAGCCTTTTTTCTGGGGATATCCAAGATGGCCTATGGTCTTTTTCTTATGAGGCAAGAGGTGGAATTTATACTGACTAGATGTAATTTGGTGAATGCACTTTTCCAGAGGCTACTGAAACGCAAATCATTAGTAAGCCAAATGCCTTAAAAATAGATCCATATGTGGCAACATGGATAGCAAATTGACCAAAGGACAGAACCCATGTGATGCAAATATCAGAAACATCATCAGAGAGTATAAAGGTGACTAATGGTGTTCCACGTGGCTCTGTGTTGGGGCCCCCTTTTGTTTGACATTTACTATTCTGATCTCCAAATCAGTAACCTAGACCATTAGCTAGCCAAATTTTCACTGTAAACTGGGAGTTGTAACATCACTCTCTGATATCCAAGCCTTTCGGCAAAAACTTACCTTGTAAATAACTGGTGTGCAAATAATGGGCTTAAATTAAATGTAAAATGTTAACAATGTCACATTTGGCAAATTAGTCCTCCACACAACAGACTTCATAGACAATATCCCCATCCAAATGAAAATGTTAACTCATTCCCTCCAGTACAGCTCTTTTGAGTGTGTACTTTTAACTCCCAGTGGGTGTGGCTTGAGCCTTTAAAAATGAAGTTGTCACCTTACAGTTCTAACAAATACTCATTGACAGAGGTCAAATACCAATACAGTTGTGTTTGCCATCATGTATGCTTCAAGATAAAGTATTCTGATACCTTATATGTAGTATGGTTTTGGAATTATTAATGCAAATATGAACAAGCAATATTTGACGTGTAGAGGCACAGTAGGAGGTAACTGCAGAAATGCCTGGAGGCACACTCAGCTATAATGAGACCCTGGCACATTGTCTGACAATTCTCTATATTTTGATCACCATGAAACAGTAATCAGGATTCTTCCTACTTGGCACAGCTATCTGCCAGTGGAATATGTATGCTGTATGTCAAATAGTTATTCCTACTTAAAGTGCAACATTATTCATCTTCAAAACAGATCCAGTGAAAGATTGCTTGAAGAGCAGCCAAGCTGCAACAGTCACTAGGAAAGAACAGAACATGTGGTAAGCACAGCAGATGACAATACAGCAAAGGTGACATGTCAAGAATGTTAGGAGGGATACCATGTAGCACGACAGTGTGCATACAGAAAGATGTAGACAGAAGACATGGGACAGGGATGACTTTTTCCCACTGTACAACTACAACCTCAAGCAGAATACTATTTCTAGTTCTAAAGCCATATCTCTTTAAGGACAAAGGTAGAAGCAGCCCAGAGAAGGTCATTGAGGATAACACAGAGCCTGAAACTGAGGAAAGTCTGATGTGAACTCTGGCAAGAATACAGGCAGAGAAATATGATTAGACATGTTCAGATATCCTAAGGGCATAAACAGTATGCAGGAGGGTAACTGTTTTTAGAAAATTATATACTTAAGGATGGGTCTTAACTTCAAAGAATACCATGAAAAAACATTTATTTTTACAAAATGGAAGAGATCGGCAGGGAAAAATCCTTAGATGATGTGCTGGGTACAAATACTGTAAAGGCTTTGAAAATTTCAGGAGACAGCTACAGAATAGTAGTACCATTAAGAATGTGAAAATAGATTAAGAAAGAAGTGTTAAATTCTTGGTAAACAATGAAACTGGCAGCTTGGATGGACCCAGCAGTTTGTTATGTCTTCACTGTGTTTTGAAATTTTGTTCTGTTTTCATTCTTCTGAGAAAGTATCCTCACATGTTCTCAAAGTTAGTGATTCCTTTGTCATTAGCCTCCCTTTTCTACACCATGGGGTTTAAGACGATGTCCTGTTATGCACGGAACTTATGGCGGTCCTTGATTTTGATTCTCAGTCTACATTCACCTACTGTGTGATTCTGAGCAAGTCACTTTATCAGACATTGCTCTCAAGTTGCCTCTGCATATGGGGCAATTATTGTTCAGTGTGCTTATCCACTTAGTAAATATTTTTCCTTCATCCTCTGTCTTTTGTTCACTCTCACAACTTATTCCCCTTGTTTCTTTTATCGTGCTATCTCTCTGTCTCTCCCTCTCTCTCTGCCTTTAATGTTTACCACTGTGTCTAATCTACAATGCCTTCTGCTCTCCTTAATGTTCTTCTTCCATTTAGCCTATCATGAGAAGCAGCTCTGATGGCTTTAAATGCAGTAAGTTTCTCTTGGTGTCTCCTGTTTTGCTGCCTGCCATCCCACTTTTCCGCTTGTCTTGCTTCTCTGCGACCTTCCTTTAACTTGTAAGATAGTTAAACGTCACACTTTTAAATGTTTCAGTTTGGTTTAAGCTCTGACAACAGTGCTGGCCTGTTTGACAGAGAGGGATTAATATTCTTAATGTTTGTGATTACAGAGTAAGAATGATGCAAAGTTAACAGGAAGCAGCTACAAATGTTGGAAAAATGTCTCCCAAGAGATGCTTTTCTTATCAATCAAATTTGCAGTAGTAATTATTGCATGACAGGCATGATATGGATTATCATAATAAGATGGAAACTGCTGGATGAGTACACATGGAAATAATAGTATGACAATCATCTATCTCATTTAAACTGATGGCATACACCATATATATTCATCCCACAGGTGCTGTACTACACAGCAATAAAATGGCTACTTCCATTTGTAGCCTGCCAGAAGACTGAAAGGATATTCTTCCAACATATAACTATAGTGATAACTCCAAATAGTCCCTGTCATTTTAGACACCCTCTTTAACTCTTTTTATTGATTTTTCATCAATTGTCCACCAAGCAAGAATCTGCCAGTTCAAATTAATTTCAGTGTGTCAAGGGTATGCGTTGTTAATAAGATTCATTATATACTTCTAGACTTAATTTCCTTTGAACAAGTCAAGCAAGTCAGTTAACCACACACTATTTCTGGATTTATTTATTTATGACTTTGTTAACTGGGGTATAGCTCTGATCCAGTTGGGCTATTTTCAGGCTCAGCCTGAATGAACAGAAGTTAACAGATAGAATAGCAGTTTACATTATTAACAAAAAAAAACTTTTTTAGTGTAGAAGAAGAAAATTACAAATATCTCAGAATTCATAGATTGTACCAAGACCCAGGATTTCAGTATTATAAAATTCCTAAGAATATTCAGCATTTGTGAAGAAAGATAAACATAACAAGTCAAAATTGTCATACAAAATAATATTTTAACATACTGAAATTCATATACATCTCACTAGAATAATTTAGTATTTCAGAATTTTGTTTTTCATGTTATATTCTCAGTAGTATTTTTTTTTACATTTCCATTCTATTTCTTATATTTAAAAAATCTGTTGGCAGAATTGTTTTCCTATAATGAGTTCCAGAACAGTCGTTCTCCCTTTTGTACATATTTTGCTTCCTGCTTTACATCTCTTATTTACAACTTTGCTCCTGATACCTATAAATATTAATGTCTCACTCTTGACTTCATCTCTCTCCACTAATACTGACATGATTATTTTGCTTTATAGTGATATGGAAACTTTAAGAACATTGTTTCCACACTGAATCAACATACCCTTTAACTGAAAGCAACTATGTGCCTGACAAATTACTGTTATTACTATTAAAGATGTACAGTGCATTAGTGCACATGGCATATGCACCTCACCACTGTGGGTCTTGCTTTCAGTAATATCCTTCCATGTTCTCTGCATGCTCTTCAACCACTGTAAGACAAAGAAGGAAGAACTTAATACATAGCTGATTGTGAAAAGGTCATGGGGAAAAAAAACAATGCTTCTAATCAATCTCTATCTGTCCCTAAACTCTACTTCCCACTGGTTAAGTCAGTTGAGGTGACACTGCCACAGTTCACTATAGTGATGCAAGTGGCATCAGTCATCATCCTAACAAGCTCATGCCAGGTGTCAACCATTCTACTGGCCTAGTAGGTGCTCATGAAGCCCCAGTGTTGGAAGAACAAGAAAAACTTGCTCTCCATCAGGCACCCTGCAGAAGCTTTGCTTTTCCCAGCAAATGAGGTAGCTATCATTGCTCAGACAGATCTGCTTGGAGAGCAAAATGGTATCATAGGTATATGGATGGATGTTCAGGCATCACATGACACAGATTATAGCAGAAAAACAAGGAATTACATAGATGCCATGCAAATGCATACAGTGTATAGACCCAGGACAATCAGGGATGAGCAGGACAGTCCCACTTTAGATAACAGAAAGGTACTTTATGGTAGCAGTTTAGAGATGGCTATGATAATAATTCTCTCATTAACATAACCAGATCACTATGAGACTTGCTTTAGCCTAATAAAAAGTGACATTGCTAGATTGTGACAGACCATTTTAATATGATTAACTGTGGAATGAACCATTTACTGCATTACAGTACTGGACTTTGACATTATTATATTCAGTAACTGGCCTAATAAATGCCAAATACAGTAAAATGATTTCATCCCTTGGCCTAGATGCCATACCCATGCTAATGAACTGTGCAATGAAAAAGGACTTTCTTACAAAAGTGGATAGATGGTGATCAAAGGACAGTTTGTTGTCCACATATGTTTGCAGTTTCCTAATGGATTGATTAAGATATCACCATTGTCACCACACCTGGCTATGGTCAATCTCATGTACTGTCCACTGATAGCCCTCAGAATCCACCCTGGGGACATCTCACTAGACTGCATGTTCTCACTCCTGTAGTTCTACACCATCAGTATTCCATGTGGAGAGAAGAAGCACCACACCTACATATGATCATTGTAGTGGTCATAGGCACCATACATCTGATGACTCCTGACATGGGACACAAAATCACAGTATAAATCCACGCTCCCATAGCTCTACACCATTCCTGGCATGGACTGCATTAAGCTCTGATACTACAAGTCACCATAGAACACATCACCAAAGTTCATTATGTGACAGCAACACCCACTTACTTCAATATGTGATCCTTGACTCCCCATGACCTCTCAAAATACTGCATTGCTACCACATCCACTTCTTATGTCCCTTGCCCTTATGATAAGAATGCTATCACCGTTCGCTGTAGCCTCTTCTTGTAGAAATTATGTCTTTGCCCTGCCCACACCCTGACCTAAATGGATAAAGTAATGTCTAATGCACATCATGGCCAGTCCATACATTGCACTGCATAACCTGGTTGTGATAATGCATTCATCACTTTATCATGTATGTCTGAGTCAAAGCCCAAATGCTGCCACTTTGCAAGTGCCATGATATACTGTGCCTCCCTTTGTCTTACACGGGTTCTCACTGCTGTCTATTCCTCCCCTATCTAGTTACCCCGCTCCTCGTCTGTTACTCCAAAAGGTATTGTGGACCCTGTTGAGATGGCTCCCTCCTGCTGAAGTTGTTTCCTTAGAACCACATTATGTAGCACAGTACATACTACAAAGATCTGTCTGCAGGTTTTATATGAATACTATATTGCCCCACTGGAAACATTCAGGCAGTTGAAACATCCCTTAAGTTGACCAAACACCCATTCTGCTATGTTCCATGTCACTGTATGAAGAGTCATCATCATTGTCAACCCCCTTTTCCCCATTTTTAAATGGGGGTTGGGGTGTCTCATTAACACTAGTTAATGTGACCAAATCACCTAGAGCTAATATTTGCATATACGGTATTGTATGCCATCTCTAACTGTGGTCAGGGTGTTATTGATAGGGGTAACTGTCCATGGTTCAAATGCATATCCATCATCTTTCGCAAGAAACAAGAGTAACTCCATTATATGTAGCCTGCTACCCGACTATACAGTAACTGTATATAATGGACTTTGTACCCACCTTCCTCTCTACCTACTGAGCACATGACCCTAGGAAAATTCACCCTGCATAAAATGCTGATACAGGTCAGGCATGTGCCTGGTATGAGACTCATGGGTACTGTTGGATGGAACCAGACACATTATAGGTTATACCCTGTGCATTTTAAACCAACTGGCAGTTGAGGGACTAGAAGCCCCCCCCTCCCTGTTGATGTCTTGTACACCTTGTTGACTAGGTGGTACCTTGATGACAATGTGTGTACAATCAGTGGCTCTCTGAACCTCATCATAACAGTCAATGTCAAAGAACACCTGCATAGTGGTGGTTCTTTCCTCTGAAGTCTTCAGAAACCACACATACTCATCCATGTGCTGTAGCAGAATGTCAAAGAACTGGTAGACTGGTGTAGGATACACAAGGTTGATACCTATAAAATTGCTAGTGTGTTCCTTCTAGGTTGGTGAAAGTTCCTTGTAGCTAGGATGGTTAACAATACACATAGTTTAATGTCCACTGGAATGGGTTGTCCATGCACTGTCATTGATTCCACATGAGGGTGACACAATTCAACAAGCTCCCATATGATATCCCCTTCCATACAGAAGTGGTCCACAATCTGCTGACCCATGAAGTGGTGTTAAGTTAAACACCATCTGCACTGGCATGTAGACCCATGGTGCAGAATGTCATGGGCACTGACTCCCAAGAGTGGCTACTAACATGGTACTCTGCTATAACTGCTGTTATCACATATATTTTAGCATATTGTACACTAACAAGTCCTGATGTTCAGAACAGGTGATTGTTGCAGCACAACATGCTTAACTTATACATTTCTGAATTACTAATCATCTTTAATTGCAGAATTTATACATTTTGGCCCCTCATTTGCATGTAGAACCTTATTTCCATATTATTATTATGCAGTTATTTCCCCTAATGCAATATGTTTTTACCCTTGCCCACTACATACTTTCCAGTTGACCATCTGCTGTCTTGCACTGCTCCTGCTCCTAATCTTAATGTCCTTGGTACTACTCACTTAAGGTAGAGAATGCCTCAGCCATTGGTGGGATGGGAAGGGGATGGGAAAACATGGAGTGGAAACTTAGCAATGCCAAATATGCTGTCACGTATGCAGGGGATATTCTGGAATGTCCTTAACAGACAGAGCTGCTGGCATCATATGCATCATCACAACTAAAATCAGTCAGCTCCAGCCCTAGCATCTAACGTGGAATTCTTAACAACAAACTGTCTATTAATCACATCATGCCCCTATTACCATGGAAAAGCTGAACTGCAGACAGAAGTTCATCCCCTCCCTCCAGGAGTAAGCACACTGACAAAATGCTACTGTTTCCCATTTCACCTTCCACAGTTCATCCAGCAACTGAGCTGATAGTCAGTCTTGGGTAATCTGGATCACAGGGCTCTATTGCTTTATTCCACGGTCTCTAACAACTTTGTCAGATATACCATTATCTCAGATACACATCTCACAAACTTTACAAGAAACTGATTCATTCCTAGAAATGTCTATAATGTCTGCTTAACTTCTGGCTTTGGCATTTTTCTGCAAAAACGTTTAAGGCCATCTAATGTTATTATATGGCTCATGACTTTCAGACTATTCACTCCTATTTTGAAATTACCCTTTTTTTTCTTTTTTGACTTGAAACTATCTTGTGCTAATCTGTTCAGCAGCTGTATTAGTCTTTTGCCATGCTCATTGTGTTGACCTTTACATATGTTAACATTACCATGCAAGCCATAAATTACTTAGGCAGCAACTCTCCAGAACAACTATGGTGCAAATAAAATACCAAATGGAACTCTAAGAAATCTGTACCTTCCTAGTTGCATATTGAATTTACACTACTTGGGTCCTGTTCATCTAGCCTTATCTGCCAGAAATCTTAGTTTTTATCTAGTACTGAAAGCAAAACCAGTAGATGGCATTCTTGAGACCACTTCTTCAGCTGTAAGCAATAAGCTATGCTCTGTCTTAATCATTCCTTTTAGGTCTTGTAGATCAATATAAACACAAATATAATATTATTCACATATTGCATTGGCTATAATTACTTCTTAATATACCAAAGTTGCTCATATTCTTCACCTCCTGTTATATTTTATATCTGAGTTTTGCAGGTAATGTTTTAGATCATATACCACTGACACTGCACCAGGTTTTAATTATATATGATACTCTCCTAGCAAACTTCTTAAACCTTTAAACAAATCAGTAGAGTCATGCAGAATTTCATTGTTATGGCTCTGCATCATATCTGAGATGTCTGTGACTTTTGTCAGTTTTGAATTCATGCAATATTGTCTTTTTCAAACCATGAATTTACTCTGCCTTTCCCAATTTCTCATATGCTACATGACCCAAAATATTTGGAGAATTCACATCTTTAACTACAATCTATATGCAAATGAAGACTGAACTTTGTATTCTTTTTTAAACAAGAAACATCTTTATTGAATTATCACTTATGTCATAGGAAATCATACATTTATATAAATGAAAATAAACCATATTAACAAATTTTCAGTAGATTTTTTTAGAATTTCTAATAAAGTGGACTGTGAAGGTGACATATGGAAAAAAAGTGGTCTCCGGGATTTAATATAATCCATGTAGGTTCCGTGTACAGTCTACATGGACTGCACCCATGTACATGGCCATGGTTCCCCTCAGTAGCATGCCATGCATATTAATCATGCCACAGGGGCCAAGGAAGAGCACAGTAACAGCGATATTTAATCAGTGTAGGCAGAATTGTTGAGGCTGGTCTGATGTTATGTACATGGTGAAATTCCCTGTAATGTTCCCTGCTGCAATTGAAATGTGCTGTGAATTAATAGTTTGTGTTTTAAATGTCTCATTTTTGTTGAATTATTTATTTATTTATTTTTTATTTAATGTCCGTTTGTGCAGTGTGGAGCACAGCAAAACCAAGTGGCGCTTACACATAGACAGCTGACACTTGCCAGACATCTAAAATTAGAAAACAGATGTAATTAATTATGACATCTGGTTTTTTTTTTTGTTTTTTTTTTAGTTTTTTTAATGTCTGTTTGTGCAGCTCAGAGTGCAGCAATGCTGAGCTGCACTTACACATAGACAAAGACAGCTGTCAAACATCTAAAAATAGAAACTGGATGGAATTAATTATTTATTTCTGGTTTTGTTTAAGTCCGTTTGTGCAGCACGCAGTGGTAGCTTAGTAGGATATGTGAAGGTACACTAGTTTCTATACCATCTAAGTAGCTAAATGGGTAGAGTGATTCCCTAAAGCTTCGTAGGTCCTGGGTTCGAGTCCCTAGCAGACATACCATTTGTTTAATGTAATCTAAATTTTTGTTTAATTTAAAAACATAACTTTTACATTTGGAAGAGCTGCGCAGTGCTAAACACCACTTAAACATGATTAACAGCCACTTTCTTTGTGCATTGCTAACGTTCGCTAAAACCTTGGTTGTGCAAGTTTTCGCGATGCTCAGCTCACTTAGCTGGTTTGCACGATGCTAAGCAATGCAGCACTTTTTTGAATGTTGCTGAATGATGTGTAAGGGTGGGGAAATGGCCTTTATTAAGGGCAATAGGCGGGAATTCTGTAGCATCTTTGGAGTTCATCTGACAGTATGCCAGGCAGTGTTGGAGAGGGTGCGTGCTTTCGGGCGCAGAGATGGGGTGTGCAGGAGTCCAGGGTTTTTCTTGGGCTCCTGATATGCAGTTATGAACCTAGGCTGCTGTAGGGTGGTTACTAGGGCAAAGAACGTAAGGCCTGGGATTGGTTAGCCAAGGAACTTACCAGTGCTACTGGTATCCCCCACACTGGTGAGCAGTGTCATCACCACTATGATCCCTGAAGTATAGTAAGAGGAGAACATTGGGCACCTGGGTCCAAGAGGCAAGAAATGGGCATGCCCCAGACATATGTAAGTATTTCTTCCAGTATTCTACTAAAATGCAAGCTGAATCTCTGCAAAACTGGTATGTATAATGTGCTTCTCTCCCAACAGCTGCAGCTGAGAGGGCCCGCAATGTCTACTGCCATGCCAGTCACCAGGAAAGGTTGTGCCGTGAGTGTGGTAAGTACAGACATATTATGCTAACTCTAGTGCAATAAACAATAAATAATAAAAAAACTGTACTGCCATAAAGAATAAACAATGCAAACTTTAGTGCAATAAATGGGCAATTACAAGTGTAGTGCAATAAATGAACAGTAACAACTGTACTGCAAAACCTCTAAACAATACCAATAACAGTAAGTTAAAAGTTATACAGCAGGATTGTGGTATCATAACATAATTGCACTAGAGCTCTTTGCATTGTATGTGTACGGTAAGGCTGCTGCAGTCAATTGTAAAACTATAATAACTATAGAATGCAAAAGCAATGGCCTGAATAATGTATTGCTCAACTCATACTATGGTTCAAGGCTGTCTCCAGGCCAGTGTCAGTCACATAATGCTGTCTTTTCCTCCCACTCCAGAAACAAAAAGTATATGGGTGAGGCAGCCCACTTTACGGGCAGATATTGCATGTAGAGTGCACAGCTAATAAACAACAGTACCAGTAAAGTGTTAAGCAGCACTGTGTTTTCCTAAGTAAAGCTGTTTTAATATTTGCAGTAGGGCTATATCCATTGCATGTCTGTTCAGTTAAGTGTAAAACTGTAATATCTGTAGAATGCAAAAGTAATGGCCTGAAAAATGTATTGCTCAACTCATACTATGGTTCAAGGCTTTCTCCAGGCCAATCTCAGACACATAATGCTCTCTTTTCCTCCCACTCCAGAAACAAAAGGTATATGGGTGAGATACAAAGAATGTCGACCACAGCGTTCAAATAAATGGCAATAAAGGTACCAACCAAAACCTCGGAGCTGTGTAGGCACAAATTCCACCATAAACCATGGATGAAATAAAAATTGAATTTATTCACCATAAAACAGCAACAAGATTCAGCAAAATTCAGCAAACAAACTTGGACTAAGCGCTTTCACCAGTTAAACCGGCTTCTTCAGAGTCCTGGTTTGAATCATGAATTGTTCTAAATTATATACCAGTCCTACTAACTTCAATTTTTCAATAAATCAATCTTTCAATTACCCCATTTTAATGATTGCTATCAAAATTCTTAAGGCTGTATAGATGTTAAATGCAATCAAAACACTATAGATGGCATCAACACTACATTAATGATAAACATATAAATAAATAAAATGTAATGCTGTGTAAATATCCTACAAATTGCCCTTACCAATTGATCAAAATAGTAATAAAATTACCAACGTATGTAAATTACAATATAAAAATATAATATAAAAAATAAATGAAATAATTGAAATATAAATTATTAGATATTATGTTGTTGTTTATACTGTAAAACAATTCCAATCAATTGTAAACACAATCAAATTAAAAAATTTTTTTAATAAACATTACATCATTTAATGCCCTTTATATTATTTCTGCCCTGAATTTTAACAAGGGTTTTAAAGAAATATTTTCATTGATCCCAGGTGGCCTGGTGGCATTTAATCTGATCTGCCATTCCATTTCACGTAGTGCCACCTGGTTTTTGATATCACCTTGATAATCAGGAAAAACCCTGTCAATTATGAAAAACAAGAACTTTTTAAAACCATAACATTTTTGAGAATGCAAAAAAAGTGCATTGTATTCATCCATTCTCCTTATAGAACCACAGTGTTCACGGATTCTTTCCTTCAAACTTCTTGTTGTCATACTGACATAAAATGTGTCGCATGTCATACAAGTAGCTACATAAACACAGTTCTTGGTCAAACAATTGCACATGCCCGGACTACCTATGGTTCGCCTATACCCTTTAACAATGGTATAAGCCCCAACAGATATATACCTGCACCATTTACAACACCCGCATTTGTTCATGTAGGAACGTCTGTTGTCAACCCAGTTTCTTTCCAAGATATCCTTTAAATTGGAGCCCCTACTAAAAACCACAATGGGACTGTCACCCAGTGTGTTTCTAGTGTCCCTACTCAAAAAATGCTCCCATAAACTATTCAAACAAGTACGAATGCCCACAGACACCTCATTATATTGTATCACCAATTTTGGACAATGCCCCAGACTATTACCACCCCCCAAAATATCATTTGTGTTGTTTCTACTTGTAATCTGGGAGATGTTTGCTTTCAAAATTGGGACATACCTAGTATTCCTCTTTTTACTTACTTCACGTTTGGTTTTAATCAACAAGTTCAAAGGATAACCCCTTTCAAGGAAGAGGCCAATCAATCTATACATTTCCTTTTTGTATACCGTATCCTCACTAATCAATTTGGATAACCGAATCATTTGTCCTTTTACTAACCCCTTCCTCTGATGTATAGGGTGACAACTTCCAAAATGTAACATGGAATTTGCGTAGCTCAGTTTCCTATAAATATTACTACTAAGCCCTGTAACATTTTTCGAAATCTCAATATCCAAGTAATTTGCACAATCTAAATTCCAATTGTATGTAAATTTAAGGAATTCAGAACTTGCGTTCAAATGTTCCATAAACCTCACCACACTTTCTTCGTCCCCCTTCCACAGAATAAGAAGGTCATCTAGGAACCTATTATAAAGTAAAATGTTTTCAACAAAACTTGATTTGAAAATGTTCTCTCTTTCCCATACTAGAAGGACCAAATTTGCAAAAACTGGAGCGCAACGTGCCCCCATTGCCACTCCAGTTTGCTGTTTATATATTTCACCCTCAAATGTTAAGAAATTGTTTTCCAAAACCAATTTCATTAATCCATGACAAACCTCAAGTTTGCCTAGATCAAAACTAGAACTAGTACAGAGACTCTCATAAAAGAATTTGAGACCAGCTTGATGGGGTATGACGGAAAAAAGGTTAATGACATCAACTGTCAAAAAACCATAACTGTTGATGTCCACCATGTTAACCCCATTTAGTCTTTCCAGACAATGCCAAGAATCCTTTAAAATGTGTTCTGCATCTAATACTGCCTTTTTACAATATATGTCAACGTATGAAGCCAAAGGTTCAGTTTTCGAACCCTTAGCAGAAACTATGGGTTGAAACTGAAGATGGTCTGTACCCTTGTGTACCTTCGGTATGCCAAAAAATTTTGGCATTTTAGGAAATCTTACCGTGAGGTAATGATACTCTTCCTCCGTAATCATCCCCTTGGAAAGGATATCCAAAAGGTACAAATCAATCCTTTTATAGGCCACATTGACCTCATGTCTGGATACTCTACAATAGGTACTGGCATCTCCTAACGTTTCCATCATCCATCCTGTATAGTCAATACTGTACATGATCACCATCCCCCCACCCTTGTCTGGTCTCATACATCTGTACTGCCCTGAGGTACTAAAATCATGAAGTATATCCCTCTCATCTTGTGTTAAATTGTCTTCCCTGCATGTCCTTTGTTTACAAATTTTCCTCATTTCATGCTCAACTACATTCTCAAAGACAACCAATTCCTTACACTGGGGTGGTATAAACACACTCCTTCTCTTCAATCGGGTTCCATCTTGCACTTCATCCTGATTCATGTCACCCATTGAACCTCCGGTAAAGTATAATTTTAAATTTAATTCCCTTACATAAAGCTTTAAATCCTTCAATAACCTGGTCTCGTCCAGCCTAAAATTGGGTACAAATTTATCACCCCTACTGAACAATTCAAAATGTGAATCCTTCAAAGCAAGTTCAGTGTAGTTATAAATGATGAAACCTCTTTCTTTAACTATAGAATGTTTCATCGCCTCAAGAGGTGCCAACATTCCTTCAACTGCACTCCCTATGTTTATACAGGGTCCACACAATCCATCTTGCCCAGTTTCTGTTAAACTCGTACCTTCACATATAATGTTAAAATCCACAACATCCTGAGCACTCAAAACTTGTTTTTGTTCAAGGTTTATATTAACATTGACAGGGTCATCCTGAAACAGTGAATCAACATTTTTATTTGTAACAACATTGTTATTTGTGACCAAACCAACTACCCCCCCCCCCCATAACATGGTCACAATTGTAACTCTCATTGGTAAAATCACAATGAAACAGGGTATCAATATCTTTGCAAATCTCAAAATTCACAAAACTTTCACAATAGTCCAATGGAATTAAAAGTTCTTCCTTGTCCCCCTCGGACTCTTCCGTTGAAACGAGTTGTGGTTCTGTCCTCTGTTCTGTAACCTCTCTGACCTCCTCGGCAAAGCCGGTTCTTCTAAAAAAGTATCATTACCCTCATTTTCGTCGACCCCCTCCAGGTCAGACCGGTATGAGTCAACCCTACTGTATGTCCTGGTCATTGGGTTACGTCCCGGTGGATATGCAACCTTTTGCTGATAGTCAAAAGTGTCCCGTTGGAGTTTTTTGTTTTTAATACTAATGTTCTTCCTAACAAAATTCTCAACATTTCTAATGACTCTTTCATAATGATTTTGTTGCTGATGAAACAACAAATCAGCAGTTATACTGTTATCAAGAACCATAATCTCGTCACGAAGCTTACTAAGCTTAACATCATTATTATGCAGAATAATGTCTAATAACTCCATACCTGACCGTTGGTACAATTCCGTTAACTCCTGGAATGCCTCAGAGCCGGCTTCAATACCTGTCGGTAGTTTCCAAAGGCGCAAGCCTTTCGGTACTTGCTTCATTTCTTTTGATTTGGATAAAAACAAACTATCGAGCTGAATTGCTCGATACGTAGTACACAACTTTTCATATTTGTGAATTTGTTCCCTCAAAGTAAGTATCGGTCGCTCCACATTACCACGCCAATCGTCAGATGACGAATTAAGGTGTGCACCCAACCTAGGTGCCTCGAACCAGGAAGTCAAATTGTGCCGCTGGATGTTGTAGTTCCCAGAACCAGGTGGAGCAACTTCATGATGGTTTGATGCTCCACTTCTAGTCCTGTTCCCATCAGATACTACATTACCAGTGTTGTTTTTGTTCCCCCTCTGCGCCGGTGTAATCTCCTGTGGGGAATGCATGGTAAATAATTCCATTTCAGTTTCTGTAGGACTATTTACCGGTGTTTCGCCATCCTTGGTTTGGTTGTCGTTGTATACTTTTAATAACTTCGCCAATACCACAGTAAGTTCATGTAAAACACTCTCCATAGTAACGGTTTCACCTCGCCACCTCGGAACACCCGGTCAATCTTCTGTTACAGTCAAAAAGGAGAATTTGGTCCCAATGCAGGAATCCACAAGGAAAAACAAAGAATGTCGACCACAGCGTTCAAATAAATGGCAATAAAGGTACCAACCAAAACCTCGGAGCTGTGTAGGCACAAATTCCACCATAAACCATGGATGAAATAAAAATTGAATTTATTCACCATAAAACAGCAACAAGATTCAGCAAAATTCAGCAAACAAACTTGGACTAAGCGCTTTCACCAGTTAAACTGGCTTCTTCAGAGTCCTGGTTTGAATCATGAATTGTTCTAAATTATATACCAGTCCTACTAACTTCAATTTTTCAATAAATCAATCTTTCAATTACCCCATTTTAATGATTGCTATCAAAATTCTTAAGGCTGTATAGATGTTAAATGCAACCAAAACACTATAGATGGGTGAGATAGCCCACTTTATGGGCAGATATTGCATGTAGGCTGCACAGATAATAAACAGCAGTACCAATAAAGTGTTAAGCAGCACTGTGTTTTCCTAAGTAAATCTGCCTGAATATTTGCATTAGGGCTGCATTCATTGCATGTCTGTTCTAAGTTGCTGCAGATGTTACATTATTTACAGATGTCCCCTGCAGTCACATCTTTTGGGTTCTACTCCCATGCCTGTCAACCAAGACATGATGGCTGGCTAGTTTACTTAATGTACACAAGCATATCTCTCAACTGTCACAAATTTTTGTAATGCAATTACAACTGCCTAATCTGTCTGTTTCATAATTACCAGATAAATTATTACCTGGAATACAATATATTTTCAAATCCTTTTACAGAACACATTGGTAGTTATATAAGTCCACATTATGTGAAACTGTTCTGTGTAGTTGTGTACCTGCATTTGTTACAGCTTGGCCCATACTGTCCCATGCTAACAGCTTGAGAGGTGTGTAAGTGCTATATCAGCTATAGAAGAATTATAGTCACTGTACTCACAGCTGACACTGCACACCTGTAGAAGTATGTATTAGTACTCTGTGTAGTAATATTACCTGCGAGGTAACTAATGGTATGTTTCTTTCTCTCTCCCCACCCCTTATCTTCTTTAACTTATTATTGTTATTTATTATTATGATTTAATATTAACATATTTTGCTAAACTAACTGTTTTAATGGCCTTATGGTTTAATTCATACTGGCTTGCTGTTAACATTCTTACTGTCATGTTACTTAATGTTGTGACGCACATAATATCTCTTAATATGTATTTGGATCAATAGATATTATGTTCCATTCTGTTAATAATAACACTTGGTTGGATATTACTAACCATAACTCATTGTTATAGCTAACTTACCACAGAGCATCAAGGTCATCCAGTTCCTCGTAATCCCCCTACCTTGTCTCCATCGTCCGTGGCACTAGGTCCCAGCTAGTCTGGAACCCAGCCTGGTGATGCCTCCTCTACTGCCACTGCACTCCCTGTGGAGTTAGATAATACCACCCCATGTGACAGGGATGAGCGCCCTTCTGAGAGTGGTGGTGGAGGGGGAGTTGTCACTTGTGACGAACTGCCGGGTTTTGTGTGAGGTTCATCTACCGTGGGTTTGGATGATGCCTGCATCAGATGGAGAGCATGCTGGCCAACCTGGTGGGGCAGGCTTGTCCTAGAGCCCAGACTCCACCACTGCCACCCTTGGGGCAATGACAGAACAGTGCCGACAGTCGAGGCACACTGGACTGAGATTTCACAACACCCTCCTTATCTAAGGTGTTTACCCCCCTGCTGTGTCACACACCACCCCTGTCTGCTGTCTTGTCTGTCTGCAAAAGCTTCCTCACCTACTCAACTTACCTCCCCCACAAGTACCTATGCCCCTTCCCCTTCTGTCTGAAAAAGCTTCCTCACCCCTTCCCCAACATTCCACTCTCACCTTAAAAAAAAATGGGCACCTGCCTCCCCAAAAAATATCGTCCCATACATAGCTCTCCATTTTGCACGTGTCCACTGAACACGCATAACTTGGTCCAATTGGCTTAACAATGCAATTATGTTGTCCTCACCCCTCTCTCTGGGTGTTAGAGTCCAAATTCATCTGCAAATTCTGTCAACGTGCACAGCTGTTGCTGTGCAATAAAGGGATAACTATGGTTCTTTCCTACATCCTTCCTGCACAAACCTACCTGCCTTTCACTATGTTTTCCCTTTGCTTGCACCCCATTTCACCACTCTCCTATCACCCCATTTTTCTTTTCTTTATATATTTTTAGAGCGACAATGTGAGATACACCGCATCATGCAGCTTTGTTCAGCTCAGCTAAATGGAGCTATATTGATATATGTATTTTAAATAATTGTTTGTTTGTGTCTTTCGGCTTTTCCCAGTTAGGGGTCGCCACAGCGGAACTCCGGTCCGCTAATGATTGGTAGTGGATTTTTACATACTGGGTTACCAGCCCTGATGCACAACCTTCAACGAAGGCACACCCCATTCACATATGCCTCCACACAAAAGACGCTCTAGCTGAGAATCGAACGGGACAACGTCTTGCTATGAGGCGACAACGCTACCGCAGCACATCTACCGCAGTGTTATATGTGTTTTAAATAATAAACGTACAAAATAAACATCTGTCCCCTATTTCAAACCCAAGATCATCGCACCAGTAGACCACTGCATTAACCTGCCACACCACACAGCTGTTAATTAAAACAGGTGGTTTAAGTAAAACATAGTAATTGCAAGCTAGACTCATTAAGCATGTTTAAGGAGAGCTGCGCATTGCACAAACTTGCTTAAAGATAAATGGAAAAATTGGGAGTACACCTTGGAGTCTGGTGCAAAAGTAGACCACTAGAAAGCCAAACACAGAATAATGGATGGAAGTGAGGTGTCTAATAGTAGGAAAATGCCTCCTTTTATCAGCAACATTTACAAATACACCTGCTAAGGCATTACTGCCAAAATATATGTCAAACTGGGACCCTGGTGCAGAAATACATCCATATAAAGTCATGCACATAATGATGGCTGTAAAAAAAGTATGTCACAGCTTGTATGTGTGTACTTATATCTTGCAAATATGGCTTACTATCAATAAATCGAAACACAAAACATTTTACAGGCATGTTACTGACTCGTAATGTCAAAAATTACTAGTGAGCATGTGCAAAATACTGCTCCGAAATAACGAATAATATTTCGATGTGAATGTCAAACTCCTGGGCAGAGATATCTGTGTTGTATTCCCTGGCAATGCATATTTCCCAATAACACAACAGCATGTCATAAAAGTATAAACAAAATATAATGTATTGAAGCGTCACTCATTATTATAGTGCTCCATCTTCTATAGTATGTTTGTGTCTTTCGGCTTTTCCCGGTTAGTGGTCGCCACAGCGGAACTCCGGTCCGCTAATGATTGGCAGTAGAGTTTTTACGTGCTGGCTTGCCGGGCCTAATGCACAACCTTCAATGAAGGAACACCCGTTCACGCATGTCACCACACGGAAGACACTCTAACTGAGAATCGAATGGGCAATGTCTAACTGTGAGGCGACAATACTACCGCAGCATTAACACCCATGTGAATTATCCACACACAAAAATGGGAGCAGTCCTTAATATCGTCATAAAGTAGGTCATGTACTGTAACTCAGGCAGTGTGTTCAATGACTGATAGTCCGTAGTGCTACTTTCTTGCAAAATATCCACAAACAGGCTTTCATGTATTGAAACAGAACGGAAATAGTGCTTCTTTAAAAGGAATAGTGCTGTGCAATTAATTGAACTAAGCCTCAGGAAGTAAATTCATCCCATTTGGCTAATAACTTCATAAATTAATTTTCTTTTTCAACCAGTCGACATCTTTTGGGAGAGGCAGGAAGACAACTCAAAGCTCTATGCTTCAGATCCTCCATGCGGTTTTCTTCTAATTGAATAGCCTGGAGAATGTCATTCAAATACAGTTTTTTCTTCCCTAACAGACTACATAGTCACCTATGCCAACCCTCCTCACTGTTCTGGCTTCTAGGGTAACCTAAGAAGCAGGTGTCATATTGATTCCAGAATTCTATGTCAAAAAGTGGAGGGTTCCTTTCAGAGGTAGCATTTCTTATTCCATAACAATAGGGCTTCCCTAAAATGTAGTTTTCTTTGCAAAAGTCACACAGAGGTTTTCCAGTTTGTGGCATATCTGCCTTAATTAGGTTGAAAGTGGGCAACACATCTGCAGGTTTGACAAAGGCTGGAGCAGGAATTTGTTTACATAATAAAGAAAATTGAACGTTGCAGCCAAATTGTCCAGCAAGATGCAGTTTTTGAATTTGCTGCCAGAGAATTTGAGAAAGGTGAAACCAACAGCATTTAATCTTACTTGAAGGTAAATGTTTATGAATGCTGTTAATTGCCCCCTTTTCAAAATCACATAATACCATCTCAGGTTTAAAAATGAGATTATACAAACCACACAATTCATCTTCTGAACTCCAGAAACAGTCATAATTAGCCACAGACTTGGATGTCAATATGCCATACACCATGGGGACTACTTTGCCTTCCGTTCCTCCTTGCAAACAGCAGTTAACTGTATATACTTGCTTACATTCACTTACATGATTGGAAATGTTCCATCTACTAGTATGTACTCAGAATCACACATCACTTGTAGGTTACTAAGCGTAGTTATCATGACACCATCTGTTGAACTACTGTCTACTGATATGATGAACAAATGAAACATCCATTTTTAATTGGTAACATTTCAGAGTTTGTATCATATAATCCACGTAAACACAGTACATTTGTAGATGTATTTCTATGTCTTGCTCTCCTGTCTGTTTCAACGCATTGCAGTTTAGTAATAAATTAACTACATCAGAGGAAGTGCTAGCCAAAACCTCTGACACTATTTTGCAAGGATCTTCTAATGTGGTCTCAGCCCTTCTTTTTATGGCTGCATGTACTTTTATACCTTCACAACTCACAGCATTTAGTCCATGAAAATGTCCAGCAGTTTTAATAAGTTGTTCACCATCAGCTAAATTCTCTGTTATACACCTGCCTTTACATTTTGCTATTTGTTTTCTACAACAACACCGGTAATTACAAGATTTATTCCATTTTTAGTAGTACTGATGACCACTGATAATTAGTATTTTCTTCTCTTTTTGGCTCATAATAGTTTCATATATCTCCCCTACCACACCCGGCGAACACAGTGTTTCATCATTGCAGCTCATTATGAACTGTTACACCTACAAGGACGACATAAAATGTACTGTGTATCTGTTTACATTTCTCTACTTTGGTATCATGAATACTCTACAGTTTGCAAGTAAGCAACACTTACCAATATATTCACTATTCCGATATTTCTTTCTCTGTTTACTACATGCATCCAATAAGTAGAACGGGTAATCCAGCACTGAACAATATATGCAGAAAACCGCTACTCAAACTGAATAAGCCAACATTCTGACATCATCGTGCATCATGTGATCAAACTATTATTATCGAATGAAACAGTTCTTTCTGTGTTACATATTTGAAGTGAGTAAGCATTTTATATTATGTATTCGACATTCTGAGATTCAAACTGCATATCGATGGCAAGTTGTGGTTCGCACTAATAATAGTAAACCTGCAAATACACCTGCTGTAATAGTGACTTAGTAGCTCAGTTTGTTAAATGCTTTGCAAACAGTACATTTTGTCACGCACAGTCCAGCACTGCAATTACATTATTGAGAAGCCATCAAATAGAAACTAAGTCATGCACTCTTTATCCAGACAATGCATTTGAAATGAAATGTGTGCTTGTCACTGATAGAAGTCACAGGCCTGCAGATAGGAATACACTTCACATATCCCTACAGCAAAACTGTAAGTACATAAAGTGTCACATCATGCATTAATATCCATTCACAGAGGATTTTAACTCAGGTAATGCAAATAAGGCCCACTACTATCAGAGTACAGTACACAATCCTTTCAAACACAGTGCAGATTAGCACAGCTGCACAACTAACATACACATATGAAGCTCCTGCTTGTAACAAGGACTGCCAGCACACATGTTCCAAATGAGTACCAGACTGTAACACGTGGCCTGACAGTTCCCCAAATGGTGGGCATAATGTTATATTTATCCCCTATGTTGCTCAAGGACACAACAAACATGTCGGCTAGTTCTCTGTTAATGATACCATTGCCTAACATACTTACCTTAAACACATGCCTTAATTGGAGTGAAATGGGTAGCCTCACTCTGGCTCTATCTCTACAACAAGGCTGACATAGCTCCCACAGTTACTCCTACAGTTTGTTGTCCTCCAAAGTGTTCACACTCTCTGCCTAGGTCTATTATCTGCAGCAGCAGCTGCAGTCTGTAGCACACACATCTCTATGTAACAGCAACTGCTACAGACTTGCCCTCTATGATGACATAGTCTACTCATCCCAGTAATGTTTAGCACAACATATCAGAAAGGGCTTCTAATCTACATGAAGGCCTTATATCTTGTATAATGATTGCATGTCATTGGCTAATGATAGTGAAAATCATCTGTGTTGGTTGCAATTAGCATTTCAGAACCACAGACTGGTTAAGAGGCAATCACTTGCTCATGAGAAGCATGTTAAAAGGCAAACATGCTGGCTATGAGTAACCATTCTGTATGAGACTTTCTGCACAAAGAACACACGTTTGCAAAAACTTAAATATTACCACATATCAACGTAGGAGATTTGCACTCCAGCAGCTATGTAACCTTTTTGTTTACAACAGGATGCAGATTTGTGAATATTCTGACAGGGAATAGGGATTACAGCATTAAGCCTTTCTTAGAATGATGACATATCATTGATCTCCAGATTTGTTACACCTACAGAGGACGTACAATACATCAAGGGTGAAATGCTTTTTGTCAATGTGGCACACTTGTGTCATGCGACTGTCCCTTTATGGTGGTTGTAATGGCACACTGCAATTTGTTTGGCCCTGTTGTTTTGACATATTATCAGTGGAGTAGCCCCTAGGGGACAAACTACAATAGACTCCAGTGTTGGGTATATGATCATACAGCAGTATCTGTCATGGCACACACAGGAATAGCTGATTATCACTAGTATCTTAGTTGTATCAACACACTTAGTATGTTTGCACACTGTGGAGTATGACATGTGTGATCAACCAGTGGATACTGCCATCCATTCTGTTCTTGCTGTATATCAACATAGTGTATTTCCACGTATATGATCCTGGCATGTGTTTCCATTCTGTTTTCTTTCAGGAATCATGTACCCAAGATGCTGTGCACCTTTCAGGGATGCAGAGAATGATATTATTCTTGAAGGCCTCCAGCAGCACCATGATCTCCTACTGTCCAGGGTGAGGCAAAACAGGGAACAGCGGGCAGCATTGTGGGCTGATCTTATTCATGATATGAATGCCACAGGTCATCAGAGCAGGATATATGTGCAGGTTCAACACCATGCAATGGACATGATCAATGTTGCATGCAGAAAAGCAGCAGATGTAGCCAGGGATCGTGACATCACTGGTGGAAGGCCTGCAGTGAAACAGCCACTCTCAGTCACTGAAGAATTCATGACAAACCTAGTCACACAAGACAGCTTCCAGGCATCCGTCACACCATATATTGTGGATGTGGGTGCCACAGTTTCCATGGCAGAGGAGTGTGCAGGTAAGCTTAGTTTAATCACCATTGCAATACTGTAGCATTCAGTGTGTCAGGGTGTACATACACTTACGTGGGTATCAGGTCTGTGTTCTTTGGAGGGGAGGGTTTAACTGCAGTTTGACTCTTGTGCTTAGATGTTGACCAATATAACAATTAACACAGTAGCTACTGTAAATGTGAGACATATGGACATATTACCTTGTTGTGGTGCAACATGTGGTGGTACTGACATTACCTTTCCCTCATCTTTTCACAGGTCTGTCAGGTATCGGACAAGGCCGTGGTCCTGCTCCTGGTAAGCATGACACTGTTTTATTATATATATATAGGTTTACACCAATGCAATCCCTAAAGTGTCATCCCAGGCTAGCTGCCTGCATTGCTGTACTGCTGGCATGATTGCCAACTGCACAGATATTTTCTGACTGTACACATGTTAGAGTCATACATATGCCTTGTAGGTGTGACCACACTGATAGATGTGACAGTATTGTCAGGACATTCCAGAATGCCATATGTGTCAACTGTGCAGAGTCTCCAGAAATGTCAACAGTGTACCTTATTGTTGCTGATGAGATTGCTGGGTAAACAGCTTTTATTTACAAGTAACTACAGCTGTTTGTGGGAAAAGTAATGTCCTGTTGTCCTACTATATGAGGTTGGGGTTTCAACAGGTCAGTAATAGTGCCAACAGTGTATAGAGCTGTACAAATATTGCAACATACTACTGCACAGCATAATAGTGTTAGTATTAATGCACTGCTTTTTTCTTTCTTATTACAGGTGACCAGGGGGGTTGGTCTCTGTCCCTTACACAATCTGATATCAGTGTCTTTTCAGACTCTGATAATGATGGTGACCACAATGAGGCACATGTGGGGTTTTCAGGGGCTGAATCTTTCCCACATGTTGACATCACTCTTCTGCCCTCACTGCCACCCCACACAGTCAGTATGCCTACACATACCCAGCCCATGGAGGCTACAGATATTGGATAGTCAGAGGGTGGGAACACTGAACAGGAAAGTGTGTGTGGCAACTATGGCACCAGTGATTGTAGACACTGACTATAGCCAGACACCTGGTGAGGTTTCACACAGATGAATTGATAGGGATGCTAACAGGAGACCTGCTGTCCTTCCACCACCTGTTGCAGGTGTCACATCATGGTTCACTCGGCATATGTTTTGGGCCATCATGGAGACACAGGCACATTCTGAAAGGAACACCAGATGTATGCGCAGAGTTATGGATGCAGCACAGTCTGACATCTGTGACTGTCTCCACTGCACTGGTGACACCCTGGATCGGTTCACTGATGCAATGGAAAGAAGGTGGGCTGAGGCAGTGTCTCTCTTGGAAAACACAGTGTCTGTGCTGGAATGTGTGGTTGGAGTTGAGCGTTGGCCTTGTCAATGTAAGTCAGCAACCCCATCTGCTGAGAGTCCACACGTTCATGCACAATCACTCTCCCGTACTGGCAGTACATCCAGTGCTACAGAGAGGAGTGTGCTGTCCACACCAAGATATGTCAGGCCATGGGCTCATGGTCCTGGGCATTCCCATGGGGGACATGGTCCCAGAAGACAGCAGTCACCATCAGGTACTAGCACCACTTCTGACCTTGGGCATGGAGGTGCGAGTGCGACTCCTGGAAGAGCCAGTTTCTGTGCTTGGGGCCAGAAATGGTGAATTGTCAGCTCTACCATGCACAGTTCAAAACTGTCCAACATACACACATGTAGGGCTAGTACTGAGCTAGACTTTGTACACGCACACACTCACACACCACTGTCAAATGCAGGCCACCTAGAGACACACACAGCACATTTCCATGGTCCATCTTGCCTGCTTCCCTTCCTGACTCACACACATGCTGTCAACCTTTTGGATCAGCCTAGGTCTCCTACACCCCCACACAACACCCTGTGCAAGTGATGATACCTGTGCCACATCCTTTTCATCCCTGAGATTGATGCAGGAAAATGAAGCTATGTGTCTGATGAACAGGGTGACTATATAAATTAACATGTGCTTGTGTAATGCACTGTTGTTTTGCTATGCCACTTGTAGTTGTTACTGACAGATACTGTATGCTGACATTTGTAATGAGAAAGCCACATAATTTTGTGTACCTTATGTTGTATGATGTTGTAATGGCTGTATACTTACACAATGAAAAGTGCATCAAGGACCTGTGTATGTGTCTGTTTCAGAATTCTGTTGGGGACATCTATGGACACACAGCAGCAATAAAGCCATAGATGTCACAGCACAGAAGAAATATGTCTTCAGCAAGGTACAGCACTATAGGTGCATGGCTCCATAAGTCCATATGTGTATAACAGGCTACCAAGGACAATGGCATCATTCAGCATACTCATGCATCCCTAATCTGTGAAGAGGTCTAATACTCTTGATAAGTGTCACCAGAATTTTGGGATCTAACACATCTATAAGCTGTGGTGCTGGAGATGACCCATCTACAAATTTCCTGTGTCCAGTACAGACATTTATCGGACAACAGCTATAAATGTTTTGTTCTGCATTCCATGGTGTAACTTGAATATGATGTATGTCACAGCAGATGTGTGCTTCACATGCATGGGTTACATATAGGGTGTACTTTCTGTGTTACATAACCATCTGTCTATCACATACTGTTTATACCACAGTGATGGTGTAGTTGTGTTGTAGGACAGGTAATGCATGTGTTAGTCCTGTCATGGATATGCAGGGGGTACACAGTGGGATCTGACACCTCCCTGTATGGCAGCCGTACACATGTACGGTGTTGTCACAGACTCCATAGGACATGTTATCTGCAATATGTATTGCTGTACCATGGAACCTGTGTGGCTGCTACAGTAGTAAGATATGTCTGTGTAGTGACATAGCAAGGATGCCATTGTATACAATGATAGGTGTGATGAGTGCCACATTCAGTATGGTAATGACAGTCTGGCAGTTACATCATAGACCTGTCTGTTTAGGTTGTACAACACTAATGCATCCCCACATGTAACCGACCAGTGACAGTCAAAGGCTACATCACTCTCTGTGTCCATAGGTCCATGAGTAATGGCTCAACTATGTGTGGTGTGCGGATGTTACTATATTTCCCAGGGATGGATGACTTTCCAAAGGATAGTATTCTGCAGTCTTCAGCATTTAGTATTTGTCAGTGGCCCGGACAACAACTGGATGTGTGTGTCAGGTCATACTGGATAAGTGTTGGTTTACTGTGGGATTCAGTGACAACTCCTGAAATGTAGTCACCTGCTAATGTAGTCAGTCAGAGGGCACTAACAGTGGCTGTGACTGCAGACAGGGAATGGCTAGAAGGGGTACAACATCAATGATGTCTGGGGAAATCCACTGGTGACTGGCATCATTGCAGCATTGGTCTCCTAATGCTATCTTCCCAGATTATGACTGTCAGACACTTGCCTATCTACCAGCTGATGTAACACACTGTAGATAACCTACACAGTTTACAACAAGGCGTGCTGGCCTAATATTGTCAAACACCTTGTTAGTTAGACTAAGTAATATTCTCGTCATCCATTGCATACTGTAACACTCATTTGGGTCCACCAGTAAAAGTAGGTAGGCATGATTTGGCCTTGAGCATAACAAACAGTATGTGGTCCAGTGTCAGTATGTGTATGACAGTGTTACTGCTCGTATCCATGCTAACTCCTTTCATGGCATTTCATGTCACATGAGGCAGACATCTGGGGACACTGCTGGGCACTTCATGCTAGTTGCCTTTTGTGCAACTAACTATTGCAGTTTCTTCAAGCATGTTCCAAGAAGAGAGTCATCCAAAGTGTCTGTATAGAGCACAAACATGTTAGGGAAGTGTAATATGCATACCCTTTGAAGGTAAGGTGGGGATTTTACACAGGTATTCGGCAGTTGGACAATACCCAAGTGGTGTGTACTGGAGGGACACAATTACCTTGTGAAGACTGTGTTAAGCATGGGACTCTACGGAATTGCCAGTGACTGGCAACCCCTACTGCTGGTCTCACCGACACCAGTCTCACATAGGATACCATGCTCCAATACATTTTCTGTCATCACATGCAAAACGTTACTATGAAGTCCATGATGACAAGCAGGATACAGCCTGTTTGTTCATCTACATAGCTGTCCCACATCATGAAAGGCTCTGTAAGAAAATTCAAGCAAAAAACTGTACGTGGATAAAGTGCCTCACCATAAACAAATATATCAATTAGCAAACAACGAGAGGCAACACCAGCGCCACAATATAATGTACAATGTCCACTGACATAGATGTCATGTCTTGCTGTAACAATCAGCACACTGGCAGTGAGCCATCATAGGTGACACTTTCACAGCTAGTCATGCATTCTGCCCTTCAAAAGATTACTGGTGGATATCTGCATGACATGACTGCAGCACACTGGCCACCTTTGGCAAATGTGTGTCCACCTGCCACATGTCCTAGTCATATCATACTGTACAGTTATGTACCCAAAACAAATGTCTGTGTTCCCAGATCATGTCACATAACAACCAGTGTGCTGTCTAGTTGGTTGACAGGCATTGTACTCTTGCAAGGCCAACATAATGTCAGCAAAGTTGAATAGTCCTCTATGCAGGCATGGGTATCCACATCTTCACTGTCAGGTGTGCCTACAAACACTGTATATCAGGCTGTCAACCCCAAGGGTGTGACAGCATGACCCTACCTTTGCAGGACCTGGTGCTGAGATGTTGGGAGTGTCCCCACCCCTCTAATCCTATGACACAAAAACACAACCTGTGACACATGTGACTGCATTTTAAACCTTGCTGCTACGGTGTTTCCAACAGCAGTCATTGCACATGGCAATCAGCATTATGCCAACATGCGCAGTTCACATCCTGCACCACCTATATCCACATCACACACACACCTGCATGTGTGCAGCTCCTTACCAGACACACTGCCAAACAGACACCTGACAAAATACTACCTCTGGAGTGCACAGTACACATAATACTGCATGCACACTCTGATGTCTGTGTCAAGTGGCTACATATGGGAAAGATCACATATAGCTGTCTGTAGATTGACATAACAGGCCTTACCACACACTGATGCAAATCAAGGGATATCAGTTAACATAAGGCTGACATCATAATTCCTGCAGGTGTGTACGACTAGGGACATATGTTGCTGGCCTGTATGCAGACACATGACTGTGCTTAGCCAGTCTGTGTCTTTCACGGGTATACGCATAGCTTTTGGCTGCAGTTGACCCTTACCTAGGATGATGGCTCCATACACATGGAAATTGATAGAAGTCAATAATTGTCTTAGCATATGGTGTCATTGTCAGTGAATCTACTACATGTCTGTCTGGGATGCCTTGCTCAACAGATATCAATGCTTCACCAGTGATGGTGTTCATCTCTCATCCCTGGGATTTGGAGTACTGGCCATGGCTATTGACACCCCCACAATGCATCTCAGATGCACTGTTCAGGGAAAAGTTAGCAATGAAAACACCATATTTAAACAATATCATGGTTATGCTGCTACATGGTGGGTATGGCAACACTGAACCCCACTCTGTGGAATGTGTCCCCACCCTGGATTATGCAGACATGTGCAGTCAATGACATCTGGTTCAAGGCTGTGGACAGCACCACAGTCATACCAGAATACACGTCCATCCACATCTTCAGACCTCAAAATGTCAGTGTTCAAGGTAATGTAGGTGATGTGCACATACTCATTAAGGATAGATACAAATCCAGATATTGTGAAACACTGTGATTTCCCAGAGACACTGCAGGTGCCATTCAGTACTGGAAAGGCCCATAATCAAGCAATAGCTGGCTACAGGAGCAGCTTTATGAATCCAGACACGCACTGTGCGGATTTCTATGTATGTGTGTCTGTCAAGATATATCATTACACCATGGTGTGGGATGGCATTAAGTGACCACCAGCTGTGTTGCTTAGTCATGCTGCAGCTCACTTGCCCAAAGGTAAGTCTACTTCCTTAACTACAATGTCCTGGAGCAGTGCCGTGACATCCCCCCAAAGGGAACCAATGTATTGCATCATGTGTTTACCAATATGGGTGACCAATGCAGCCCCCCAATGTGAGGTCCTCCCTGGTGGGATCTGACCACAGATCAGTGTCATTAAAACTACCAGCACTAACCTCCTTGCAAACAATACATACATATATTTCAACAAAGCCATTTATTACCTCCTGTGTGATGGTTTACATAGCTTGACTGCACATCCCCTTCTGATGGGACAAGCAAGTATGCAGAGCTCTACACCCATACATTATGCCTGCAGCATTACAACTGCATGAACTCTGCTGTACCTGACAGGAGGAACATATGCTCCTCGTGGCACTGCAAACCTGCTTGGAGGACAACTACCATTATCAGGCTGTACAATAAGAGATGGACATTACTGTGTGACAGGTGAGGTGAGGCTGCCGTCCCTTAAAATGGAGGCACAACCTCCTCAGCCTAAACAAGCACACAGTGTTGTTGTGATGTTGTATACACACAGTAAGTGACAAAAGTAGCCACCCACACAAAGCAGAACCACAACGCACAGTGTAGTTACATGTGTAACCTCAAAGGACAGGCCCAGATTGTTGGTGATCTCATGCATAATGATGCCACACAGAATGGGCCTATACTCATAGCTACCTTGTAGTCTCACATGTTCTGCATCAACTTCACTCACCTGTCCCCACCATATGTGACACATGACATTCCTACAACCTGTCCGATAACCTCCATATCTACAGAGCAGGCCATTGACACATGACATTCCTACAACCTGTCCCATAACTGCCATATCTACAGAGCAGGTCATAAATGGCCTCTCTATGGAGGATACACAGCATCTATTGGACATGCTAACATCCCAGGCTGCATCATACATGGGATCTGTCATGGATTACTAACACCATTGGGAACATCTTGCAATCATACTGAAACCACTGGCTGGATTCCAACTGACTGGACAATGGCAACTGTTATACCCCTGCACAGAGGTGGTGCATGCACTGACCACCAGAACTATAGACATCTTTGCCTGAGTATCCAAATCTGTATGGCCGTCGCAGCTGATCTTCACACATATATGTGATGTGCACACAGTTGACTGTATACAGTTTAGATGTCTGACAGGGGGATCATGACTGTTAAACGTGTTGGACATTTCTGAGGCAGTCATCAAGGACCTAGGTGAGAGGACATCAGGGCATAAAACTACCCAAACTGAGCTAAGCCATCTGACTATATCCCCTACTCAGGCATCATTTACAAAGCACCCACTTAGGCATCCATGGTACTACACTGCAGGGGTCACTTAGTGCCCCATGGATAGCACTCATACTCAACACAGGGACATCAGCCTCCAATAGCTGATCTGAAATCAGCAGTGTTCAACAGGCTCAGTCCTGGGTCCTCTACTGCTTGGAATCCATTTAACCAAAATACAAGTGAATACTGAATGTCTGTGGCTAACAGTGTTGGCTGATGCCTACAAGCTGTGAGCACTGATGGAGTCTGTGAGTTATGTCACTATCCTACAAGAGGGTATTCATGAACAAATGCCTGTTGACATAGTAATGGCCATAAACTCCATGCAAATATATATGTAGTATAATTTCCATCAGTAACACCTATATACCTGGTGAGTACCACATCAGGTGCAACATGTGATGTACATACTCAGGGGTGAAAGAACTGGGCAAACACACCTGGCCACACAAGTTTACACCTAATGTACCTGAGATCACCATGTCTTTCCAGTGGTATGACAGGAATCATATGTCATAGCTGAGGGCAGAATCACTCGTAATTAACATTCTCATAACCTTCATGTACCCTTCCCTCAGGATACCAATATCTGAGTGCAATGGTCATTTGGTAATGGACCTTTCCAAGCAGTACTGGCACTTGCACACAACAGTATGGTCCCTCACAAGGGAACTTCACATCTTCAGCATGTGTTTAATGAGGATCATCTGAAATGAGTGTCATTGTAGCCTGTGGCATATAGACTAATCAAAGGTGATCTCTGCCTTGCATGTGGGGAAATGTGTGACCCTGCTTGATTGTAAGTGCTGCATATCTGTAGGTGGCATAGTAGATGGATTAATCACTCTAAGGACATTAACCTAGTATGTGATGTTAGTAATACATGCTGGTGGGAGAGATTTGTCTAGCAGACTTTAACCTACCTTTGAAAAAGAACCCTGGCTAATGGCAAGCATTGAAGCTCAGTGCACCTCAACACACGCCATCCATATGATTGGCTTGGCGACCATCATTTCACCATAGACCAGCTGCCTGTGTCTCTCTTGGACTGGGGCAATATGTGCAGATCATGTAAATAAGGGTATACAATTGTCTAGAATTGTGATGGCTGTATAGCCATTATGCTAGTGAGGTTCAAATGTCCTATGGTTCCATAAGCTGATTTGAATTGCTTTAACAGCCACACAGACACACATGGCTACATTGAGGATAGCACCACTTCCAATTACTGCTTACAGGACATGGCACAGTACACACATAGTGCAAGTTGGCTGTATTTAGATTAGAACACTTACCTATGTAATGGTATACACTACACATCACAGTACATGATGTGCACAACACACCACATGTCTGATAGTACTATTGGTTTAGGACATATTATGTGTGATGGCATCAGCAGGCCTAGTTGTGGTCAGGCATTTGGAGGGCCACATCACCTGCTACAAATAAAATTCTACAAGACCCTATGTCTTTCTAAGTTACTGGCATGATCATATTTATGTCATATGAACATATACACGCCCACAAAGTGGTCTGGAGTGAGATTAGAATCCCTACCTATCTAGTCTTACACACTATAGATCACAATACTCATCACATGCACCATGGCTTAAATCAGATGCTACAATGGCAGCTGGTAGTCTTAGGGTAGATTACATCATCAGGCCTTGTAAAAGAGGGCAGTTTGGAAGCCAGCAGCAACTCACAGGGCCAAAAAGTGTACATGCATACACACACACACACACACACACACACACACACACACACACACACACACACACACACACACACACACACACACACAAGTGGCTTGCAGTGAAATTAGAATGCCTACCTATCTAGTCTTATGCACTACAGATCAAAATACTTATCACTTGCACCACAGATTTAGTCAGATGCTACAATGGCAGCTGGTAGTCTTTAAGGTAGATGACATCATCAGGTTTTGCAGAAGAGGGCAGTCTGGAAGCCAGCAGCAACTGACAGGGCCAAGTAGTGCATAGCCATTGCAGTTTGATAACCAGTGAGGGTTTCTCAGTTGTTTGGCAGGGGAACACACACACACACACACACACACACACACACACACACACACAAACACACACACACAAACCAAGTGGCCTACAGTGAGATTAGAATCCCCACCTATCTACTCTTACACACTATAGATCACAATACTTATTGCACACACCACAGCTGATGTCTCTTTTATATGTGATTGCAAGCAAACTACTTGCAGACTACACAAACTAGGCTTGTGTTGAACAGCAACTGTGGCCTGTAGAGTGACATTGCTTCATACTGTTATCTGCATCTAGTATCCTAGCAGTGAGATATCTGTTATTATCCTAACTATGTGTCTACAGTTACCAGTATGGCCATATGTTGCTGTTTGCACTTGGATGGGCAGGCCTGTGAGACGGAACAATATGCCCTGTCCATGCGTGCATAGACAACATTATACATTATACCACTTGCTCACCTGTTGTTGTCTACGTGGTGATATCCAGCAGGCACAGGGGTCTATAGGTAAGTGTACTGTTGCTTACTTACTTACTGTTACTTTGGATCCCTTGACCAATATTATAGATGTGTGATAGAGCAGCTTTACTTACCAATATTAGGGTATGTATGACAATACAGACATCCACACACATATTCTGTATATAAAAAGGATGCACACATAAATGCAGCTGTGTGTGTGTATGATATGTATATGTGTTATGCAGATATATATGGGGAGAGACTGAGCTGTAGGTGTGCCTGTATGTGTGTGTGTGTGTGTGTGTGTGTGTGTGTGTGTGTGTGTGTGTGTGTGTGTGTGTGTGTATATGTTTGCAAATACATAGAGATAGATATACAATGTATGTGAGCGACAGATAGTGACAGATGGATATGTATACATATATACATACATGTATGTATGTATAGACATATCTATACATAACAGGCCATTCTGATCAAGGGGCAACATGACTGCACTCAGTTTAACTAAGTGTATGGGCATGCCCAGTGGGACTGTCAGTACTTATAAAATGACTCCAGCCCACACCTACCTGCACTCCAGTCTGGGATTTTGTGTGTTACAGACAGTGACATCTGTTCCTGTTTCTGCAGTACTGCACTTCATTCAAAACATCAATGGCATTCTCCAGCTGTCTGATCTAATAATATGTGACAGAGGTTCATAATGTTGCACCACACACAGACTGACAGTCTGAGAAGACACCAACATAATAATACCTCACATGCAAAAGATGTAGACAATTCCCAATTTGAACTATCAGCAGCATCACCCATGTTAACTTCCCTAGTCCACTGAGCCACCCAAGCTGACAGCCAGAGAGTCATCATTCATCAAACAATTAACAGCATACATATGTATGTTGTTATTCCTGCATTAAATGAGACATATAATGTGTGATCTATGTTACTGCCCTGAGTCTGCCTTGACTGCTGATATTCCATTGATGACCTACTGTTAAAGTGGTTATATGGGAAGACTGCTGTGTTGGGTGTGGGAGAACAAAACCACATGTTCTGCTGGGGTACACATTAGTCCAACTATCATGTGACCGCACTAACATCTTCCTTGACTAATGTGCATATTCCAACCATGAGGCCTAGTGAATATTAAGAAACACATACTAGTGGACTGGATAACTGTAGTCCAATGTGGATGTTACATGTGTCCAAATAGCCCACTATATTTCCTTGCATAAATGCAGCATAAATGCAGCAACTCCATACATACAATACCATATTATAGTAATCCTTACAAGTATGTTTTGGTTAGGGACTTAGCTTGCAAATGCAGCAGTTGAAAGACCTGTAGTTCAGGGCTGCCCTGTCTGATACAAGCAGAACACAGCCAATACATGAATAGGAACAGGTTGTGTGGTTTGCCTGGCATCAAAATTACTATATTTATGTGAGTAGGAGTAAGGTGCCAGTCCCTAGGGCCCTAGGTTGTCAGTGAATGTGCTATGTGTTGTCTCTTAGCCAAAGCCTATGCCTGTACTGGGCATGCCTACATCTGCCTACAGGGACATCATCAAGGTGTTTCCTCCTCTTGGTCCTCCTGTGACTGTGGCTGTGGTGATGTAGGCACTGGTGGGGGGTTGTGTATCCCTTCCCTTTGCTAATCCTGCTACAGCTGTTTGCACAGGATCATCTTGTGTAGCACAGCACATACTGTGAACATATGCGCACATGTGACTGGAGAGTACTGCAGGGCTCCACCAGATATAGCGAGGCAGTGGAACCATGACTTCAAAAGCCCAAACACATGCTCTATGATGTTTCTAGTTTGTGAGTGTGCTCTCTACGGTGTTCTTCCGTGGGTGTGTGTGCATTTCTGATGGGTGCCATCATCCATGGTTCCAAAGATTAACCAGTATTCCCCAAGTAAATGGCTGTGTGTGATGCTCCCCCTAGAAAACATCTGGTACGGCTGTGATGCATGCCAGATATGGGAGGCGTGATAACTGCCAGGGCTGCCAGCACACATATTTATGATAATCACCTGGGCATTGCATATGACTTGGCAGTTGATGGAGTGGTACTCCTTGCGATTGACATAGATTCTACCCTCCTCACCAGGTGGTGCTTTGATGTGTACATGAGTGCAATCTATGGCACCCAGTACTTCAGGGTAGTGTGCTACATGGTAGAAGTGTTGCATATTGCTGACTCTCACCTCAGCGGTGAGGGGAAAAGAAATGTGCACACTGGCATGTGGTAGTATGGCATTCAGGAACTGGTGGAGTACCCTGGACGCTGATGCCTGTGAGACCCCATTATGTCCCCAGTTGGTCTTTGGAAAATATCTGTAGCTAGTATCCTAAGGGCTACACATAACTTTGCTTCCACTGAGATGGGTATGTCCCTGTCCATCCTGTCGTGCTCTACAATTTCCAGCTCATGTAGCTCCTGGAAGGTTACCCTGGGCCTGAACACTCTTCTCCTTCTCTGTCTAGGCCTATTGTCAGCAGCAGCAGCACTGACTTTAGCATCTACCACGTACAGGTGTAGCAGACCTGCAGCAGCCCCTAGCATTCTCTCAGTTAAAAATCCCAAGTCTATACACCAATGGTCCAGAGTATTGGGGAAAAATCAGAATGATGGGTGTATGCATATTTTATAGAGCTCTGCTGTAGGTGCAGAATGTGTGATTGGCTAACTATGATGCATTCCACCTGCCTACAATATAATTAACATCATTTATTGGCCCTATTTTAGCTTACACAGGGGTCAACACTAATTAAATAATTTTTTTCAGACACACTCAGTGTGGCGACAAGCCACACAAACACGCACATGCAAGGTAAAACTTAGAAATTAGTGGACACACCCCCCTGGAAGGCCAAACTCAGCCAGGTGGCACACAGCACAAACATGCGCACCTAAGCTAAAATGAGCTTAGAAGTCAGTAGACACCAGCCCCCCCCCCCCCCGGTGTCAGTTACATCCTGTGTAAACAGCAACATGGGTCTAAACCTACACAGAGGGGATATGCAGACATGACTACTCCTTTCTACTATTCAGTAACTCCACCTCATTTGCATAGGTATCCATACTCACAGCCTGGAAACTACATGCTTCATAGCCCAACCATGTTAGCAACAGCACCAATGCACCATTTTTAGGACTCCAAGCACAGTCCTGTAATACATTTCTGTCACATAATATTATTTTTTTTTTCCAATATTTTTTCTATAAAGCATGTTTGCTCACTGCAGCATGCCATGCAAATATGGCCAGAATACTAAAAAAAATTTAACTTATTTCCTTTAATTTTTTCCAACATACAGGATAATAGTTTCACTCATATGTGTATGTGGTATGACATTTCTTTCCATATATCTCCATTTTTACAACCCCTTTTGTCTGTCCATACTCCTGTACATGGAATTTTTCCACTTACACTACAGACACTGATATGGGGTCTACACAGATGCCTATCGGCTTGCTGAATCGCTCTTCCTGCCTCATCTGCATAGCATTCCCCTGCTTATGAGGTGATTTGCATGCCACGGAAGTTTCCGTGTTAGAGGGTGTGTGCGCACCACTCAGCAGTGCTTACTGAAGCTAAAAATGTTTGTGCCAGTGTAAGCAGTGTTGCGTGATGCCTACATGGAAAAAATGTGTAGGCTTTACTGAATTCCCTCGCTGCATTGTGTGATTCACTGTTTGACTTGCAAACAGTGTATGGTGTAAAAACAATATGCTTACCAACTTTGTTTAGAATCCAGATGATAAGGAATTTGAAAAACTATGCCAAAATGCATGCTTAGACATCAGTGGAAAACTGATCTGTCACTTGTTGTTAGAGAAAGTAAGTTTGGAAGTGACTTCACTAGTATCACTGCATTTGGCCAACTTAGTCTGGAGAAATGCTTTTTGAAACAACACATGAACAAAGAATGAAGGGTTCAAATGTTATGGCCATTTACATCCAAAAGTAGTTAATTTCCCATAGACTAACTTTCTTGTCAGCGTCAGAGTATTAAGATGGATTCTACCTGTCAAATGTTGAACCTTAAAAATCATAGCACAGGGTAAGAAAAAACAGCACTTTCTTGTTTTTTTTATGATAGAACATCTTTATATACTAGACCCTATATAGTTAGTGGCAGTGGATCTTTCTATATGCTTAGTTTATTTATTTAACAAGGCATGTCTCCATAAGCAAGCTGGACTTTCTCCATGTCTCCATAAATAAGTCAGACTTCCATAAACAAGTCGGACTTTATGAGGAACATCAGTAAATGCAGGTGGAGCAAGGCTAAGTTTGAGGGCTAAATCATTGCATTATGTCTAAGTCAAAGCAGTTGAGAGGTATGTAATGGATAACTTTCAAAATTGCCAGTACATTTCATGATTGACTGTGCCAAAACATGATTTCTTCTGATTTTTCTAATATGGGATTACCCACATTCAGAATACATGTTTATTATCTACTTGCCTCTAAAATTCCGTCCTTCAGATAAGACGTTAAACCAAGGTTCCATCTGCTTGAGCTGGTGGTAACTCAGGTGGATGCGTGTAAAAGATCCTACTGCACCTATCAAAAAGGATAGGGAAATTCCCTGATGCCCTGGCCAAATTTCCCCTGGTAGTATAAATACCACCTGGGGTCTCCCTGAGAGGTGGACTAACCTGGTCACCAAAGGATAAACAAATTAAGAAAATGAAATAACTTTGAGGTTCAGTGGAAATCTCGCTGATATGGCATTAAGTTTACAATTTATTTTGTAATTAATTATACTTTAAACAGCTGAAGCTGGATGAGGCTGAGCAGAGCATCACATTTTTAAATGTTTGATTTGGTCAACAACCTCCTCACTAAGGATCCTAAAACATTTCTGCTTGAGATGAGATGCTACACTAAGTGTATAAATATTCACTGAATGGTTGTGACTGAGTGCTGTATCTTGTTGTGAGTTAAAGTGTTTTGCTGTCCCAGGGATGAGTGCCAGATTGCAGTATAGATCTCTTTTTTTTTTCTTCTCAACCTAATGCTAAGGGGTGCCAGAACAGAGAGTAATGCCACGCACCAAATGAGCTAGTTACAGCTCTGTTAACCAAATAAATATATTGATTCAGGAGAACAACGTAAAACAAGAGGCAGTGGTACAACATTAAAGTACAGCATAAAACACATACTCTGGATTCAGAATGATCCTCCCTTCTCATGTAAATTACCTTCTGCCGGTAGTTTAATTTGCACAATGGTAAGACAATGCAATTCAGAAACAGTTATGGTCACAATGAGCATATCTCTGCAATATCCTTGTTTAACACTAGCACTGTCAGAATTGATGTTAGTAGTGTTTTCCCTGGCATCCTCTGCATCGCATTGGCAAGGGTACTCCCCTACTCACATATCCATCAACACACACACACACACACACACACACACACACACACACACACACACATACACACACACACACACACACACGCATGCATACACACACACACACACACACACACACACACACACACACACACACACACACACACGCACACACACACACACACACACACACACACACACACACACACACACACACACACACACGCACACATGCACACACACACACATACAAACATCCCCACCTCCATGTCTTCACTGAACTTACATGCACTGCATTTGCCTCCATGGGGTAAATGGGTGACTGCTGTCTTGTTACAATGCTCACTTTTTCCTCTAACAGTGATATTTTATACTGCTAAGCATGTCTCTGAATTGCTCAGTAATTTAGGAACTGTTGGCATTTCAAAGGAAGATATATGGCTAATTATCATTATCACCTTGTCTGACTCTCTATCACTCTTCTCTAACAGCATTTCTAAAATATGGAACTCACTATCAACAAATATACCTTCCATCTCTTCATTAACTCTTAGTTTAAGAAGGCATTAAGAACTCACCTCCCCGCTACCTGGTTATGCTCCTGTACATGCTCTGGCTAGTTCTGCCTTTCCTATATTATAATCTCTAATCACCAATTTGAGCATTTACTACTCATATGTTAATGTATCTATTGCTGTCACCTACGACTTTTACCTTGTAAATTAAATTATACTTTTTGACAATGTATTTGCTGTTTCATTTGTACGTATATTCTCTTTGTAACTTATCTTTTGTCTTATTTTTCAAATTTTGTATTACAGATGTTTGATTCATATTCAACTTGTATAATGTGATACAAATGTTATGTTATTTGTAGAGCTTTTCTCCCCGGGCCTCCACTGAAAAAGGACTTATGTCCAGTGGACTTTCCAGGTTATTAAATGTAAAATGAAGTAAATAAATAAAAATCAGCTCCCCCCAGATTGCCACATTAGTATGCAACTCCAACAGTAGAACTACCCTCTGTGCTAAGCCTTCCACTAGCAGGAATCATCAGCAATAATGAGGTCTATGAACTGGAAAGGACTACGGTAAGGGTAGGTTTCATCTGTGTTAAGGATTTCCACTTGCAGCAATACTTTCGGAAATTCCACACATTTTTTAAACTACAAAATAAGATTATAAAACAACAATATAAACATATGCCATTTATACCGCACTGCTAGGGCGTATGCAAAATTAGCTAACTGTAATATCTCCTTCATAAACACCATCTCTCATCTCCTTCATAATCACCATCTCTCAAGCTAGAGACCAGAATAAACTAGTCTCCTGTCTATTTCTTGACCTCTGAAAGACATTTCACAACGTCTCCCACCCCCTCCTCTTAGTCAGACTCTCTCAATTAAACCTTTCCACCACCACAATCTCCTGGTTCTCCAGTTACCTCAGCAATTGCTTCCAATCTGTCAAATGGAGCTAAGCAACCTCCCCTGAACTCCCTATACAAATGGGAGTACCCCAAAGGTCAATTCTAGGACCACTGCTATTTAATATTTTCACTAATCAGTTATCAACCTCTATCCCATACTCATCCCTATTGCAGTATGCAGATGACTCCACAGTCATCTGCATAGTTGACACCCTTCACGAGCGCCACGCCATAACATAGGACTCCTTCTTGTATACTGAAAACTGGCGCAACCAAAACCATCTTATCTTAAATCCAAAGAAGACCGAACTCTTACTGTTTGTACCAAAAACAATGGCCCACCTGAAACCATCCTTCTCCATCACATCCCACAATAACACACCCATCTCAGTGGAAGGCCACACCAAACTCCTAGGGGTCATTATTGATGATCAGATAAAATTTGACCTGCATGTTCTAAGTAACATAAAGAAAACCCATCAAAAACTTGGTCTCCTTTATAGAAACAAAATCTTTCTCTCTAGCACCACTAAAATTGCTCTAATACATGCCTACCTACTACCAACCATATCCTACAGCTCTCAAATACTCACCAATTTACATACTTCACTTATTTCTAAACTAGAATCAACTTATAACAAAGTAGCTAAATTTCCCACCAAACTACCATACTCCTTTCATCACTGCTTAGCACTCAAAAAACTGAAATGGTTAGCATTCCCCCATAACCTACTCCTCCTTCAGCTTAACATAATTCATTCTATTCTATACCAGCCCACTTTCTACCCCAGCCTTGCATCCAACATCTCCTCCTACACCCCAGCAAGAACACTCCGCAGCTCTGACCAACATCTTTTATCCATTCATAAACCCAAGATCAATATAGGAAAAAACCTTTATAGCTGCTACCCAGCTGAAAACTGGAACAAACTACCACTTGATATCCGAAACATCAGACCCAAGCAACAATTCAGAAAGGCAGTAAAAAATCACTTAAGCAAAAATAAACTATGTCAATGCTACCCCCCCCCCCCGATTGAACCATCTCTCTAGTCCACCCTTCTCCCACCTTTCTCTTTACTGCAGAGAACACTTCCTCCTATCTCTCTCTCCTGTTCAACTCTGCAAGCCATCTTCCCTAACTCTCTGCCACTACCTCATTCTTATAAAATAATTTCATACTACCACCCCTTCTCCTACTCTCAGCTAGATTATTTTGTACTGATGTATAGCATTTAACAGTAGAATGACTAAACTTAGAAAACCATACTTACCCACCACCTCTTACTACACAATAACCACTATACTTTGCCCTGCAAAATTTAACTGTTTTATCTTTTCTATGCTATTGCACTGTACCATAAAACATCCTGATTTGTACAAACTAATTACCATTCATGTTAACCTGCTTTTGTATATAGCTATTTTCATTCGTATATACTGTATGTAGTAATGTAACTATTATATGTTTGTATTAATTTAAGTATTATACAGTGGATATAAAAAGTTTACACGCCCCTGTTAAAATGTCAGGTTTTTGTGATATAAAAAATGCGTAAACACTGACTTCTGGCTTTTTTCTGTTTCTCCAGTCATATACTGGCAGTTATTTTTATATAAAAAAAATGAGACCACAATAAATCATTTCAAAACTTTTCCCACCTTTAATGTGATCTATAACCTGTACAATTCAATTAAAAAACAAACAAATCTGTTAGGGGAAAAATATAAAAAATAAAAAACGTACAATACGCTGGTTGCATAAGTGTGCACACCCTTAAACTAATACTTTGTTGTGTGTGCACATCCTTAAACAAATACTTAGTTGAAACATCTTTTGATTTAATTACATCATTCAGTGTTCTTTATTTTGTAGAGTGTCTGGTGGGTTGCTGTTCAGTACTTTTTATCATTTATGTTTTTTGACCAGGTTAGTCACACTAGGTCTACAGTATGTTTTCAAAGAAGAACTGTAGTAGTCTTTATACAAACTGAACATTTAGCCAGGACACCAAGAAATTTCCTATATTCAGGGATAAACCCTGCTTCTCATAGATGGGAAGCCTGAAGAATGAATATTCTCTGAGATATATACCTGTCCCTCCAATGTGTCCTGTTTATGTCACAAACAAGGTTTAAGACCCTGGATTTTGTAGTGTTGATACTATTTGTTTTGCATATATAAAAGATGTCCATCAGAGCGAGATCCAGGTCTGGTTTGTATGCCATAGATCTCCCCTTAACATTCTGTAGGAGACAAGAGTATATGGAGAGAACTTTGAGACAATTAGCTCAGGACATGTTATCAATGCCCTGTATTCATTCTGTGAAGAACCTCCATGGATGTTCCAGTTGTTGCATGTGCCTGGTCAGTTACATATTGAAAGGAGTATTGCACTCAATGATGGGTCTGATGAGGGTTGAGTACAGAGGAATGATGACTTCCTTGGATCGAGATGCCATACCCTTGCTTATGAGTTGAGCAAAATAGAATGATTTCCTTACTACCTCAGTCACATGCCAGTCGGAAGCCAGGTTATTGTATACATGCATGTCAAAATCCTTCACTACTGGGTCTACTCTTAGGGCTGTGTAATCAATGAGGTAGCTTCCTGGGGTAGCCAACTTTCCAAAGGGTACTGTTATGCATTTCCTGGGATTTACTTTTAAACTGTATTGATGTACCAGTTGTTCGTCTGTATTAGACCTTGTTGGAGTATATTAGTGTCTCTGTGTGATTCTATGACTGCTCCTAGTGTGAAATCATCTGCAAACTTGGTTCTTGATGTTGGCCTTGATTTCTGAGAAGTAGGTATCAAAAATGAGAGGACCCAGCACTGAGCCCTAAGGGCCCTAGTGACTGACCTCTTTTAGGAGGTGGACTACTTTATCCTAACTTGCTTGGTCAAATATGAGATTCAGCTGGCAATCCAGGGTGTAACACAGGGATTTCTATCTAATTTCATGAGTTTATTTACAATGTCCATGTGGAGTATTGCATCAAATGCCTTGGACAGGTCAATGTAGGCAGTTTGCACCATTTTATCCTCATCCATTGTTTTGGTAACCTTCTCAAAGAAGTCTAGTAGATTTAGTGGGCATGTTCTTCCCTTGACAAAACCAAACTGGGTTGGATACAGTATCTTGAGGTTTCCAATGTTATAATTTCCATGATAATTCTTTCCATGGCTTTGCATATGAGACTAGTTAGACTAATGGGTCTGTAGTTTCCAGGGACCATAGAAGGCCCATCATTATGAAGAGGCATGACTGCTGCAGTTCTCCAGTCACATGGCATGAAGCCTGACTGGAGGCTATGGCTTAACAGTGACTCCAATGGTCCTGATAGGTTATGTTTCATGCTATTTAAGAGACATCCTGGAATATTATCAAGGCTCATCAGTGAAATGCTCCCGGCCTTGTAGAGTGCATTTGAGACCTGTTCCCTAGAGATGGCTGGGGGGGGGGGTTATGTTTGATGGAATTTCTATAATGGTGACAGGAGTAGAGGGGGTAAAGCTGGAGCTGAATTTCTCAGCCAGTACATTCACTATATCCTCAAGCTCTATGTAGGTAGCTCCATTCACAATTAGCATTGCACATTGTTGAGTACATCTTTCAAAGTTATGGACATAGCTAAAGAAAGCCTTGTGGTTGTCATTAATCTGGTAGACTATTTTTACCTCAAAACTAGGTTTGGCAGACCTGATTTGTCCTCTGGGTTGTTTGTTTAGACTATTTAGAAGGTTTTTATTCTGCTGACCTAAATGTATGGAAGACATTATAGCCTTGCACTGCTGGGGTGCCCTTTTTGGCTTTAAACCATGTCTTGGTAACTGCACAGATTTCTGCATTCTCCAGGATGAGAAGAGTATGGAGGGAGTTGAGCTTCTTGTTTAGACTCATGGCATTAACCAGTAATAGCTTTAGATTTCTTTGGGTTGGTTTTGCTATGTCAGGTTTGCCAGTTTGACATTGCCTAAAAAAGTCACTATGGGGGAGGATGAAAGTATGTCATCCTTGGCAAAGCAACATGGTCTGTTGACTATATTCTCCCATGCTGACAAATACTGCACCCCCTTGCAATGACAACAGAAGCTAAGCCATTCATTAAAGTCAATCATCTTCTGTTCATGCCATGGCATCATCACTGGTGAAGATAGAATGCTGTTCAATGCTAGGCTCCTACCAGCCTGGGTCTCACAGTCCAAGAGCTCCATACTGTCTATCTTCATAGAATCCAGGGAGGAACATCTCAGATCATTTACACTCACATGAACTATGACAGAGCTATACTGGTACCTGTGGTCCAGTGACCTGAGTGCATGAGTGATGCGGTGGATCCTGTCTGCTGACAGACAACTTCATAGGTTCATAGGTGTGTACTAGGCTAATGCCCCTGCAGTCTTTATATGCCTAGCCCAAAAAAATTGCCCAAGCATCATGCCACCTGATGTTAGTTCACAGTGCCCCTATCCAATAGGGCAATGGAAATGATCCCTGGAGTGAACTTTCTGTTACCCATCCACTCATCAAGATTTCTCTTGAAGACGGCCAGCGAGGTGCTCTGCTTGACATGAATGGGAAGCTTATTCCAGAGTATGGGCAGTCTTTTGGAGATGAACCTGTCCCTCCAGCATGTTCTGTTAATTGTGATAATGAGGTTGTGATCTCTGGAGTGTGTGGAGTGGTGGGGGTTGGGATTTCTTTAGGTGTAGCATTTCAAGTAGGGGTGGGTTGGACATGGCTTTGTAAGTCAAGTAGAGATCACCTCTAAGTAGATGATAAGAAACTGGGAACAGCTGAAGTTTATTGAGTCTGTCCATGTAGGACATGTGTTTAAAGCCTAGGATTCTTTTTGTGAGGTACATTTGTGGCCTCTCCAGCTGTTGTAGGTGTCTGGTCAGGTACATGCCAAATGGGGCGTTATATTCGATGATTGGTCTAATGAGGGATGAGTAGACAGGGATGATGACCTCTTTCTTCCTGGATGTGAAACCTTTGGTTATAAGATGCGCCATGTAGGACTTTCTGACCACAGTAGCAATGTGGTGGTAGAAGGTGAGGTGGTTGTGAACCTGGGTGCCCAGATCTCTTATGGCCCCTTCAGTGTTCAGTGGGTTCCTATCGATGTGGTAGTTCATGGGAACTGAGTTTTTTCCAAAGGAAATGATAACGCATTTTTTGGTGTTAAGCTTCAGGCCATGGCTCCGACACCAATCATTGGTCTCAGAGAGACCCTTTTGTAGGATGTCTGCATCACTTAGGGAGTTGATAATGACTCCTAGTTTGCAGTCATCAGTGAACTTGGTCAGCCAAAGTCCTTCTGTGTTAGCCTGGACATTTGAGAAGTAGATGCCAAACAGGAGAGGGCCTAGGACGGAGTCCTATGGGACTCCCCTCATGACTGGTCAACAGTCTGACTTGGAATCCACAACTTTCACTCTGTGTGTCCTGTCTGTGAGCCAATTTTCAACCCACCTAGTGATGTAAGGATCAATGCCTAGTTTGGTGAGTTTATCAATGATATCTGAGTGGGGAATGATATCAGAGGCCTTGGCAAGGGCGAGGTAGGCTGTATGCACTGCCTTACCCTCATCCACAGCCTTGGTGACTGCCTCAAAGAAGTCAACCAGGTTCAGCAGGCAGGATCTCCCCTTGACAAAGCCAAACTGTGCGGAGTCAAGAGTTTGGAGATTGCCTATATCTTTGTTAAGCAGGTTCATGATGATGCGTGCCATAGCTTTGCATACCAGACTTGTCAGGCTAATGGGGCAATAGTTCCCATGGTCTGTAGTTGCTCCCCCTTTATGGAGTGGGATAGCTGTAGCAAAAAGTCATCACTACCAAGTCTTGAACCCAGGACCCTCTGCACTACAATCACAGCAACGTACATCTACACCATCTGAGCTAAAGTGAAGGTTACTTTCACAACTGAAAGTGACCTTCTCCTTATTCAGCTTGGGGAGGGGGATTTCTGTGTGGCTCACAATGGAGTCTCCTGTGACTAATATATTGGGTTTACAGTTACTTGCTTTATGGGCTTTGAAATTGAGGCTACATGCATTGGGACTATATTTGTTGTAGTGGGTGTGGTTTTGGTGGAGTGCGTTTGAGCTGCTAAGGATATCCGTTGCAGGTCTAATACCTGGGAGGTCTTTTGGGTTTAGGCAGATTACGTTTAAAAGCCTAAGCATATATGGGTCTGTGCATCTGATCCATACTGTGTATGCTGGGAGTAGTGTGTGCATTTCTGACAACTTGGTTGGTGTTATGTGTGCTTGCATGTGAGAGCTTTATTTCCAGTGACATTATGCAAATACATCTCTCACATACCTTATCAGTCTGATAATAAGCTGGTTGTCAGTAAATATAAGGCAACTGCTACATTACCTCAAAATGCCTATATCCACAAAGCAGGTTGTGGAAATAGCAGGAATGTCCATGTCCATGGTTTCTGGTGCTATTTGGGTAGTCAGTAATTTGTTATAGAAGTTAAGAGTTGTATCAGGAGTATCTATTTCTAAACATGTGGGACAGTACTTGTCCCTTTGTAAACTAGTTTCTCTTCACACAACCGAGTAAAAGGGCAATGTTACTAGGTCAAAAGTGCAGGAATGCAACAATTAAGTGCCAGCAACAAATACAAAGTAGCAAATTACACACTAACACTGCCTGAAGACTTCTCAAAAGTGCAGATCCTCAATCAGCAAACAGTATAATGTAAGAGACCTTTAAAATTATTTAAAGCGCACAATCAACAAATAAAGTGAACATAAAACAATTTCCTTCTAATACAGTTAACTGAAGTGCAAAACAAATAAAATAAATCTCTTATCTGCTAAGAATGGAACAGGATTATTTCAGGACCCTCTCAGAGTGTGGCCAGGATGCCAAGCAGATGAAAGATCTGGGAAATGAGCAGGAGACAATTTGTAGTAAGGAAGGTTTACTCATGAGCAACACTGGTTTGCTGGGTGGGCACTCATTAGCATGGATCTATGGAAAACAGCGGGTGGGGAAAGTACTTAAATAGCTTACACAAGTGACAATAGCAATGAAAGAAGGGAGGGAGGGACTTTGGCAGTCAGATTACCATAAAGAGTGAAAACCAGAGACACATGCTTTTAAAACCATAACATGGAGAAATTCAATCTGTAAGAAGCAGACTAGGTAGACAGGCATCCAATTAAATAAAGCCAGTAGTGGAGCTCTATGACTTTAGAACCTGTAGCAAGTCACAGTTCTCTTTATCCTATGACCCTGAGCTACAGGTCAATAACCCCAGGCAGGTTAGAAGTTCAGAAACTTTAGCTTTTATGGTGGGGACAGGGAAGAACTACAACCAATCAGTAATGAAAAGCAAGAACAGCAATACTTACTGTATCAGTGGGGCTGGGGTAGACACACAAAACAGGGAGCAAACAGTAACAAAGTAAACAAAAGCACTGGAATGTAACTTTAAGAAGGTAAATGACAAACAGAATATGAGACTCTAGCAGCAAAACTGGAATAAACAATTGTAAAAGAACTGAATCACAACCCTGCAGCAGAATTGACCATATGTCCACTACTGCAATCTCACTACAGTGTAACGTATAAGACTAGGTAATCATTTGAAATACCAGGACCTCCTAGACCGAGACCTGAAACACAGAGAGTGAATTGCTGAAAATCAGATGACCATTTCTCAAAATATTCCCTTTCTTCGTGGTATGACAGTCTCAGAGTTGGTATATATAAGTTTGGGGGTGTGGGCAGCTTACCAACTACATTGCAGGGGTGCTGGAGGATTGCCCCCTGCAAAAAAAAAAAAAGTTTAAAGGAGAAACGTGATGTTAAAGATTCACCCTTCTTTCCTAGTTTCAGTCTTTTTCTTCTGCTTGTCAGCGCTCAGCATTTCAAATGCTGACATTTTAATAGGGAGCCACCAGACTATGGAAAATGCAGAAATAAATAACTGAATATAGTAGTTCACAGTTCTGCCACAAGTGCAAGTCAGACTACAAGACTAAGGCCCCAGACAGAGTTCAAAATGCAAACAGCTAGCTTTTAGAAGTAATTTGACTTATGGAGAGAGAAATCTTGCAATAATTCATAGATTTCCCACAACTGCAAATGAAGCTAGACAACTAAAGTCCCAGAATAAACTAAAAATATGCAAACAGATAACTTTTTGGCTAAAACATTAAAAAAAAGCAGAAAAGTATCAAAAACAGTGTCATTAAACATAAGTTCAATTGAAAGTATTTAAACAGAATTTAAATTAAAAGCTTTTTTCCTCCCTTTTAGATAAAAAGCTTGTTTCTCGCAGTTCAGGGCCTTCTGTGCTTCTGAGGTACTTTATGTTTGGTCAGTAGTCAGAGTGAGGTACATTTGTGGGAATGCTGCTGGCAATAGGAGTCTGCAAGGATTTTCCTACAACTCTATAGTACAGATTGCAACAGCACAGAGTAGTTGCAGCAACAGGCCATGGGTAATAGAAAAAGCACTAGATGCACAAAACCCAGCCACTGCATCAGGCATCTTCATGTACAACAATGAGCCTGAAGCAGCTTGCACTGCATCTCAGCATTGCTTCTACTGTGTTTTGCATCACACATGGGTTCATAGCCAAGTACTAGGCTGGCTACCCTTCAGGACATTTTAAGCTTAGCTAATTTTCCTTTTGTTCTTGAAATAACCTATCCTATTTGGTTATAGATTGGGTTTACCCATCCCATAGTCAGTAATCATATATCACCCTAATAAGAATAACTGCGATCACACCATAGATAATTTGAGGGGATCCATGCATGGGATAAAGCATTTAGGAGCTGCCTCTGTCCATTAATAGTACAGGAGGCAGTCCTGGGGTAAATTTTCTGTTTCCCATTCATAGATCTAAGTCGTCCTTGAAAATGGACAGGGATAAACTTTGTTTTATGTGGATAGGGAGGCTGTTCCACAGCAATGGTATCCTCTATGAAATACACCTGTCCCTGCAAACTGTTCCATTGATATTGCAGAAGAGGTTTAGATCCCCAGACCAAGTATTTCTGATGCCATTTGACTTGCAAATGTGTAGTAAATTCATCAGTAATGAGTCGGAGGATGCCTTGTATGCCAGACACAGATCACCTCTGTCAGTCTGTAGGATATTGTGTATAGTGGCAGGGCTTTGCATTGGTCCATGTAGGGCATGTTGCTCAGGCTTTATATCCTTTTAGTTAGGTACCTCTGTGGGGATTCTAGTTGTTGCATGTGTCTGGACAAATACATGCCAAAGGGGGCATTATATTCAATGACTGGCCTAATGAGGGCTGAGTAAATCCTTTAGTTTAAAAGCTGTGCAATATAGAAGGACTTTCTTATAACAACAGACACATGTTGGTCAACAGACACTGTCCATGTAAGTTCCCAAATCCCAAACAACTGGGTCAACTCTTATGGGAGTGTTGTCAATGAGGTAATTTCCTGCGGTAGATAACTTCCCAAAGAATACACTAATGCATTTTTTGGCATTTGGTTTCAGACCATGATTTTGACACCACTTATTTATTTGAAACGGTTTACCATTGAAATGTTGTCATGCAATTGGACGGCTATGAAGTATTCCAATAACAGATGTTCGAATACTTCATATTTGTGCAGGTTACATGAGCGAACATCATTTTTGCAAATGGACTGTGCATTTGCAAATATCACGTTCGCTCATGTAAAGGGATCGCGGTACAGTATGTTTAGGGAAATATATCCCTTTCCTCACTGTAGTGCGATCACGGAGTTGGAATATTAAGTTGGGGGGGTGTGGGGCGCAGCCCCCCCCACAGGGGGGTGCAGGGGGGCTTGCCCCCCTGCATAAAGGGTATGTTAGGTTAGCTAGTTAGGGAGTTGCGGGATGGGTGGGATTGCTGTTAAGTGCTGAAAATGTTGTAATCAACATTTTCGGCATTAACAGCTATTTTACGACATTAGGGATGTTGGGTAATGTGTACTTTCGGCGAAACACTTCGCTAATAAGTACACTTTTTTTTTTTTAATTTCGAGATTATGATAGTAAATCATTTGAAACAAACCTTCTTGTTGGATGGCTATGTCATTTGAAGAGTTATCTGCAAACTTAGTCAACCAGAACCCGTTGGTATTGGCTTTTACTTCAGAAAAGTAGATACCAAACAGGAGAGGTCCCAGCACAGAACCCTGGTGGACTCCACTGGTGACTGGTCTCCTTTTGGAGGCAACTTCCCCTATTTTGATTATCTGCATCCTATCTGTGAGTCAGCTGGCAAACCAGTGGGTGACATAGGAGTTTATTCCCAGTTTATTTAGCTTTTAGGTTCATAGGTTCATAGGTTTATACTAGGCTATCTGCCCTAAGGCATTTATAAGCCTAGCCCAAAGTTTTGTGGCTTACGCCACCCCTTATGTTAAAAAATATTGTGCCCATTAGTTTGTTGTGCCTCTGTCCAGCAGTGACACAGAGATGATTCCTGGGGTAAACCTACGATCTCCCATCCACCGGTCAAGATTTCTCTTGAACACAGCCAGCAAGGTGCTCTGCCTCACATGGACCGGGATTTTATTCCACAGCATAGGGAGTCTCTGAGTGACAAATCTATCCCTCCAGCATGTCTTATTTATATCCGTGCTAAGGTTTAAGTCGCTTGCTCTAGTGGATCTGGTAGATTTGGATTTTTTGAGGTGGAGCATGTCCATTAATTCCGGGTTGGACATGGCCTTGTATGTCAGGCACAGGTCACCTCTGAGCAGGCGGTATGCGACTGAATAGAGCTGGAGTTTCTTCAGTCTGGCAGCATATGACAGATTTTGGAATCCCTTTATCCTTTTGGTGAGGAACTTTTGGGGTCTCTCCAATTGCTGCAGGTGTCGGGTGAGATACATCCCGAATGGGGCATTGTACTCGATCATTGGTCTGATAAGTGAAGAGTACAGGGGAACAATGACCTCACTTGATCTGGATGTGAATCCCTTCATGATCAGGTGGGCAATGTAGAAGGTCTTTCTAACCACTTTAGCAATGTGAGTGTCAAAAGAAAGGCCACTGTCAACCTGGGTCCCCAGGTCCCTGATAACCTCTTCTGTGCTTAGTGGATTGCCACCTATATGGTAGCTTGGGGTTACCTTGTTTTTCCCGAAGGGTATGACTATACATTTTTGGCATTTAACTTCAGGCCATGGCTCTGGCACCAGCTATCAGTTTCCGTGAGACCCCTCTGAAGGATATCTGTGTCCGATGTACTTTCCACTATGGCACCCAGTTTGCAGTCATCTGCAAACTTTGTCAGCCATAGTCCTCCTATGTTTGCCTGTACTTCTGAGAAGTAGATGCCGAACAACAGGGGCCCAAGGACTGAGCCCTGTGGGACACCACTTGTGACCGGCTTGGAGTCTGACATGGTGCCAGCAACTCTAACCCTGTGGGTTCTGTCCTTTAGCCAGTTTGCAACCCATCTTGTGACATATGGGTTTACATTTAAGCTGGTAAGTTTCTCTATAATACCTGAGTGGGGTATTGTGTCGAAGCTTTTGCAAGGTCAAGGTAGGCTGTATGGACTGCCTTTCCCTCATCAATGGCCTTGGTGACTGTTTCGAAGAAGTCGACCAAGTTCAAAAGGCATGATCTGCCCTTGACAAAGCCAAACTGGGTCGGGTCAAATGTCTGCAAGTCCCCTATGTCTTTGTTTATGAGTTCCATTATGATCCTCTCCATAGCTTTGCAGACCAGGCTTGTTAAGCTTATGGGGCGGTAATTACCAGGGTCCGTAGAGGCACCGCCTTTGTGGAGTGGGACCACAGTTGCCGTACGCCACTCCTTGGGCACGTATCCTGTGGTAAGTCTAAGATTAAACAGCTGCCTTATGTGCGGGTTTAGTTCCTCATTGAGTTCGTGTAGCACACAGCCGGGGACACCATCCGGTCCCATTGATGCTGTGTTTTTAGCTTTAGAGAGAGCAGCTTTTACCTGCGCATTTGAGATGTCTGGGAGGCTACACTCCGCTGGGATAGTTATCTCTCCTTTTGCAGGGGAGAGGGGGGTGAAGTTTGCACTGAACCTGTCTGCCAGTATGTTGGCAATGTCTGTGGGTTCAGTGATTTTGTATCATTTTGGACTAATTCTGAGCATATCTGGGAGATTCCACCCAGGTTTCTAACATAGCTGAAGAAGGCCTTATGATTGTCTTTTGAATCTATGGCAATTTTTCTCTCAAAGTTGGCCTTGGATGATTTTATGAGTGCTCGTATTTTTTACTAATAATGATCAAGGGTGTCTTCTCTTTTATGGATTTTGCTCTATCATGTAACAGCTTTCTCCTCTTATTGTAAAGTTTGTTTATGGCTGGGGTCCACCAGACTGGACGTTTGCCCTTGGTGGAAAGAGTCTTGGTTTTATTAGGGATTGCCTGATCCATGCAGTCCTGGAGGTGTTCGTAGAAGGCATTTGTAAGGGCTTCCGCAGCTTGGGTTGTGGTTTCCACTGGCTCGGGGGCCTTGAAGGATACACACCAGTCTTGAGTAGTGTGAAGTTTGCTTTAGAGAAGTTCTTCACTGTGGTCTTTTTTGTTTGGGGTGGGGGCGGGATGTGGATTTCCAGTGAGATTAGTTTATGATCTGATCTCACCAATGAGGGATATACTTCCAGTGTGGAGCATTTTGTCCCCATGTTTGTGATGATGAGATCTAGTATATTTTCTCCTCTTATGGGAACGTTGACTAGTTGTTCCATGGCATTTGAATTTATGAACTCCAGGAACCTTTGGGCTAAAAAGTTGGGGCTTGAGTAATGTTCCCAGTCTATATTCGGGTAGTTGAAGTCACCCAGTATAATGGTGTTTGGAGATACATTTGTACCCTCCAGTGTCTTCAGGAAGGCTGTGTGGGGTTCCTGAGTTTGAGAGGGTGGCCTATAGCATGCTACAAATTGTAGAGCAGTTTTGCCTATGGTTAATTGCACCTGGATGGTTTCCGATGCTTCGTGCGTTGCCACCAACCTGAAGGTGTGGGTATCCTTGATGAATATGGATACACCCCCTCCTTTTGTGGCGTGGTCCGGGTTTTGGGGCCGGAACGCATGATATGAGGTAAAACCTGATAGTGCCGGGGTGCTCTCAGGAGCCTTGAACCAGGTTTCAGTTACAGCACAGACATCGATGTTCTCCATACTGAGAAGGGCCTCGAGTGCGTGCATTTTGAGATTTAGACTTCTGGCATTGAGCAGCATTACCCTTAGTTTCTTCCCATTTTTGTTTTCTAGGGTGGTAGGTTTCGAATTTGAGCCTTGCCTAAAAAAGGCACTATGGAGTGGCAAGAGCCTTAGCCAATATCCGGAATCCCAGGGGTGACAGGTGCAAGCCGTCCCTTGCGAAGCAGCGTGGCTTGTCAAGCATGTCATCCCAGGCAGACAGACACTGGATCCCCTTTGAATGACACCAGAAATTAAGCCAATTGTTAAAGCTGATCATCTTGTCTCTATGTTGTGGCATCATTCTTGGTGAAGGAAGGATACTGCTCAGGGTCAGGGTCATACCTGCCTGGGCTACATAATCAGAGAGCTCCTCTATGTCTCTTTTCATGTAGTCCAGGGAGGTACATCTCAGGTCGTTCACACCAGCATGGACAATGATTGTGTCATATTTGTACTTGCTGTGGAGTGACCCGAGTGCTTGTGTTATGTGGTGGATTCTAGCGCCCAATAGGCAGCTTACTGTGACCCTCTCCTTATTCGGCCTGGTGAGTGGGACGTCAGTGTGTCTGACTATGGAGTCACCTATGACAAGTATGTTTGGTGTTGTATTTGGCCTTAAGGGCTGTGACTGCTTTGCACACTGATTTTGTGGTTTATGTGTTGCCTGTGGTGTGTCATGAGGTGGCAGTTGCTTGGGTGTCTGCTTTGGAGGCCTCTGCTGTTTAGGTAAATTTTTGCTCAGAGCCTCCGAGTATGTCTTTGTGTGTTTATGTGTTTGATTCATTGTTGTGATAGCTTTATGTGAGACTGGTTTTGTGGTGTGTGTAGTTGCCTTCTCCTCCTGTCTGGTCTTGCCAGTCCTGAGTTGAGAGAGCTCAGCCTCCAGTTTGGCCAAATAGCTGCATCTCTCGCAAGTATTTGTGTTATGTGGGAAGAGGAGAGGGTTGTCTGTGTACATGAGGCAATTGTAACATTGCCTCAATATTCCCAGATTCACCAACTGGACAGGAGAGGACGCCAGCATCTGGCCCTTCGACATGCTAGAGAAATTAAGTTGTTAGGGGTGTAACTGAATAAGAGAGGACTTAGTAAGGAAGTGGGTACTCCTGGGGGGGGGGGGGTTCGCTAGTGAGGGACTTTGTATAATACAGAAGTGCTAAACCTGAAAAGAAGATGCTTTTAAGACAAAAAAAAAAAAAAAAAGCTTTTAGGAACAAGTGCTGCGCATTTTAGTTAAGGGATATACTGTTAGATTACTAGTAGAGCAGTTCTAAGGGAAAAAATGAAGAACAGACTTTATGGAGCTACTATACCTGAGTGGGGAATTGTGTCAAAAGTTTTGGCCAGGTCGAAGTAGGGGTGTGTACCATTTTGCCTTCATCCATTGTTTTGGTGACCTTTTCAAAAAAAATCACTAGGTTGAGAAAGCATGACCTGCCCTTAATGAAAGTAAAATGAGATGAGTCCAGTATTTGAAAATTCCTTATGTCCTGATTGATTAATTTAATGATAAGTCTTTCCATGTTTTACATATGAAGCTGGTCAGACTTATGGGTCTGTGAAAGGTTCTCCCTTATGCAGGGGAATGACTGTAGCTGTTCTCCATTCACTTCGTACAAAACCTGTATGGAGGCAAAGATTGAACAGTGTTGTTAGGGGTGTGATCATATATGCAATCCTATCCCAAAGGATTCCCTAATTACGGAATACTCTCCCTCTCTATACCAAACAAATTAACTCCATAGCTCTCTTGAACTCCATCCAGGATGAGTGGATGGGATTCAGAAACTTACCTCTATTGCTTCCTCAGATTCTTTAAGATCGAGACATTAAGTAGTGGAAACTGCAGTAGCCAGGATCCTAAAAGCCTACTCAACTGATAGTTTACTATATACCTATGAACCTAGAAATCTATATGGGCACTGAGGGGGGGCATGTATTAAGCATAAACAGCTTATGTTGAGCTGCATCCAGCTTACATTTAATGACCTTTTTTTAACCTCCATCTTTTGCTGCATTTTATGCTTGATTGCAGCTCTCCCCTGTGGTTGATAACATTTTCTATACTAGTCACTGGTCTTCAAAACACAAAATGGCAAACCAGAATGGAGATATGACAGGCAGCATTTCATCTTAGTTGTGTTTGTAACTTCATGGAACTGTGACAAAAGATTTGCATTTATTTCACTTTAATATACATTTTGACCAAAACAACTTTTTCTAGTAGATTGTAGCTCTGAAATTAATAATTCATCTACCACAAAACTTGATAGGTCAGTTGTACCACTGAATGACTTGACATGTACCCTTCTTACGACAGTTAAATAAAAACTTCCAGTGTTAATAATACACAGAAATGGTTTGATAATGGCAGTCAAGATTTGACCTCAAATTTAGATCTCATAGACACACTTTATATATCTATCTGTATATCTAGAGCATGTAACTGTAGCAATGGTAGTTTCAAAGTTTCAATGACATATGTTTTAATTAGACCAAATTGAATGAAAACTGTTACAAATGTGGTGTGTCGTAAGACCTTTATGTGAAACTATTATCTAGTTTAACTGAAGGTTTGATTATGACGTTTTAGGTTTTAGTGACCATTTACTGAACTACCTTAGCAGTTTGCTATGCAGGAGGATAAGCATTCCATGTTGGTGGTACTTGCTATATCTCAGCAGTTATGTAATCATAAAGTTAGTATATTTAACTAATGGTGTGCAGATGAAACTAGACCCCCCCCCACTCAAAAAACAGCATTGTAGTTAAGTGCTTTGCACATGCACACACACACACACACACACACACACACATATATATATATATATATATCCACACACACTCCAAATCACATAACCTCTACAACCTCTACTTCCCAATTTAAAAAAACATCTCAAAACCCACTACACAAAAAACTGCCTCTGCCCATGCCACCCCCCCAGGTTAACCCTTATCAGTGCACTGTTGCTGGGATCCCACTAAGAACAAAATGGTGGCTCACCAACCCTGCTGTAACATCCTATAGTTCTAAAAAAAAAAAAAGTTCATTGCTGCTAAGTATGTTCTACTGTAAATTCTTCCTGTGTTAATGCACATCTGTTATATTATAAAATGTGTGTCTGTTGTATTATACTGTATTTGGAGCTTTTCTCCCCGGGCCCACTGCAGTGCGATCCTGGAGTTAGAATATATAGTTAGGGGGATGTGGGGGGGCACAGCCCTCTACACTGGGGGTGTGGGGGGTGAAGCCCCCACCTACTTTTTTTTATTGTTCAGGTTTTTTTTTTATTGTTCACTAAAGCCAAAGTAGGTGGGGGGCTTCTCTCCCCACACCTCTTCAACTATATAGTCTAACTCTAGGATTGCACTACAGTGGGGAAAAGGACATATACCTTTTACTTGCCTTTTTCTAATTGTCAGGGAAATGAACTGTCAGGCAAATGAACTGTCAGGCAATTGGGCTGCCTGAAATTTATTTCGGGCAAATGAAGGTGACCCATATATATATATATATATATATATATATATATAAAATATACCAGATGCTAGCAGATTGGAACCATTTGGCAATACAACCAACTGATCAATCGAAGTGCATGCAAAGGAACCATGTACTTACTTTTAAAAATGTGGTTTATCTAATCAAATGCAGGAAATGTTTAGAGACAGATTATATAGGACAGAGAGAAATAGGATGAATGCCCATGAACACACAGTTACAAATAAAATGACTGATAAGCCAATGGCAGCACCTTTTTCCAGTCTGATCATTATGTATCAGACATGTCAGTTTAAGTTCTTCAAAGAACATTTCTGTGTAGTTTTGGGAAGATGAGCAATGGAGATTAAGCAGATTCTGTTGTTCAATCTAAAAATCAGTGGTTTGAACCTGGATATTGGTTTAAGGAGACATTATAGTACTTAAGAATTTTTCCCTCTGAGCAACTAACAGGGAGCACAAATAATGTGTATTGAAGGCCAACAAATGTTTCTTATTCTGGTAATGCAGTATTTTTTGACAACTTTACTTTGAATTCAAACTGTAAACTATCTCAGAAAGTTAACAATAGCCTTAAGATGACTGGAGTTTACAATTTGGCACCTAGAGCCAGATGGTCAAATGGAGTCCTAAGAAAGGTAAATGGACTGGACCCCCAATGCAGCCATACCAATATCCACTACTTAGCTGTCTCTCCCCAGTTACCATGAAACAGTGTTCAGACCTATACTATTTTCTATTTTACTTTTACAGTGATCACAAAAATTTGGATTTCAATTTAAAACCTGAATTAAAAATCCTACAGCAAAAACACCAACAGCCTTTTGATAAGCAAAAAAAAAAAACACACTGAAAACAGATAACATGAGCAACAGTAAACTTCTCAGCTCTTCTCCTGGAAACTCACATTTATTGAAAATGCATCTCACAACCCATTAAACTACATTAGATGTGCTGACATTTGTTGTCAAATTGCATACAGTGAAGCACTAATTAACAACCATTTAAATGGAGCAAGAAAGAATTAAAAAGACAAATGTGCAACATTTGCTAACAGCTTACGATTGACCCTTTTCAAGGGCAGCACAGGAGCACTGCCTGGTGGGACTTGGGCAGACTCACACAGTGGGCAAATAGAGGATGAGAGAACAAACCCTATACTACAGGAAGCAGCTCATTAACAGCTCATAACTTTACTCGTCTGCATTAAATAGCAGACAAACTGCTGTAACCCAACACAATGTATTTCACAACAGTGCACCTATAAAAAACACTTTAAATTAAAACTGCATTCATAACATTAAACTCATAGATTTCATGAGCCCAGTTAATTGTGATGATGTTCCTCTTACTACAACAGGTTCCTTCCCTTACAACGTTGCTGTTGTAGGATGATGAAATAATTTATACACACACACGCACACACACACACACACACACACACACACACACACACACACACACACACACACACACACACACACACACACACAAACAAAACCAGTTACACCTTCCTTATATGACTGCATGCACTCAGATATTTGCTTTTGATTAAATGAATGAACAAATAAAATAAATAATGGCCAAGATGTGTACTTCAGCCTACTGCTGTGAGAACCACATAGGGCAACCTACTGCATCCCCATTCCCTCCCAATCTATTAATCCCACACCCAACAGTCAGGGACATGTTTTAAATATTTCTCTTATATACTTAGCTGTTAGAATAACAAGCTATAATAAGCTTTGCATTAGCATACATTTTCTGAAGGATATAAAGTGTGAAACTCACATCCATGTCATCATTTAGTGACTGCAATCCACAACAATGCTTCTCAATTTCTTGGTTCAAGTATTCTGAATAAAGCCAAGACTAATGAGAGGGCAAAGACTCAAAAAGGGACACATTTCGAAGATTATTCTTTTATATAATAAAATAGGCAAATCCACTGAACAAAGAGTCATGTTTCAGGGACAATCCAGGAGCACAGTCTGAGTGCCTAGCTCAAAGGCACATATCAGGCAAATGGAGAATTCAAACCCTGTAAATCTGATCACAAGGAACAATTCATTAACAGCTTAGAGCCTTAAGTGCTAGATAACTTTAATATGATTACTTAGCATAGGCCACCCTTCCAGAATACCTCATTAGCATGTACAATGGCTGAGGAGCTGGGCCACTGGGGTGATTGCACAGACCATGTAGATTCAGCACAGACGGCCTGTCTGTGAATCAGACAGGGCTACACCCCACAGGAAACTGGCCACAAATCCCAGCCTATCATCAACTTGCCAATCAGAAAACAGCATTACTAGCAAATGAACTCAATTCTAATTACCTAAAGTAATTTAAAATAAACTAACTAAAAACATAACTAGACTGTAAGACTAACATACCCCTCTAAAATATAAATCAACTGCAACTACAACAGCAATTAAAATTAATTTCATAACTAGAGTTCGAAGATATTCACAATATAATCCTGTCATACAAACCAGAAGAAATTACCTGAAGGCCTCTTCAGTAAAAAGTTAAGCAAATAATGTAGCCCACTGAAGTAAGTGGAAATCACTACTCTAAAATAAAAACAGATAAATGGAATATGGTTAGGGGTCTGGTTTGTGTGATGCACAAACTATCTTAGGGAACTCATTTCATGAACTGAGGATGTGCCGTTTAGGGATCTCGTTCCCTAAACCTACAGAATAACACAGCTCCTCATCATGGCCTCACACATTTCATTAATATATTAATATCTATCTATCTATCTATCTATCTATCTATCTATCTATCTATCTGTTCATCTATATGGTTAGGTCCTACATTTTGATAGCAGACTAATCAAGAACCAAGTAGTTAAAAAACACAGCCACACAGCAAACCTCATAACTACTTTACTAATTAAGGGGACAGTTCATTGCACATACAAGCATATGTGGAAACACATACCTGTGCACACAAACTAGCCCATCCACCATGTAAAACTCAGCACACCTAAAACACTTACACACCACCCATATGCTAATGTGGAGCAACAACCCCCTCACACTCCATGTGAGAAAAGCTCCCTTCCCCCAAACTTAAATAATCAACTGAAATTGCACTTACCTCAGGGTAAGTGACCATTTGGGACACAGAGCAGCACAATCTGACACAAAGGCCACCTCCCTCACTTTCCACACAGTCCGTGCCACATGGACTCATAATACCATTTTTCTCATCACAAAATTCTTTTAACCAAATACACAGTTTGAAAAAAAATTCCCCTGACCACTCACATATTTTCATTAACTGCACTCTCCCAAATATCAAAACAGCACACACTGTAGCCCATTTCTCTATACAATTCCACTTACTTCACTATAGTACTCACTCAGGGTATCACCATTACATTCATTGCTTGTTTGCAAAACCTCTCTTCAGCACAAACACCACACTTTCAACAACTCACCAGTGCACATAAACTGCCTGCTTTTGAATGCTCACCTAAATACCCAAAACATGCACAGCACCATACATTTAAACACCCACTCTACACCACAAACCTTACCTAAAAAAACCTACTACATACATGAATCCATCATACTTGTGTACATGCTCCTTCAGGCACACAGCACACACTTGCACATGACATATGCACACACATATAGGTTCACAGGTCAGTACTAGGTTAACTGCCTTTGTAGGCCATTTTAAGCCTAGCCAATTATCCCATTTGATAATCAAACCCTGTCCCCTCTGTTTGTAAGTTAAGCACCTTAACCATTATGCCAAACCCTAACCATTTTTTATTAAGTTAGCTGTCCTTGTGGCATAGCCGGCCTTAGGCATAGGCCAACTAGGCAGCCACCTAGGGCACCGCTGTATCAGGGGGACTTTTCCAGTAATAATTTGGTGTAGGTAGACCAGAATGAGGGCACCAGATGGTGTAGTAGGGGGTGCCATGGAGCTCTTTTGCCTAGGGCACCAGTTGACCTAAGGCCGCTCCTGCCTTATGGAGCATTTTAAGCTTATTCAATTTCCTTTTCAATGGTGAGAATCAAACCCTGTACCTTGCATTTCAAAGGCAAACACCTTAACCATTATGCCAAACACCTATTTGCATCACACACACATATCACTTAACTACAATAAAATAGTTCATAAACATATTTACTGAAAAGCTCTTACACACAGTCATGTCACTATAGTAGACCTAGCAACTTCTACTATGAAACAGTTACTATGTAACAGAGAAGCCAGACCTACCAAAGTGATGACCCATGTGCATGTACACTGTCAAAGAATATATATACTTACTCAATATGTATACTTGACAAGAGTGTACTTTTGACTCTAAGGTTTATGCTCACCACTTTACGTTTTTTGGTTTGTTTTAAATGCTGTGAGATGATGCTTTGCAGCACAATAATAATGTATGCAATCACATGTGTATATATATATATATATATATATATATATATATATATAGAGAGAGAGAGAGAGAGAGAGAGTTATTATTTATTGAGATTTGTTTACTGGGAAAGTCTGACTGGGTAATGAATATTCACTTTCAGCGGTGGTCTGGGGAGGAAAGCTCCAGAGAGTTAGACAACATCAAATAAAACAGTAGCACATATGTAATTAAAAAAACATATATACATACAATTTGACAGTGGAATGCATAGGATACAATAAAGCATGAGGAGATAACAGTGATGTAATAATAGAAAAATGACAAATATGACAATCAGTATACAGAAAAGTATTAAAAGTATAGTCGAATAGTATGATGAGTGGATTAGTATAAGTGTGAATAATTTGTTAATACAGATCATACACATGAGGTGCAGGGGCTTAGCCATGAGTTAATGAGAAATTCTTTGAGAGAGGACTTAAATACATGGAGGCTAGATATATTTCTGATTGAATTTGGGATAGAGTTCCATAGTTCAGCTACGCAATGTGAGGACAGACTTTGTCCCATAGTTTTTTTTTTGGTTTATAGATTTCAAGAAGGATTTTGCCTTGAGAGTGCAGGTGGCAGTTTGGTAGATAGTGATGAAGTACTGAGGATACAGAATGGCAGGTAGAGAGGTTATATTTCATTTATAGCATTGCTCCAGTGGTGATTTAAGAGAGATCTGAATGTTAGTCAAAACAGGTGATTCTACAAGGAGTAAGGATTTTTTTGCTGTATAAAGCAGACCTAGGTTTTAATGAGATTTTTCATACAGTTTTGTGCGTGTGTCCGTCTATACATGTATCTATGTCTATATCTATAGATTGTTTAATGAAATCTTGGAAAGTGAGAGGATGCCTGTGGAATGGAGAAAAAGTGTTTTGGTACCGATTTTTAAGAATAAGGGTGATGTGCAGAGCTGTAGTAACTACAGAGGGATTAAACTGATCAGTCACAGCATGAAGTTATGGGAAAGAGTAGTGGAAACTAGGTTAAGAAGGGAGGTGATGATTAGTGATCAGCAGTATGGTTTCATGCCAGGAAAGAGCACTAAAGATGTGATGTTTGCTCTGAGAGTGTTGATGGAGAAGTACAGAGAAGGTCAGAAGGAGTTGCGTTGTGTCTTTGGGGATTTAGAGAAAGCATATGACAGGATGCCTAGAGAGGAGTTGTGGTAATGTATGAGGAAGTCGGGAGTGTCAGAGAAGTATGTAAGAGTGGTACAAGATATGTACGAGGGTAGTGTGACAGTGGTGAGGTCTGCGGTGGGAGTGACGGATGTGTTTAAGGTGGAGGTGGGATTACATCAAGGATCAGCTCTGAGCCCTTTCTTATTTGCAATGGTGATGGACAAGTTGACAGACGAGATCAGACAGGAGTCCCCGTGGACTATGATGTTTGCAGATGACATTGTGATCTGTAGTGAGAGTAAGGAACAGGTGGAGGAGACCCTGGAGAGGTGGAGATGTGCTCTAGAGAGAAGAGGAATGAAGGTCAGCAGGACTAAGACAAAATATATGTGTGTGAATGAGAGGAAGGATGGAGGAATGGCGAGGATGCAGGGAGTAGAGGTGGCGAAGGTGAATGAGTACTTGGGATCAACAGTTCAGAGTAATGGTGAGTGTGGAAGAGAGGTGAAGAAGAGAGTACAGGCAGGATGGAGCGGGTGGAGAAGAGTGTCAGGAGTAATTTGTGAGAGACGAGTACCAGTAAGAGTGAAAGGGAAGGTCTAAAAGAGGGTAGTGAGACCAGCTATGTTATATAGGTTGGAGACAGTGGCATTGACAAAAAGGCAGGAGTCAGAGCTTGACGTGGCAGAGTTGAAGATGTTAAGATTTGCACTGGGTGTGACGAGGATGGACAGGATTAGGAATAAGTATATTAGAGGGTCAGCCCAGGTTGGAAGGTTTGGAGACAAAGCCAGAGAGGCAAGATTACATTGGTTTGGACATGTGCTGAGGAGGGATGCAGAGCATATTGGGAAAAAGATGCTAAGGATAAAGCTGCCAGGTAACAGGAAAAGAGGAAGGCCTAAGATAAGGTTTATGGATGTGGTGAGAGAGGATATGCAGGTGGTTGGTGTGACAGAGCAAGATACAGAGGACAGGAGGAAATGGAAACAGTTGATCTGCTGTGGCGACCCCTAACGGGAGCAGCTGAAAGAAGAATAAGAAGAAGATATATATATATATATATATCTATATATATATATATGGTTCTACCTGACATAGTCGAAACCACACAACACCGACAACCACATCACCGACACCACATATTCGACAGTCCATAAACACGAAACCACACATAACCGACAACGAAATAACCGACGGTACACAAACACGAAACCCCATACAAAACAAAACACATCCCCATTCCACAAACCACACACACAACACAAGCACACCAAAATCCTTACAAGCCCACACTAAACCTTACCCTAACCCTAAGGTCCGTCACTATCGCACACTTACCTACCGGCACTCTAACTCTAGCTCACTTAACTCACTATCGCTCCCTAACCCTAACTCACTTAACCCACCCCTATCGCTCCCTAACCCTAACTCACTTAACCCACCCCTATCGCTCCCTAACCCTAACTCACTTAACCCACCCCTATCCCCACAGACCGTCAATCTCCACACTTACCTGCCTAACGCCGTCCGTCACTACCGCATACTCACACAGCCTTTCCCCATGTCGGCATCCTCGGCGTTGGTGTTGTCATCCGTCGTGTCGGTCTTCTGCACTGTCGATGTTCTGCAACTCGCGATTCGCGTCGGTCTTCTTAGTTTTCGATCTTCTGGAGCTCGGTCTTCTGCGCTGTCGACGAAGTCAGGTAGAACCATATATATATATATATATATATATATATATATATACATATACATATATATATATATATATATATATATATATATATATATAGGTTTACCTTTACATAGGCAAAACTCACTGGTGCGATTGCTCATATTTGCTAATCGTAACCACAAAAAACAAAACCGCGACAGTTTCCAATGTTCGAATATCAGCAAATCAAAAAGCAGATTCGCTTATTTTTGAACACAAATGTCGAATAAGAAATGTAATGAAGTGTAATACAGGGGGGGCAAGCCCCCCTGCACCCCCCACACCACCCTACCTTAATATACCACTGCCGAGATCGCACTACAATGGGAAAAGGGTCCATTTTCTGATCCCCACTATAGTGCAATCTGCCCCAAAATGCCGAATCTGCAATGAGCCAATGTCACTGTGCATTCGCTCGTTGCACATTCCAAGCATTTTGCGTTCGACGTTTGCAAACTTTGCAAATGTCCTTTCGAACATCTGCTGTTCGCCCGTGTGCAAAACGCACACATGAAGGTAAACCATATATATACAGAATCACTACATAATCCTGAAAGTTTGAAATACCGAATTTCTAACTTTCGAGACTATATAGTCGAAACCCCTAATTACCGAAAGACCTGAAGCACGAATTTCAAAATCCCAATCATAGGGAATTGGACATTCGCACTTCTGGTGTTGTGATATGGTGGAAAGTCAGGTAAGTATCTATGTTTAAATGTGTTGGTTAGGGTTTAGTGTGTTAATGTGTGTTGTGACTGTAATGTGTGTGCGAAGGGAATGTAGGTGTGTAGTGGTGTTTCGTGTGTGTGTGTATGTAGTGCGACCTTGGAGTTAGAATATTTAAGTAGGGGGTGTGTGTGGGGTGGTGTGTGTATGTGTATGTGAATGTGTGTGGTGTATGCTGAGTGTAGTTTTCCGTAGTTTGAATTTCATGGTTTTGATGTTTCGGTATTTTAGTGTTTCGTGTATTTGGTCGGTAGTTTGGGTTTTCAGGATGTAGTAGTGGTTCCATAGATATATATATATATATATATATATATATATATATATATATATATATATATATATATATATATATATACATACACGCACATGGATCTACAGAAATTATTATATACTTCAGTAGATCGACACATCAAAACATGACTACAAAAGGTAAAAAAAAAAAGGAATGACACCCTAACATGTATGCACTGAGGCACAACCCTGGACCATGCAAAACCAAACTGTTGTATTTTGCAAGGGGAAAAACCCCTGCATTCCTCACCCCATGCTAATTATATATACTAACTCCTAGGTCACACAATCCCCAGGGTAAGGGCATATTCTCCAACCTCAGGAATCCAGGGATTCTTCATCTCGCACCCTGTTGCTAATTTATTTTGTCAACTAAACTGGGTCAATAAAATAGATGTCAGCGATTGGGAGTTTTGATTATAAAATGTCTATATATATATATATATATATATATATATATATATATAGATATAGATATATATATATATATATATATACATATATATATATATAAAAATATAGATATATTATGTACAGTGTTTTGTGACACACAAAGCAGTCACTGGAATCAGTTTAATGACAGAAAAAATCATATTTAACAGTGTAAGAAACTTCTCTGTGTGGAAGATTTTCAGTCCATATATTTCTAGTTAATCACTGTATATTAATCAGATCAGACAATAGTAGTAGAAGTAGCGAACGTAAACTCGTCAAGTCAAAAAGTAATAATAGAAATATATAATTCTACAACATTACTAAGTATTCGAAAGTAATCCAAGCAAGGCAGGCAGTCGGTTTCCAGTCGAAAATCCTTTATTAAGTACACAGACAAGCGATCCAAGTAAAACAAAAATAGAGTAATAATTTCCTCACAAGCTTTCTAAATATATATATACTTTTTATCAGGCATAGGAGTGGTTTATTGTGCTGTAAAACAAAGTGTTATTGGTACACATGTTAAATTCACATCCCTTCCCCCATCAGTGTGACATTCGAGCTTGTCCTGCCCTACCTAGTAGCTGTCATAATAATATATAGCCCTAATGTACTTTAATGGTACATCTTAATTAACCACATTATTAAGTCTGTGATTTTATACAAGGCAATATACTACATGGCTGGAAATATATCAACCTTAGTTCATTTTACGATCAAAAATTATATATAAATATACACATATACATTTTGCATGTAAAAATCAGTTTCTATTTTCATAACCTATTGTTAACAAAGATCACTTTTGTCCTTCTAGACTTCTTCAGGTCTGTGTACAAGAACCCTAAAAACCTATATAATTGTATAATTAGTTAGTATTGTTATTACCATCATTTTGAATAAAGTGGAAAAAAGAGAATCAGAAAAAATAAAAAAATAAAAATATATGTATGATGATGGAAACAAAATATACACTTAAATTTCAAATGATTTAAAATGGTATTTAAAACCAATTTGTAGAAAGAAAAAAAATAAAATAAAATACACTTAGTCATGTAAACAATGTGGCAATTTTCTAAGTTCCAGTGCACTTTTAATTGAACAGTAGTAGTTTAGTCCAGGCTTTCTAAAAGAGTTCAGCTTTAATTGCCACATGAGTTCCTGTTTCTCCAGAATATTTGGGATGTCTCCTTCAAGATCGCCCATGTCTATGCGATCCAGGATCTGGAACTGTGTCTTTTATGAAGAGAAAGGTGTTTGGCTAGTGCATTATTTTTACATCCAGAGCGGATTTCTGACAGATGATATGAAATCCTTTGCTTGAGTTTATTTACAGTCTTGCCCACATAGAATGCATCACATTCATTGCACTGTGCCCTGTAAATTACTTTTTTAGTGTTAGTCACCTCCTGCACTGGTTTTAATGATCTTCTTTAAATAAGGGCAATAAAAACTATCACCTTGCTGTATAAATATACAAAATGTACAATTAGTTTCACATCTTTTAGTGCTTTTCTCACATGGTCTAGCTTTAAATTCAACAAAACTTCTAATATTCCTGGCCTTCCTATAAACAAATGATGGGGCTTCACCTAAGATGTTAATCAGAAAAGGGTTTCCTGTGACAATGTCCCAGTTTTCTTCAATAATATTTTTGATACTGTGATAATCCAAAGTGTATGTCAGGATGCAGCTATTTTTGCATTTGTTATTCTCTGTGGGATTACTTAACATTTTTCTGCTGGGGAGGTTGAGTGAAGGTGCTTTAGTCCTTTTCAGTTCTATAATGGGTTCCATGATGTTTTTTTAACATCTAACTTTCATAGCCTTTCACTAGAAAATCATTCTCTAAGTTGTTCAGGTTTCTCAAAAATGGTTCCATCTCTGTGGTGATTCGAGCTAATCTATAGCCTTGGGATTTCACTACATTATACTTGTTTTTTGTATGATGTAGACTTTTACCGTGGAGTAATAAGTTAACCCTCGTTGGTTTTCTGAATAGATCAGTGGTGATTCTGTTATTGTTGATGTCCTTGGAAATCTGCATATCTAAGAAAGTGGTTGAAGTACAGCTATGGGAAGAGGTAAACTTCAGGAAGGGGGTTGTTTGATTGAGGTAAGTGATAAAATCTCCAAGCTGCAAGATGTCACCTTTCCACACAATAAAGACATTGTCAATAAAACGTAAATAGCATGTGATATGCTGCATGTAGTCTGTGTTGTTTAACACAAAGTCCTCCTCCCATTTGCCCAGGGCTATGTTAGCTATGCTGGGAGCCATGGCAGCCCCAATTGCTATACCAGTTTTTTGTTTGTAGTGTTTGCCATTGAAAGTAAAGAAACTGAAGTCCAGTACAAGATTAATGAGCTTGCTTAACTTTTGCAGTTGTGCCTGTGTACCCTGATTATGTTTCTTAAAAGAATCCATAGCCACTGTTATACAGTAATTGTGAGGGAGCACTGTGTACAAGGATTCCACATCAGTAGTTACCAAAATACTGTCAGCTTCCACTGTAATGTTTTTTATTTTCTTCAGAAAATCCATTGAATCTCTTATGTATGACTTATTCTTTTCTGCTAGAGGCTTCAGCAAGTAATCAAGGTAAATGGCTTTGGCTTCAGTAAGGGAACCTCCACTTGCTACCACCGGTCTATAAGGTGGATCTTCTCTGTTCTTGTGTGGCTTTGGTATTCCAAAAAAGGAAGGTAAACGTGGGCATGGGCTCCATAAATAATTATAAAGATTTTCAGTGATAAGTTTTTCTTCCCATAATGTGGTGAGATTAGTGTTCCATAAATCATATGCTCTTTTTATGTCATCCATGGTAAATAACTCATAAAATCTGTTATCCTCCAGCATGTTCTCTATCTTTTGGTTGTAGCTAGTGGTATCAGTCACAAGTATACCTCCTCCCTTGTCTGCCTTCATTACACGCCTGGATTTATCATTGCCTAGCTCAAGCAATGCTTTTCTTTCTCCCTGTGTTAAGTTATAAAGTTTTTTCTTTGGAGGTTTTTTAAGCAGTTTCCTGATATCCATCTCACATTTCACTTTGAAAGCAGCTAGTGTTTGATGCAGTGGTGGACAATAGCTGCTAGGCCTTTTTATAGTTTCATCAATAGGCTTATTTTCAGTGTCATTACTTTTGCCATGAAACTGTACCCTTAAGTTGAGCTTCCTCATAAACATTTTAAGGTCTATCAGTACTTGAGCAACCTCACTCCTGCAGCTTGGTACAAAAGTAAGTCCTTTGGACAACACACTTTTTTCCTCTTCAGTCAGTGCTTTAACAGAGTGGTTCCAGATAAATGGATCACCTGTTATTGTGGTACCTGTTGTTGTTGTTATTGTACCTGTTATTGTGGCTGTTTTCTCTGTCTGAGCCTGGGACCTGGGTTGTAGTCGGGGTTCCAGTCGGGATTGCCCTGGTATTGTATTTCCCTCACCCCTGTCCACTGTTTTGTTCTCCTGTCTCCCTGGGAGTTTGTGGATAGAGTATAAGACCTCTGGAATTCCTCCTCTGCTTTCTGGAATCTCAGTGGGTTGTAGTAGTATTCCTCGCTGTGGCTGTGGTATGGGGGGACCAGGTAAGAGGGACAAGCTCTGGGGCTCTGGTGGTGGTTGTCATTCTTGTTCTGGTACTAGTGCTGGCTTTGGTATTGGTGTGGTGGTTGATGTCTGTGCTGTTGATATTGGTCTTCCTGAAGAAACTGGTCTCTGTGATGGTGTTGCTGCTCCTGGTAGCTGGATTGTCTGTGGTCCCGGTTGTCCTGGTAGTCCTGTAATTCATCCTGTAGAACTCTCTGTCGGTTCTGGTTGCTGCTGTGGCTTATGTTCCTGTCCTGATCCTTCTGTGATGTCAAAGGCTTCTGCGGAGTGTTGGTAGCCAGAGGGGATTGGGATTGTGGGGAATGAGATTTTGGAGGGGCAGTCTCCTGGTGGTCCTGTATTGTGCCCCTGTCTGGTTTCGTGCAAGGATCTCCCCTGGAAAAATCCCGTTGAGGTCTGCTGGCACGGTTATATTTTCCCTTATATCCCCTGTAATAACTAGAACCTTGTCTGTTGTTGGTTCTCCTGTTGTTGTTGATATTATTATTGTACCTCCTAGTAAGTCTCCCAGGATCATCTTTGTCCAGTTGATCTCGTTTCATTTTATTAATCTTTCTTTCTTTAATGGACTGCTCATATCCTTTAACTCTTTCTTTAAGTAGCTCAAATTTAGGATCTAGGTTATTGTGGTTCTCATTTTCCAATGTTGTTTTTAAAGATGTGATGTCAGCCTTTGTAGCTTCCTGCACACTAAGGTTGTTCCGTATAAGTTTGTAACTGGCATCCTCTAAAATATCTTCCCATTCCTTAGAAAGTGAATCATCCATATTTTTTTATTTTTCCACATTGGTCTTTTGTTCAATCTAAGTCCCCAGGGTAGTCTCTTCTTATCTATGCTTTGTTGTAAATAAATGTGTTCCCAGTAGAGACTCTGCATGCGTTTCAGTTGCTTTTCTAGTTTAGAAAAAGTCTCTGAATTCATATTTTGTTTAAGTTCAGAAAATAAATGCAGTTCTTATCAAATAATTCAGTCGAAATCAAACATGAATATTTTTTATGCCTCATCCATTTTCACCAACGTTGCCAAAACTGAAATTGTCAAACTCAACACCTGTTACAATCAAACTGCAAAATTTGCTACCGGTGCCCCCTACTGAGCCCACCACTGCCATTCCTTAAACAACTTGGCTGGCTTGAATTCCCTAATCTCCTAAATTATCATTAACTTTCCTTTGCCCATAATCTTCTACTACTCCCCGACAAAACTCCAGGTCTGGCCCATCTACTAGAACTACAAGCTAAAACTAGACAACTTCACTCTAGCCACAAAAAAATAATCAAAGTTACCAAGACCAACAACACAACAGGGGACTCCCTCTTCCCTAACTACATAGGCAACATTTGGAACACCCTACCTACTGCTATTACCTCAGCAGGCTCAAAGATTACCTTTAAAAGACTTGACTCCTGAAAGAACACCTAAAGCACGCGTGGATATGCACGTTCCCCACCCTCTCCCCTTACTCTTGCCCTCTGACTTCAGCTTCATCATCAAAAGAATGCAACTTCTCTAGCTTCCTTCCAGTTCCACCTCTAATTCTAACCCCCTAGTCAATACCCATAGGTCACTGCTAGGACACTCTTGTTGTCTATCCACTACACTTTTCTCTTTACACCTCTACTCTTACTCTATACTAAGCTACTTACTCCTGCTTTTCTTACTTAACCTGTTATCCAATTTCCCATCTCTGTCTCTTCTATTGCTACTATACTCCCTACTATGTCTAATCTTTGCTCTCTTTGTTGCTATAGTCACTACTGTGGTTAATGCTCACAAGTCAACTGTATAAAGCATAAAATGCAGCCCCTACTAACAATGTCCACCATTATGTAATGCCTCAACCTAAAACTGTAAAAGATGTGTCCAGTCTATGTAAATATGTTAAATCTTAAGCTTCAATGCTATGTTACTAGTCAATGTTAAGTTTGGTACTATGTACATTTGAATGTTCTGTATACACCTTATATTTTGCTTAAAATTTAACTGTGGTGCTTTTCTCCCTGGGCCTCTGCTAAAAATGGATATGCATCCCGTCGGACTTCCTGGTCAACAAATGTAAAATAAATAATAATAAATGTTCAGCTGTCCCTTATTACTTCTAATGTCCTTTCTTGTTTCTAAGTAAATCTACTTAAAAGGACCATCCACCACTGTACTACATGAGCCATTTAGGGTAGGACATTTAAAGTTAACTATCATCATGGGTTACTCACCCTCCCCAATAGCACAGAACTAATGGTCTGAGCTTCAACATATGGGCTGGATGCACAGGACAGCCCATCTGCATTTTGGTAACTGTGGTCTGGCTGATGAATAATATGAAATATGAAAGGCTGTGGCAGCATAACTCTCAAGTGACCCTGATTTTGACTCAGATTTTAGCTCTGTCCCTCTTAATCCCTCCTAAAACTGGTGACTTTTGGAAAAAAGGTAGTGAATTACACAATAAATAATGACAATAATTAGAGTTATAGACTTCTTTTACTTCAGAAAATATATGTCAATTTACATTCTTTCTTCCTGTCACCATCACAAGTTAATAGTACTAATATCTTAAAAGTGTCCCTGATTATTTCTGGATTTGTTCCTGATTCTGTTGAGATTTGTCCCTTATTGGTTGAGAGCTATGTGTGGCAGTCGGCAACTTGGCACTCACTTTGATAGCTTTGAGTTATTGTCCTTGTGTCAGAATAGCCATTGAAGTGGAGGCACAAACTGTGATCAGAACAAACATTACAACAGATAATATTTCAGGGTGGTGAAGGGGCACTTAATGGATAAACACTGTTATTCTATTGCTGAGTAGTGTTTCTCTGCATTACTAAACCTCCTACTACTAAAACATATGGGTTGCTCCTCCTCCTCCTCTACAAACTGAGACAAAATGGCATCTTTGCCGAGCCCTGAGGCAGCCATATGAACTAGGAATTATTTTGAATATTCAGGAGTTATGGGTATATGGGCTCTGATTACAACCTATTCTTTAGTGTCTAAAGGCTTGAAATACTGCATTTGACCTCTTTACCTTTAGTGGAGTCTTAACCTCCACTCATGTAAGTCAGGGGGCAAGCAGTACTGGCAAAATCAGGAACAAACGTTAAATAATAGCTAGTCTGGAGAAAAACAAGCTCTTACTTGCTCTTTATTGGTTAGTATGAGCCAGCTTTGCACTGCTTCCACTTTTTCAGATTGTGATTTTACAAGTCCTTGGCTTATCACATAGCACATTTAGCAGGTTTCTGAAATCCCTAATTTGTACTTAGTTTGATTAGCCATTAATTCAGCCTAACACAGAGAGTTTAAAATGGCTTGGGCTTTGGGTAAATGGCTCTTCCAGTCTTCAGAAAATATTATAATATCATCCAAGTATGCTTATACATATCTGTTGTGAGGTCTAAGAATTTTGTCCACTAGTCTCTGGAATGCTGTAGGTACTCCATGGAGATCCAAATGCAACTCTTTATAATGGAAAAGCCCATCAGGTGGGGAAAATCCCACTTTTCTTTAAAGTCTGGGGTAAGTTGACTTTGCCAATATATCTGATTAAGTCTAAAGTGGACAGAAACCTAATCTTGTCTAGTTTTTCAATCAGTTAGTCCTCTCATGGCTTACGATATAAATCAATTTTTGATTTACTGTTTAGCTTCCTGAAGCCACTGCAAACTTTTATAGACCCTTCACACCTGGGGGGGATGTACAATGGGAGCATTCTTCTATAACCCCAAGCTTAAGCATCTTTGGTACCTCATCCCTAACTGTTTGACAATGGGACTTTCATATTTATTATTGTTAATATTGTTTGAAATGTCCTTTTTCTGCAAGTATGGTCTCTGTGTTATGCTAAATTAAATGTCTTTACCAAGCAGCTTTGTGAATGAGTCCCTATATCTGAGTCTAAATTCTTTCACTTCTTATTTCCAACAGACTGATAGTATCTCTCCTAGTCTGTCTTTGGAACATGATGTGGGAACCTTAACTTCCCTAGCAAAAACACTTACTTTGGGTCTATATTAGAACATCGAAGTTTCAAAACTTTGAATGTTCTAATATCGACCCCTATTCAGCGAAAGCTGAAAATATCGAAGCAACAGAAAAACAAATTTTTTCCTAGGGAAAGAATTCGGTTGTCCATTTCTGTTGCTTCAGTATTTTCAGTGCTGTGGTGGAAAGTTACAGGTCAGGTTCAGGTAAATGCGCGATTGAGTGCGGGTTAGGTTACTTAGGGTTAGGGTGCGGGTTAGGTATGTGTGCGATTGTGTGGATGTGAGGGTTAGGGCGGGTTAGGTGAGTTAGGGTTAGGGTGCGGGTTAGGTATGTGTGCGACTGTGTGGACGTGAGGGTTAGGGCGGGTAGGTGAGTTAGGGTTAGGGCCCAGGTCAGGTAAGTGTGCGATTGTGTGGACGTGAGGGTTAGGGCGGGGTAGGTGAGTTTGTGTTAGGGTGCGGGTGAGGTGAGTGTGCGATAGTGACAGCCCTATGGTTAGGGTTTGGGTTAAGGTAAGTGGATAGTTAGTGGTGTGTGTGTGTGTATAGTTTAGTGTAGGGTTAGGTGTAAGATTTTAGGTGTATGTGTGTGGATTGCTGTTTGTTTGGTGTGCTTGTGTTGTGTGTATATGTTTTGGAACAGCAAATTTTTTCCCTAGGAAAAAATTCGCTGTTCTGTATGTTCCAGGTTTTCAGCTTTCGCTGAATAGGGGTCAATATTAGAACATTCGAAGTTTTGAAATTTCAATGTTCTAATATAGACCCCTTACTTCAGTAACTTCAATAGAAGTTTCTCTCAGTGGTTTCAGAACATTTATGTAATATAATTGCTTTGGTTTCTTTTTCCCCAGTTGTCTCACCTTATAATGTACTTCATACACTTTGTTATTACAAAAATGCCTTGTTACTTTGCAAGGAACTTGTTTTAGTAGCAAATACAAATATAAGAACCTTATCTCCTTCTCTGAATTCTCTCAGACATATTTATGTTACATGTTCTCTGCTGTACCTCTTGAACCTTCTCCACATGTTCTCATACTATAGGCATCACAATTTTTAATCTGGTCTGAAGATCTTAAACTGTCCTATCACACCTTTAATGGGAGTGTTTTCTTCCTTCCAAGTCTCTTTACTTATATCCAGCTAGACTCAGTGGTATCTGCCATACAACAGTTTAAATAGTATAACTCCAGCTGAACCTTGGGGTACTTCTCTTACAGCAAAGAGAATATATGTTAACAGCTGGTCCCAGTTTTTCCCATCTATCTCTATAGCCATTCATAACATAGACTTTAAAGTTTTGTTAAAGCATTCAACTAGGCCAGGGTCTGCAACCTGTGGCTCTGGAGCTGCATGTGGCTCTTCCAGCCCTCGGGAGTGGCTCCCTGTAGCAATGAAAAATAATGGCCTGTCTACCACACACACACACACACACACACACACACACACACACACACACACACACACACACACACACACATACACTCACACAGCGATTGAACGATGGACTTTAAATCTTGCTCTTATAAACTTATAAACTTGCTAGAATAACATGATTTCTGTTGCCATGCATTCCACACATACAGAGCAATCAAGAGATCCCCTGGCAGCAGCAGGAGCATCTCCTGAAAGGTTTCCATACTTCTCAAAGTCTTAGCAAAGAAATCTGGACAGAGCCACAAATAAAGAGGAACAAATGAACAAAAATAGGGATGGACTTTAAATATTGCTCTTATAAACTCAGAAACCTGCTAGAATAACATGGTTTCTGTTCATATGCATTTACACACACACACACAAACACACACACACACACACACACACACACACGCACACACACACACACACACACACACGCACATACACACACACACACACACACACACACACACACACACACACACACACACACATACACACACACTACACACACACACAGTTGCTTCTCAGCTGTGCAGATTTTCGCGAGAATGTCCTGACTTTTGCCTCATATTTTTGGTCTGTTTCTCATAAAATTGTGGCTTTCTGGCAAATCAGTGAGGGCTGAAGTCAGAAAAATATAGACCTTTGAATTTCAGACTTTATACCCTTCCGAAAATTCATGCTAATGCAAAATATGTTATTCCATCAACTTTCTAAGTTTGAAAGAGCAATATTCAAAAAGTTGTGTCCTTATTTTTGGGCCTTTCTGCCCCACTATTTATGGCTTTGTCCAGATTGTTCTAAGAGGTTGAGGGATATCTCATACACACACACACACACACACACACACACACACACACACACACACACACACACACACACACACACACACACACACAGCGATCGAGCAATCCCAACAAAGGAACAAAAATGAGGACGGATTTTTAAATACTGCTCTTATAAACTTAGTTATTTTATATTTAGGATAATAACTATTTATAAAACTTTATATGCTGTGTTATCTTCATTTTAGGGGTCAAATAGGTTTTCTGGCTCCAGATGAATTTTATTTGGTGGGAGAGGGGCGAAAATGGCTCTTTTGATAGTGAAGGTTGCAGACGTCTGAACTAGGCCATCTGTCTGAGTGGGATATAAAGATGTCATTAGCTATTTTATTTTAATTACTAGAAAATGGAAATCAAAATCTCAACCAACTATACAGTAACTTAAGGACTGAATATTGTATATGAGATAAAAATAACTGGAGGAGAGATCTTAAAAAAGGAAGGAGCAAATTCAAAGCAATTATCAAGAGAAAGAGGAATAATCTCTAATGAAAGGCAAGAACTGAACAATGTGTGTAATTGTGGAGTGAATGAAAACTGATAAACTGTATACTGTAAGAAAATAAAGTAATTGTTAGTATGTTATGTATCTTTTCTATTACTGTATATGTGCCTACGTGACATTTTAAAACAAGTCCTGTTTAATTAAATATATTTTTAAAAAACATAGGTTGGATACTGTCCTTTGGCATTCAGGGCAGACTGCACAAAAAGTTCTTTACCTCTTTCATAATACCAGTCCAATAATGTCTAGTCACAACTCTAGGCTTTGTTTTGTCCATTCCTAAAGCCTCCCAAAATGTGGCTAAGTGCTAATATAATTTACGATTGTTAGAAAATGTTTCGAAATTAATAAATGGCTCAGCATCTGTCTTTGGTAACTGTATACAGAAGAAAAAATACTTAATCTAGAGTAGGGTTATATATTGCTCCTGTTCTGTTATTTTGGTTCCTGATCTGCTCTATCATTGTTGTCGCTTGCTCTACTTAGGGATTATTTTCCTCTGAGATTTCTTAACATCATGTGACTTATCTGGAGATCACCCCTGTCATTATTTTCCTCCATATTCTGATGTGAAGCAGAGGCAGTGACTTCTCCTACAAGTAAAGTACAGGCTTTCCTATTCATCTGAGTTATCCTTTATTAAGAATAATTAATGAAAATAATTTTCTTCCCTAAGGGTACTATATGTTTCCCTATCTCTTCCTTGGTTATGGTTTTTGGTTTCCCCATAGATTCTGGCTTCTTTTTCTGGCTGGATCACTGCAGTAATACAGCAAAGATAATCTTACAACTTTGTTCTGGGCCCCCTATTTCTTTTTGTGCAACATGAGACCAATATGTCCTTTCCTCAGCTTCTGTTCCTAGCTCCCTTAGCGTATTCCTAACTAGGAGCCTTTCTCTGTTTGTCTATTTATTTATTTATTTATTTGCATTTGTTTACTGGGAAGGTCCACTGGGTCAAAGGTACCCTTTTCAGTGGAGGCCCGGGGATACAAGCTCCACAATGAATAATACATACATAGAATAGAAAACTTTAAGAACAATAATTTAAAAAAAAAATTCACACATTTGAATAGTAAGCAGTAACAGAGTAGGATACTACTGTAGCGCACCCGCAGGTGTAGCTGAAGAGATATGGGTTCCTTCCTACCTGACTCTGGTGACACCCCTATTAGGCACAACACACCAAGGTGGCAAGAGGGACAGATTTTATTCTAGGTGACACATCTAGTTTAAAAAGGCAATAGCTCAACCATAAACAAATTATTTCAATAGTGCACCAGTTAGTAATAAGGCAAGGTGAGAATATGCATGCAACGAAAACATACATTCACCCTCTTCCTCAGAACTCAACAGAAGAAGGTCTTGACATTCAAACATGCGCAAAGATGGCAATATCAATGAGCAGTAAATCTTTATAATGCAGCAATACAAACACAGGAAAAAATGCAATGTCATTAAGCAATAAAAGAGTCATAATACAAATATGAGAAAATGCGATGTCATTGAGCAGTAAAGATTCTTTAAGGCAGCAGTACTAACATGGCAAGATGCATTATCATTGAACAATAAAGATTTATAGTGCCACAATACAAATATGACAGAATGCAATGTCATTCAGCAGTACTAACACCCGCTACCCCCTTGATCAATTCTAAACAGACCAACTATGAAACACTCTATTATACCTTTTTCACTGGCCAGTGATTACTTACAGTCTTGCTGCCGGCATGATGGGGCCCAAGTTGGAGCTCATATGGATCCAGTTATTTGTAATCCACAAAGCATTAAAGGGGGGGGAAATCACAATCTTATAAAAATATAAAATGACAAGCAGAGCCTCTCACCACTCTGTCGAGAATATCCTAGTGACCAGGCACCGTGGTTCCTCTGATGAGAAAAGTAGAAAATCACCTACCAGAACTCTGGTAATCATCTATGGTTTCTCGGTACCAGGCCCAAGGGAACTCTTTTTCTTGCTGACTCATAGCAGGCGTTGAACTACTGGTTTCAGACTTCTCTCCTGATTCCACAAAATACCATATCCAGGATTTCAGCAAGAGACAGACATAATCTGCTACTTCACTTCCCTGTCCCAAAACACTAGAAAAGAAAATCCAGTCATGCTGCAAGGCCCTTTTTCCCTTCAGCTCCGTGTTTCAGTCTTCCCTCCTTCTGCTAATGTTCCAGAATCCTCTTTGACTTTCAAAACTGTCTTTTATATTCCTGAAAAGGAGCTCCACCTTGTGGTGTAATGGAAAACTACAGTCTATTACTTCTACATGATACAGTGGGAGCTACACTCTCCCCCCACTTGAAAATCTTGGGTCCCCCCAAGTCAAAGGTAGATTAGCAGAAAATATTTACAAACACTAATGTACCATCAATTGAACAATATTTTTGCATTCAAAAGTTACATTCCACCAAGGGTAATCAGATTAATGCTCAACTTGGGATGGGGTGTCACCACTGGAGTAGGAGGTACAGGGATTATGAGCACAGACCCTCTGATGAGCTGTGGTCACAGGTTCCTGTGTACTATGTCCCAAACTGTTATAGGTAAGTCTCTGTGTGAGCTGAATCAGTCTCTGCAGTTTTGGTTCAGATGAGACAGCTAAGGAATTTTGCTCGGAAGGTTTGTCACTCACATCACATTCAATGTGTAGTTCATCAGTAGGCATATTGTCTACTTCTAAAATCTTCTCTTGTATAACTTCACTTTCGTTTTCCATAATGGTATGACTATCCTCAGCACTATTTTCTGAAGTTTGCATAGCAGGGCCTCCATCAGTATCAGGTTCTGCAAGAGGCACAGAAACATTACTTAGTCTGTTGTTAGGTCTGGGCTGCTTAAAATGACAAGGAATGAATTCCGGTGCATTTACATTGAGATTACAGCCCACAGGGTCTTGAACACCCTCATAAAAAAGCCCACTGAAACCCCAGTCATCATCACCATCCTCCTCTTCTTCAGCTGGAGGAAGCATAGGCTCTTGAATACTGGAGAGGATAGTTTCTCTCTGCCTTAGCCTTCTGGATCGCCTTGAGTTAGGCTTCCACTGAGCCATTCTGGGTTCTGGATTCATGCGTCTCACTGATTTTGCCAAAGGCATTACGTTGTTTTGGTGCCAGGTTTTTATGGGTCCTTCTTTCCCCTCAGGGCAAACTTGGTAGACAGGTATATTAGGTAGCTGAGAACAAATTATATAACTCTCAGATCCCCAGCGGTCAGCTAGTTTATGCTTTCCTTGTAGTCCCAAATTTCTCAAAAGAATTCTGTCCCCTGGTTGCAAGTCATACATCTTTACTTTTTTGTCATAGTGAGCCTTGTTTTGCTGATGTCTTTGTCCTGTTGATTTTTCAGCAAGCTCATAAGCCTGTCTGAGTTTCTTCTTGAGTCTGTCCACATAACTGCTGTGAGATCACACTGGTGTATCATCAGGTGTGATTCCAAAGGTGATGTCAACAGGAAGACGAGCTTCTCTTCCAAACATTAGGAAGTAAGGCGAGAATCCTGTAGCATCATTTTTAGTATTGTTGTAAGCATGCACCACTGTGGCCACATGTCTACTCCATTAACACTTCTTCTCAGCAGATAGTGTCCCCAACATGTCTAGTAAAGTTCTGTTGAAATGCTCAGGCTGAGGATGCCCTTGAGGATGATAAGGCGGCTTTTTTGGACTCCCAACAGAGTGAGTAGTTCATGTACAAGCTTGCTCTCAAAATCACGTCCTTGATCAGAGTGTATCCTTTTTGGCAGGCCATAGTGTATAAAGAACTTCTCAACTAGTAGTTTTGCCACTGTAATAGCTTTCTGATCGTGAGGAGAAATGCTTGAGCATACCTGGTATAGTGGTCTGTCACCACCAGCAGATTACTGATCCTGCCTTCATCCGGTTCAATGCACAGAAAATCTGTACAGACCAGTTCCATGGGTCTACTACTTTCCATTTGACCCAATGAGGTAGCTCTGTTCGGTAGAGTCTTTCTCTGAATGTAACGAAGACATGTACGACAATAATCCTCAACATTTTGGTTCATGCATGGCCAGTAGAACCTGTCTCGTACCAGTCCCATAGTTCTGTCATAACCAAGATGACCATGTTCATCATGCAATGACCAGAGTACTACTTCTCTATACTTCTGAGGAAGCAACAATTGCCATTTTCACTGCCGAGTGCACTAGGAGATTTCCTATACTCTAGTCCATTCTGTATCTGGAGTCTGTCCCATTCTTTGGCCAAAAGTCTTGCCAGAGGATGAATATCCATGTGAAGCATATTAACTTGTTTCTTCTCTAAAGTAGCTACCACCAGCTGACCTAAGGGGTCTTCTCTTTGATCTCTCCTGAGGTCACTGTTACTCAAAGCTGGTAGTGACAAAGTCTGCAAAGTGACCAGATTACATTAAGCTTGGGGTATGCTTGCTGCAGATAGACCCAACTTCTGGGCCCAACATTCAGTGTGTTGATAACAGGTTGCAATCTGACACATAGCTCTCACCCCTGGTGCTGGAATTTCCACCCATTCATCATCAGGGTGTAAATCTCCCTGAGTTCTTCTGGACAAACCATCAGCATCTCCATTTTCGTGTTCTGGGAGGTATTTCAAACTGAAATTATAGTTGCATAGAGCTGCCATCCATCTGTGGCCAGTAGCATCTAGCTTTGCAGTGGTCTAAATGTATGTCAGAGGATTGTTGTCAGTCTGCACTTTAAATTCAGCCCCATAGAGATAGTCATGCAGCTTGTCCACTACCGCCCACTTTAAGGCAAGGAATTCCAACTTGTGTGCAGGGTAGTTTCTTTCTGTGGGGATAAACTCTGACTGATAAAAGCCACAGGTCTCAGCTTCTTGTCATACTCCTGGTAAAGGACTCCTCCTAAGCCATCCCTGCTAGCATCTACATGTAAAGTGTATGGCTTTGCAGAGTCAGCATATGCCAGCACAGGGGCATGTGTGAGGCAATACTTAAGCTGTTCAAATGACTCTTCGCACTCAGGAACCCAACGACTCCCAATGAGTTCTTTAGAATCTCTCAGTCCCTTAGGCTTTTTCACAAGGATATCTTCATCTGTTTCATCTGCTTTCTCATAATTTCGAAGCAAATGATTGAGGGGCCTTGCTATCTTTGAAAATCCTTCCACAAACTTTCTATAGTAATTGCAGAACCCCAGGAAAGATCGCAGCTCTGTGATGGTTTTGGGTCTGGGCCAAGATGTCACCGCTTCAGCTTTGCAGGGATCTGTGGATATTCCATTTGCAGACACTACATGTCTCACATAGGTCACTGAAGGTTGGAAGAACTTGCATTTGTCCAATGACAGCTTCAGGTCTTCCTTCTCAATCCTGTCTAATACCTGCATCAGTCTTTATTCGTGCTCCTCCTTCCCTAGCAAAACACTTACTTTGGGTCTATATTAGAACATCGAAGTTTCAAAACTTTGAATGTTCTAATATCACCCCTATTCATGCAGCTGAATATCACAACAGAAAACAAATTTTTTCCTAGGGAAAGAATTCGGTTGTCCATTTCTGTTGCTTCAGTATTTTCAGTGCTGTGGTGGAAAGTTACAGGTCAGGTTCAGGTAAATGCGCGATTGAGTGCGGGTTAGGTTACTTAGGGTTAGGGTGCGGGTTAGGTATGTGTGCGATTGTGTGGATGTGAGGGTTAGGGCGGGTTAGGTGAGTTAGGGTTAGGGTGCGGGTTAGGTATGTGTGCGACTGTGTGGACGTGAGGGTTAGGGCGGGTAGGTGAGTTAGGGTTAGGGCCCAGGTCAGGTAAGTGTGCGATTGTGTGGACGTGAGGGTTAGGGCGGGGTAGGTGAGTTTGTGTTAGGGTGCGGGTGAGGTGAGTGTGCGATAGTGACAGCCCTATGGTTAGGGTTTGGGTTAAGGTAAGTGGATAGTTAGTGGTGTGTGTGTGTGTATAGTTTAGTGTAGGGTTAGGTGTAAGATTTTAGGTGTATGTGTGTGGATTGCTGTTTGTTTGGTGTGCTTGTGTTGTGTGTATATGTTTTGGAACAGCAAATTTTTTCCCTAGGAAAAAATTCGCTGTTCTGTATGTTCCAGGTTTTCAGCTTTCGCTGAATAGGGGTCAATATTAGAACATTCGAAGTTTTGAAATTTCAATGTTCTAATATAGACCCCTTACTTCAGTAACTTCAATAGAAGTTTCTCTCAGTGGTTTCAGAACATTTATGTAATATAATTGCTTTGGTTTCTTTTTCCCCAGTTGTCTCACCTTATAATGTACTTCATACACTTTGTTATTACAAAAATGCCTTGTTACTTTGCAAGGAACTTGTTTTAGTAGCAAATACAAATATAAGAACCTTATCTCCTTCTCTGAATTCTCTCAGACATATTTATGTTACATGTTCTCTGCTGTACCTCTTGAACCTTCTCCACATGTTCTCATACTATAGGCATCACAATTTTTAATCTGGTCTGAAGATCTTAAACTGTCCTATCACACCTTTAATGGGAGTGTTTTCTTCCTTCCAAGTCTCTTTACTTATATCCAGCTAGACTCAGTGGTATCTGCCATACAACAGTTTAAATAGTATAACTCCAGCTGAACCTTGGGGTACTTCTCTTACAGCAAAGAGAATATATGTTAACAGCTGGTCCCAGTTTTTCCCATCTATCTCTATAGCCATTCATAACATAGACTTTAAAGTTTTGTTAAAGCATTCAACTAGGCCAGGGGTCTGCAACCTGTGGCTCTGGAGCTGCATGTGGCTCTTCCACCCCTCTGCAGTGGCTCCCTGTAGCTTTGAAAAATAATGGCCTGTCTACCACACACACACACACACACACACACACACACACACACACACACACACACACACACACACACACACACATACACTCACACAGCGATTGAACGATGGACTTTAAATCTTGCTCTTATAAACTTATAAACTTGCTAGAATAACATGATTTCTGTTGCCATGCATTCCACACATACAGAGCAATCAAGAGATCCCCTGGCAGCAGCAGGAGCATCTCCTGAAAGGTTTCCATACTTCTCAAAGTCTTAGCAAAGAAATCTGGACAGAGCCACAAATAAAGGGGAACAAATGAACAAAAATAGGGATGGACTTTAAATATTGCTCTTATAAACTCAGAAACCTGCTAGAATAACATGGTTTCTGTTCATATGCATTTTACACACACACACACACGCACACACACACACACACACACACACACACACACACACACACACGCACACACACACACACACACACACACACACACACACACACACACACACACACACACACACACACACATACACACACACTACACACACACACAGTTGCTTCTCAGCTGTGCAGATTTTCGCAGAATGTCCTGACTTTTGCCTCATATTTTTGGTCTGTTTCTCATAAAATTGTGGCTTTCTGGCAAATCAGTGAGGGCTGAAGTCAGAAAAATATAGACCTTTGAATTTCAGACTTTATACCCTTCAGAAAATTCATGCTAATGCAAAATGTGTTATTCTATCAACTTTCTAAGTTTGAAAGAGCAATATTCAAAAAGTGTCCTTATTTTTGGGCCTTTGTGCCCCACTATTTATGACTTTGTCCAGATTGTTCTAAGAGGTTGAGGGATATCTCATACACACACACACACACACACACACACACACACACACACACACACACACACACACACACACACACACACACAGCGATCGAGCAATCCCAACAAAGGAACAAAAATGAGGACGGATTTTTAAATACTGCTCTTATAAACTTAGTTATTTTATATTTAGGATAATAACTATTTATAAAACTTTATATGCTGTGTTATCTTCATTTTAGGGGTCAAATAGGTTTTCTGGCTCCAGATGAATTTTATTTGGTGGGAGAGGGGCGAAAATGGCTCTTTTGATAGTGAAGGTTGCAGACGTCTGAACTAGGCCATCTGTCTGAGTGGGATATAAAGATGTCATTAGCTATTTTATTTTAATTACTAGAAAATGGAAATCAAAATCTCAACCAACTATACAGTAACTTAAGGACTGAATATTGTATATGAGATAAAAATAACTGGAGGAGAGATCTTAAAAAAGGAAGGAGCAAATTCAAAGCAATTATCAAGAGAAAGAGGAATAATCTCTAATGAAAGGCAAGAACTGAACAATGTGTGTAATTGTGGAGTGAATGAAAACTGATAAACTGTATACTGTAAGAAAATAAAGTAATTGTTAGTATGTTATGTATCTTTTCTATTACTGTATATGTGCCTACGTGACATTTTAAAACAAGTCCTGTTTAATTAAATATATTTTTAAAAAACATAGGTTGGATACTGTCCTTTGGCATTCAGGGCAGACTGCACAAAAAGTTCTTTACCTCTTTCATAATACCAGTCCAATAATGTCTAGTCACAACTCTAGGCTTTGTTTTGTCCATTCCTAAAGCCTCCCAAAATGTGGCTAAGTGCTAATATAATTTACGATTGTTAGAAAATGTTTCGAAATTAATAAATGGCTCAGCATCTGTCTTTGGTAACTGTATACAGAAGAAAAATACTTAATCTAGAGTAGGGTTATATATTGCTCCTGTTCTGTTATTTTGGTTCCTGATCTGCTCTATCATTGTTGTCGCTTGCTCTACTTAGGGATTATTTTCCTCTGAGATTTCTTAACATCATGTGACTTATCTGGAGATCACCCCTGTCATTATTTTCCTCCATATTCTGATGTGAAGCAGAGGCAGTGACTTCTCCTACAAGTAAAGTACAGGCTTTCCTATTCATCTGAGTTATCCTTTATTAAGAATAATTAATGAAAATAATTTTCTTCCCTAAGGGTACTATATGTTTCCCTATCTCTTCCTTGGTTATGGTTTTTGGTTTCCCCATAGATTCTGGCTTCTTTTTCTGGCTGGATCACTGCAGTAATACAGCAAAGATAATCTTACAACTTTGTTCTGGGCCCCTATTTCTTTTTGTGCAACATGAGACCAATATGTCCTTTCCTCAGCTTCTGTTCCTAGCTCCCTTAGCGTATTCCTAACTAGGAGCCTTTCTCTGTTTGTCTATTTATTTATTTATTTATTTGCATTTGTTTACTGGGAAGGTCCACTGGGTCAAAGGTACCCTTTTCAGTGGAGGCCCGGGGATACAAGCTCCACAATGAATAATACATACATAGAATAGAAAACTTTAAGAACAATAATTTAAAAAAAAAAATTCACACATTTGAATAGTAAGCAGTAACAGAGTAGGATACTACTGTAGCGCACCCGCAGGTGTAGCTGAAGAGATATGGGTTCCTTCCTATCTGACTCTGGTGACACCCCTATTAGGCACAACACACCAAGGTGGCAAGAGGGACAGATTTTATTCTAGGTGACACATCTAGTTTAAAAAGGCAATAGCTCAACCATAAACAAATTATTTCAATAGTGCACCAGTTAGTAATAAGGCAAGGTGAGAATATGCATGCAACGAAAACATACATTCACCCTCTTCCTCAGAACTCAACAGAAGAAGGTCTTGACATTCAAACATGCGCAAAGATGGCAATATCAATGAGCAGTAAATCTTTATAATGCAGCAATACAAACACAGGAAAAAATGCAATGTCATTAAGCAATAAAAGAGTCATAATACAAATATGAGAAAATGCGATGTCATTGAGCAGTAAAGATTCTTTAAGGCAGCAGTACTAACATGGCAAGATGCATTATCATTGAACAATAAAGATTTATAGTGCCACAATACAAATATGACAGAATGCAATGTCATTCAGCAGTACTAACACCCGCTACCCCCTTGATCAATTCTAAACAGACCAACTATGAAACACTCTATTATACCTTTTTCACTGGCCAGTGATTACTTACAGTCTTGCTGCCGGCATGATGGGGCCCAAGTTGGAGCTCATATGGATCCAGTTATTTGTAATCCACAAAGCATTAAAGGGGGGGGGAATCACAATCTTATAAAAATATAAAATGACAAGCAGAGCCTCTCACCACTCTGTCGAGAATATCCTAGTGACCAGGCACCGTGGTTCCTCTGATGAGAAAAGTAGAAAATCACCTACCAGAACTCTGGTAATCATCTATGGTTTCTCGGTACCAGGCCCAAGGGAACTCTTTTTCTTGCTGACTCATAGCAGGCGTTGAACTACTGGTTTCAGACTTCTCTCCTGATTCCACAAAATACCATATCCAGGATTTCAGCAAGAGACAGACATAATCTGCTACTTCACTTCCCTGTCCCAAAACACTAGAAAAGAAAATCCAGTCATGCTGCAAGGCCCTTTTTCCCTTCAGCTCCGTGTTTCAGTCTTCCCTCCTTCTGCTAATGTTCCAGAATCCTCTTTGACTTTCAAAACTGTCTTTTATATTCCTGAAAAGGAGCTCCACCTTGTGGTGTAATGGAAAACTACAGTCTATTACTTCTACATGATACAGTGGGAGCTACACTCTCCCCCCACTTGAAAATCTTGGGTCCCCCCAAGTCAAAGGTAGATTAGCAGATAATATTTACAAACACTAATGTACCATCAATTGAACAATATTTTTGCATTCAAAAGTTACATTCCACCAAGGGTAATCAGATTAATGCTCAACTTGGGATGGGGTGTCACCACTGGAGTAGGAGGTACAGGGATTATGAGCGCAGACCCTCTGATGAGCTGTGGTCACAGTTTCCTGTGTACTATGTCCCAAACTGTTATAGGTAAGTCTCTGTGTGAGCTGAATCAGTCTCTGCAGTTTTGGTTCAGATGAGACAGCTAAGGAATTTTGCTCGGAAGGTTTGTCACTCACATCACATTCAATGTGTAGTTCATCAGTAGGCATATTGTCTACTTCTAAAATCTTCTCTTGTATAACTTCACTTTCGTTTTCCATAATGGTATGACTATCCTCAGCACTATTTTCTGAAGTTTGCATAGCAGGGCCTCCATCAGTATCAGGTTCTGCAAGAGGCACAGAAACATTACTTAGTCTGTTGTTAGGTCTGGGCTGCTTAAAATGACAAGGAATGAATTCCGGTGCATTTACATTGAGATTACAGCCCACAGGGTCTTGAACACCCTCATAAAAAGCCCACTGAAACCCCAGTCATCATCACCATCCTCCTCTTCTTCAGCTGGAGGAAGCATAGGCTCTTGAATACTGGAGAGGATAGTTCTCTCTGCCTTAGCCTTCTGGATCGCCTTGAGTTAGGCTTCCACTGAGCCATTCTGGGTTCTGGATTCATGCGTCTCACTGATTTTGCCAAAGGCATTACGTTGTTTTGGTGCCAGGTTTTTATGGGTCCTTCTTTCCCCTCAGGGCAAACTTGGTAGACAGGTATATTAGGTAGCTGAGAACAAATTATATAACTCTCAGATCCCCAGCGGTCAGCTAGTTTATGCTTTCCTTGTAGTCCCAAATTTCTCAAAAGAATTCTGTCCCTGGTTGCAAGTCATACATCTTTACTTTTTTGTCATAGTGAGCCTTGTTTTGCTGATGTCTTTGTCCTGTTGATTTTTCAGCAAGCTCATAAGCCTGTCTGAGTTTCTTCTTGAGTCTGTCCACATAACTGCTGTGAGATCACACTGGTGTATCATCAGGTGTGATTCCAAAGGTGATGTCAACAGGAAGACGAGCTTCTCTTCCAAACATTAGGAAGTAAGGCGAGAATCCTGTAGCATCATTTTTAGTATTGTTGTAAGCATGCACCACTGTGGCCACATGTCTACTCCATTAACACTTCTTCTCAGCAGATAGTGTCCCCAACATGTCTAGTAAAGTTCTGTTGAAATGCTCAGGCTGAGGATGCCCTTGAGGATGATAAGGCGGCTTTTTTGGACTCCCAACAGAGTGAGTAGTTCATGTACAAGCTTGCTCTCAAAATCACGTCCTTGATCAGAGTGTATCCTTTTTGGCAGGCCATAGTGTATAAAGAACTTCTCAACTAGTAGTTTTGCCACTGTAATAGCTTTCTGATCGTGAGGAGAAATGCTTGAGCATACCTGGTATAGTGGTCTGTCACCACCAGCAGATTACTGATCCTGCCTTCATCCGGTTCAATGCACAGAAAATCTGTACAGACCAGTTCCATGGGTCTACTACTTTCCATTTGACCCAATGAGGTAGCTCTGTTCGGTAGAGTCTTTCTCTGAATGTAACGAAGACATGTACGACAATAATCCTCAACATTTTGGTTCATGCATGGCCAGTAGAACCTGTCTCGTACCAGTCCCATAGTTCTGTCATAACCAAGATGACCATGTTCATCATGCAATGACCAGAGTACTACTTCTCTATACTTCTGAGGAAGCAACAATTGCCATTTTTCACTGCCGAGTGCACTAGGAGATTTCCTATACTCTAGTCCATTCTGTATCTGGAGTCTGTCCCATTCTTTGGCCAAAAGTCTTGCCAGAGGATGAATATCCATGTGAAGCATATTAACTTGTTTCTTCTCTAAAGTAGCTACCACCAGCTGACCTAAGGGGTCTTCTCTTTGATCTCTCCTGAGGTCACTGTTACTCAAAGCTGGTAGTGACAAAGTCTGCAAAGTGACCAGATTACATTAAGCTTGGGGTATGCTTGCTGCAGATAGACCCAACTTCTGGGCCCAACATTCAGTGTGTTGATAACAGGTTGCAATCTGACACATAGCTCTCACCCCTGGTGCTGGAATTTCCACCCATTCATCATCAGGGTGTAAATCTCCCTGAGTTCTTCTGGACAAACCATCAGCATCTCCATTTTCGTGTTCTGGGAGGTATTTCAAACTGAAATTATAGTTGCATAGAGCTGCCATCCATCTGTGGCCAGTAGCATCTAGCTTTGCAGTGGTCTAAATGTATGTCAGAGGATTGTTGTCAGTCTGCACTTTAAATTCAGCCCCATAGAGATAGTCATGCAGCTTGTCCACTACGCCCACTTTAAGGCAAGGAATTCCAACTTGTGTGCAGGGTAGTTTCTTTCTGTGGGGATAAACTCTGACTGATAAAAGCCACAGGTCTCAGCTTCTTGTCATACTCCTGGTAAAGGACTCCTCCTAAGCCATCCCTGCTAGCATCTACATGTAAAGTGTATGGCTTTGCAGAGTCAGCATATGCCAGCACAGGGGCATGTGTGAGGCAATACTTAAGCTGTTCAAATGACTCTTCGCACTCAGGAACCCAACGACTCCCAATGAGTTCTTTAGAATCTCTCAGTCCCTTAGGCTTTTTCACAAGGATATCTTCATCTGTTTCATCTGCTTTCTCATAATTTCGAAGCAAATGATTGAGGGGCATTGCTATCTTTGAAAATCCTTCCACAAACTTTCTATAGTAATTGCAGAACCCCAGGAAAGATCGCAGCTCTGTGATGGTTTTGGGTCTGGGCCAAGATGTCACCGCTTCAGCTTTGCAGGGATCTGTGGATATTCCATTTGCAGACACTACATGTCTCACATAGGTCACTGAAGGTTGGAAGAACTTGCATTTGTCCAATGACAGCTTCAGGTCTTCCTTCTCAATCCTGTCTAATACCTGCATCAGTCTTTATTCGTGCTCCTCTAGGGTCCTCCCAAAGACAATGATGTCATCCAGGTAGACTAAGACTTCCAGGAAATGCATGTCTCCAACTGTTCTTTCCATGATTCTCTGGAAAGTTGCTGGTGCATTTGATAAACCTTGAGGTAAGCGATCAAACTCAAAAAATCCCAAAGGGGTGATGAAAGCAGTCTTCTCTTTATCTTATGGGTGCATAGGGATTTGATAGTATCCACTACTTAAGTCTAGCACACTGAACCACTTACTGCCCACCAGGCAATTTAGAGCATCTTCAATCTGGGGAGTTGTGTACTGGTCTGGAATAGTTCACTGATTCAGAGTATGATAGTCAACACACATGCAAATTGACCCATTCTTTTTCCTGAAAACGACAATGGAAGAGGCATATGGACTTCTTGACTCTTGAATTATCCCTACGGCTTTTACTTCTTCCAAATGTTTTCTTAAGTCCTTCAGGTCTCCTGGGGCTACTCTTCTGGAACGTTCCCTGAAGGGATGGTCCTCTTTTACTCTTATTCAGTGTTCTGCACTTTTTGCACAGGCCACATCTAGTTCACTAGTAGAAAAACAATTTTTCTTTTTCATTAGTAGCTCTTTAACTCTGGTTAGCCACTCAGGGAGCAAGAGACCACCTCCTATCTCAATATCTTCCAGCTTCAACTAATTGGCTCTGCTCTCATTCCTTGTCAACACAGAAGCAGGTAAGGGAGTGGCAGCATAAACATTTCCAAAATGCACTTGTGAATGCAGGACAGTGGGAGTACTTCCTTTATTTTTCAACCTCACAGGCAAAGTGTCATAAGGATGCTTTAACTTGTCCACAGGCCAAACTTCTGGGACTAGTTCCAGCCCTGGTGCAAGTCACTTTCTGGATCCATTTCCATCATGAGATGAGAGGAAACTGTTTGTTCACCATCCTCACTTTGGCTCTCAAGTAGGTGACCTGACCAGGATGAATTATATGCTCTTTCCCAGACAGGGTCCACACATGACCAATTTCATCTTCATTACTATCCTTCTCCCTTTGAAGGGCACAGAAAACTGGACTCAGGAGAGGATGTAGTGTTGGGTGTTCCTGTGTCAATTGAGGCATTAGCATTCTTCTGACAAGGTCAGTATTTGTCCCCACTAAAATAGATGCTGAATCCTTTCCTTTTGGCCTGGGGTACACAACAGCAAGAGTTTCAAAAACTTCTGTTGACACAACTGAAGTGGAAAATTCTAACTTGAGTGAGACATAACCATCATAAGGGAACTTCGTGTCACTTGACCCCTATATATCTAAATCTTCTAACTTTTCAAGTGGCAAATGCTTTAAGTATTTTTGGTAGAAGTCTTTGTACACAATGGTGATTTGTGCACTAGTATCCAACAGTGCTTTACTATACTCTCCTTCTATTTTTACTGACATAACAGGTCCCCTGTAGGCCATCAGGTAGTTTCTGTTTCCAGTGTTGTTCAGCTGTACGGCAGTCAGCATGTGGTTGAGGTACCGCCGGTTGACCTCACCATTTTAACAGATAAGACTCTTGCTTAGTATTGCCTTGCAGTCTGAGATGCTGAGATTTTGGCTGAGATGGCTTTCCAATTTGGTTGTTCACCTCAGATGAGCTAGAAGTGTGCATAGTAGATAGTCTCTCTCCCCTATTACAAGGGATAGTGTGGAAAGGAGATCCAGGGTGCTCAGCTGGCTCCTTCACTGAGGCCCTTTGAAGTTTCTCTGCATTGCACCAGCCAATAATAGTTTGTTCACTCTTTTCAAGTTCTCTGCATTAGGACACTGTCGCTTTATATGCTCTGCATCTCCACAGCAAAAACAAACTCCAGTAGGAACTCTGAGCATTGGCTGATTCGGTTCTTCCCTGAGTCCTTTTGTGGAGGTTCTAGCTGATGTCTTCCTCCCTTCAGCTAAAGTTACCATGGCTTTCTGCAATTCTGCAACTGTCTTGGTGACTTGAGCTATGGCGTCAGTCAGGGAAGACACCTGCATCTGCAACTGTGACATCTCTACATTGCGGACACTCTGGGCTATGACTCCTGTTTGAGCATGGCTATAGGATCCTGCTGGTGTTCACTCACTGTTTTAGTTGCTGTTGAACAGTGAGATTTGGCTTCCAACAGGGTTTCCTCTTCCCTTACCTCTTTAACCAACTGAGAATAAGTTAGAGTCTCACCCCTATTTCTCATCCTCCTTTTCCACACAATGGGGTCCATAGCTTGAGCTCCCTGTAAAATTTGTCCGAGCCGTACTTGGTCAGCTACTTTTGGATCCACCCCCTTCTTTAGGATGATCTGGTGGAGCATTTTATCTAATCGCTTAATGTAATCAGATAGCTTATCACCAACTTCTTGGTATGTATGTTCAAACTGATACAGTAGGTCAGAAGACCTCTCGGTCCTTCCAAGCACATCCTGCAGTACTCCTAAATAGTCCTTGGCCATGCAATCTTGCTTACCCATCCTTAGGCTGCATATGGTATCCACAGCTAATCCCTTTAGACTTTCAGCTATCTGCTGCTTCTTCTGAGATTCCACTCCTCTAGGGCTTGTGAAGCCTGATCCATCCTGGATTCAAAATCTGCCTCTCCCTGAGGTATAGGTTGTTTGCCAGAAAAGAAACACAATTTGCAGTAGCCAAACCCAGTGAATGGCTGTGTAGGCTTTAAGCATTTTTCTACAATACTTCCCAAAGCATTCAAAACTTCAGGCCCTATAGTATTTATGGGCAGTGAAACTGCAGCTTCTGGTGTAAGGTTCTGTCCTATTTGGATAGCTTCCACAGGTATTTTCTCTGTTGCTGATGTCGTGCACTTCTCAGGGATTACAACACGGACTGCACTCTTACCTGAAATTTGTACACTCGAAGGTATGTGCTCATACACTAAAGGACTTTTCCATTCTAATAAGGTCAATGTCTTCTGCTCGGTAGGGTCCACAGTGCTGTCCAACAAAAATCCATGCCCCACAACTAGCAAGGATCCTGTTACTTGATGTATTTGCATATCAGTCCATGTGACCCCTGGCAACACCAGAACTAAGCAATGCTTTGACTGAGCATTGTGCTGTTTGCACCACTTTGCGGCTACTTCTGGGTTCATGTTTCTGCTGGATTTGCTTTCCACAAGTACAGGGGAATAGGATGGAGTCCAAGGTAGTACAGGAAATCCTAGATGAGCCCCAAATGTAGCGCACTCACAGGTGTAGCTGAAGAGATATGGGTTCCTTCCTACCTGACTCTGGTGACACCCCTATTAGGCCCAACACATCAAGATGGCAAGAGGGACAGATTTTATTCTAGGTGACACATCTAGTTTAAAAAGGCAATAGCACAATCATAAACAAATTATTTCAACAGCGCACTAGTTAACAATAAGGCAAGGTGATAATATGCATGCAATGAAAGCATGCATTCACCCTCTTCCCTAGAACTCAACAGAAGAAGGTCTTGACATTCAAACATGCACAAAGAAGGAAATATGAATGAGCAGTAAAGCTTTATAATGCAGCAATACAAACATGGGAAAAAATGCAATGTCATTAAGCAATAAAAGAGTCATAATACAACAATACAGATATGAGAAAATGCAATGTCATTGAGCAGCAGAATTCTTGAAGGCAGCAGTACTAACATGAGAAAAATGCAATGTCATTGAACAATGAGGATTTATAATGCAACAATACAAATATGCAACAATTAGATTTCCCTGGCTGCTGTGGGTTCCTACCTTTGGCGTTTCTTCAGTAAAGCCCTACTGACCACCTTTAGGTCTGGGTTCTTGCATCCCATACAAACCTGCTACTCTCCTCACCTAACTTAAGGAACTCAAGTTATCCCACCCTGTGGAGCCTACTCGTGGAAAAATAATAGAAACAGTAAAGCCCTACTGACCACCTTTAGGTCTGGGTTCTTGCATCCCATACAAACCTGCTACTCTCCTCACCTAACTTAAGGAACTCAAGTTATCCCACCCTGTGGAGCCTACTCGTGGAAAAATAATAGAAACAGTAAAGCCCTACTGACCACCTTTAGGTCTGGGTTCTTGCATCCCATACAAACCTGCTACTCTCCTCACCTAACTTAAGGAACTCAAGTTATCCCACCCTGTGGAGCCTACTCGTGGAAAAATAATAGAAACAGTAAAGCCCTACTGACCACCTTTAGGTCTGGGTTCTTGCATCCCATACAAACCTGCTACTCTCCTCACCTAACTTAAGGAACTCAAGTTATCCCACCCTGTGGAGCCTACTCGTGGAAAAATAATAGAAACAGTAAAGCCCTACTGACCACCTTTAGGTCTGGGTTCTTGCATCCCATACAAACCTGCTACTCTCCTCACCTAACTTAAGGAACTCAAGTTATCCCACCCTGTGGAGCCTACTCGTGGAAAAATAATAGAAACAGTAAAGCCCTACTGACCACCTTTAGGTCTGGGTTCTTGCATCCCATACAAACCTGCTACTCTCCTCACCTAACTTAAGGAACTCAAGTTATCCCACCCTGTGGAGCCTACTCGTGGAAAATAATAGAAACAGTAAAGCCCTACTGACCACCTTTAGGTCTGGGTTCTTGCATCCCATACAAACCTGCTACTCTCCTCACCTAACTTAAGGAACTCAAGTTATCCCACCCTGTGGAGCCTACTCGTGGAAAAATAATAGAAAGTATGACCTAGAGCTCCTGCTCTTCTTAATCCTTTTGTATTTTTTTCCCAGTTAAGTTGTAAAACCCAAGGTCAGAACTACCAGCAGCCAACAACTAACCCCCCCCTCCTCCTCTCAAACAACTGATCACATATTTGCCAAGAATATCCCTAGCTACTTGCCCCTTGCTTTAAACCATAAGCCTTGTAAGCAGCAAGTATTGACATATCCCCTGTGGTCATAAGGTGGCCCCTACTTCTAGGGTTTTTCCTCTGGAAACCTCCTCTACCTCTCTATCTTACCTTCTGTCATCCCCTTTCTGTTCCACTTTTCTCTACCCGCTTGCTCTAACATTTCTAACTTCTACTTGCTCCTACCTTTGACACCAAATACATTTACTTCCCCTTGCCTTACTTACCTTCTTTCTGAGCACTTCACTGATTGTTTTTCTCCTGGACCTTTTCTCTTTGGACTCTTCCCTGTTCTCACTACCTCTCTGTCATAGACCTATCATTTTATACATACTATTACCTGTTCACCTCTCCACCTTTGCTTACTACTCTTACCTATATATACTCTGTACACCTCACTACTATTGCTAACTACTTTTTCCTACCTATTTTTCCCTATACCCTCGCAATACTCCCTATCACTCCCCCTTCTGTTTTTCTGCCTGCCCCATACCCCTCCCCCCCTTCCATCTTATCCCACTTCCTCTTCTAACCTATAAATATACCTGCCCTCATTCGCGCCATTTCTCTACATTAGATTTCCCTGGCTGCTGTGGGTTCCTACCTTTGGCGTTTCTTGTAAGTAGCGTGTTTATGTTACTTCTATTTACTGTTGCATTTTCACTGTAACTGTTAATATGTGGCTTTACCCATGAACTGTGATAACATTTAATGTTATATTTGTACTTGTGTACACTAGATTGGCTAAAGAAGACCTCAGGACTCGTATAGGGTCTACACAGCTGATTCAGATCAGCGCATACTTTTTTATCTGCTCTCTTTTAATTTGTACTCATCAAGGTTACTGAAGGGTTTTATAGACAGGGTATTATGTCGTCCTCTCAGCCTCTTTAGTGCCTGGTTAGTGCCTTACCCAGACCTTGGAATTGCAGTCTCTGGCTGCAACTAACAGCTAACAGCTAAAAGGTTTTTCACTTTGAGCAATCGTAGCAGTGCGAGTAGCTGGCAGTGTGTTCCCATGCTCAGCTAAGATTTTGGGATTGTAGTCGCTGGTCTCCATATTGGCAAACTGACTGATTAATGAGATTAGTTGTAGTAGCGCGCGCTGTGTGTAGCGTGTTATCGGCGTTTTGAAAATAACTTCAATATGCTGTGTTTGGCAAACTGGCTGTTTAATTAGATTAGCTGTAGTAGCACGCGCTATATGTAGCGTGTTATCGGCGTTTTTAAAATAACTTCACTGACTGTTTAAAGAGATTAGTTGTAGTAGCGTGCGCTGTGTGTAGCGTGTTATCGGCGTTTTGAAAATAACTTCAATATGCTGTGTTTGGCAAACTGGCTGTTTAATTAGATTAGCTGTAGTAGCGCGCGCTATGTGTGTGTAGCGTGATGCTTTTTAAATTAACTTACATATGCTGTGTTAACAGCTTGTTTCTTTACCTCTGAGCCTTTAATCATGCTACGTTGCCTCCAATTCCCTTTATAGTATATTGTGCTAGTAAACTACTTTATCCTGTTTCCCTGTATAGTTTACCGCACTAGCAGCGCATTTTTCTTTTCTTTTTCATAATGGCGCTAATAGACTGTTAAATCCTGTTTAAAATAAAGGCACCTAGGGATCTATATATCCTTGGTGTACTGATTGTTAGTTTTATATGATTTTAACAATAACACCTTTAGCTCAACTGAACTCTTAGTCACTGCATTTAGGTCCTATTGAGGCTTATCACAACCCCACTTGCTACAAATTGTGAAGCATATTCTAATTGTCTAACTTACTTATATTGCTTTTGACTCAATACCTAGTATTTTAGTGAAATCTGTGGAATTTAGCCTTGCTTTTGATGTTGTAATTATGTTTAACTGACACACTCTGGTCTGCTCAGATATGTCATATCATTTCTATACTGCTGCTTTAGACAGGATAAATGTTTTACTCTGCTTCTGCCTGAACTAACTTTTACTTGAACTGTTGTGGATCTCTGAGTTTTTTACATGACAAAGTTAAATGTATTTCACTGATGTGATACTGCCTGTATGAACTTCAACTATAACTGTTGTTGCTGAACTATGAGTTTTTTAATCAGGTATATGACATGTGTATTTCAATGTAGTGCCTTCTGTTGACTGTGCTTGATCCAAATCTAAAGTATCTCCTTTCTCTCCTTCTTTTCTCAGCAGTAAAGCCCTACTGACCACCTTTAGGTCTGGGTTCTTGCATCCCATACAAACCTGCTACTCTCCTCACCTAACTTAAGGAACTCAAGTTATCCCACCCTGTGGAGCCTACTCGTGGAAAAATAATAGAAAGTATGACCTAGAGCTCCTGCTCTTCTTAATCTTTTTGTATTTTTTTCCCAGTTAAGTTGTAAAACCCAAGGTCAGAACTACCAGCAGCCAACAACTAACCCCCCCCTCCTCCTCTCAAACAACTGATCACATATTTGCCAATAATATCCCTAGCTACTTGCCCCTTGCTTTAAACCATAAGCCTTGTAAGCAGCAAGTATTGACATATCCCCTGTGGTCATAAGGTGGCCCCTACTTCTAGGGTTTTTCCTCTGGAAACCTCCTCTACCTCTCTATCTTACCTACTGTCATCCCCTTTCTGTTCCACTTTTCTCTACCCACTTGCTCTGACATTTCTAACTTCTACTTGCTCCTACCTTTGACACCAAATACATTTACTTCCCCTTGCCTTACTTACCTTCTTTCTGAGCACTTCACTGATTGTTTTCTCCTGGACCTTTTCTCTTCCGCTCCGTTAAGCCTCTTAGTCTCCTCCGCTCTCTCCTACCCCCAATTCCCACCCACCCCCAGGGGTCCTACCTTTATCTGTAATAGGGACACACCCCTTTAAACCTCCTATCCAATCAAATCACTACATAACTCTCTCAATTCACTACACCTTCTCTTCTCATTATTACTCCACCTCCCCTCTCTCAAACACTACTTATACCACATTATATCCCTACCTCCTTCCCCACCCTCTTTAACTTCTTATTTCTCTCATTTTACTTTACTTCATCTCTCTTCTTATCTGCATTACTACTTTGATACCACTATGCCCACACTAACTATACCTACTTCACTAAGACTACTCATCTTTTTACTATTATTATCATCTCTTGTAACTTCCTACATCATAACTTCATACGAATACTCACAAACTCTCTCTACACCACTGCCCTCTAAAGGTACCTCCACATTGACAACATCTTCATCTTCATCCTATTTCCATTCACCCTCTCAGTCCATCTACCTTCTAGCCAAATATCACAGATTAGTACACTGCAAATTCAGAAAAACCTATACCAAAAAAACAGATGACATTCACTATAATCTTATACCTAAGATATATCCTACTCTTCTCCACTTACTACAAGATGGTGATATTCACCCCAATCCTGGCCCACATCATACTACAACCATCATAGAACAAAACCTAACTCAACCTTTATCCCTCTCTCACTCTAAACCTTCAAACTCTCTGTCTATTGCCCATCTTAATGTACGTAGTATCTGTAACAAAATTACTCAACTCCATGCCCTTCTTGAAACTGAAAGATTTGATATTTTATGCCTATCAGAAACTTGGTTAAAACCCTCAATTAAAGACATCGAAATTACCCCACCTGGTTATAGCATTATTAGGCTTGATCGCACTACTAGGAAAGGAGGCGGTGTAGCCATCCTGCATAAAGCAAAACTTAAACTGATTCCTCTAGACCTAACTCTTACTCAAAATAACTCTGCAGAAGTAATTAGCTCTAAAATACAAATTAATACCAATAAAGCCATTAACATCATCTGTGCATATCTCCCCCCTGGAAATAACATCAATACCCTTGAAAATATACTCTACCAACTCTCTATCGAACTTCCACAAGAAACACTAGTCCTTGGTGACTTTAATATAGATTGGCATTCCTGTAACAATGCTTACCCTACCTCACATATCAACCTCTTTGGCTTCAAACAACTTATCGATACTCCCACTAGAACCAATAAAATAAACAATAAAGCTTCTACCTTAGACTGGATCCTCACTAATACCCCCCTGCAAACCTACCAAACAGGTATTCTTCCTGATGACCTTAGTGACCACTCACTAACCTATATAATTAGAAGTAAAACCAACTTAACCTTACCCACAACCTTTAGAACTCTTCATTCAAAGAAACATTTTAACCCTGATCAGTTTCAGGCTGAACTTTCCCAATGTCATTGGGCCCCACTAAAACACCTCCCACTCAACAAAGCAGTGGAACACTTCAACTCAACATTCTTAGCAATTCTTAATGAACATGCCCCAAGTCGAACCATTAGAACTAAAACTAAAACTGCTCCCTGGCTAACCACAAATACTAAGCATAAAATCACCCTCAGAAATAAATCTTGGCATAAATGGCTCCACCAAAAGTCAAATAGACCACCAAAAGTTTAGAGAGCTTAGAAACAATACAAAGAAAGCTATTCTTACAGACAAAAAGAATTATTACTTTCAACTTCAAAACTACCAAAAATGAACCCAAAATTCTGGTCCAGCATCAACAGTCTGTTGACCCTGGGCAAATTATTACACCCAACCCTCAGGATTCTGACCCTGATAATCCCACACTAACAGCCAATAACTTTAATTCCTTCTTCACCAATTCTATACAAATTCTAGCCAACCAACTATCTCCTGATACTTCTCAACTACCTCCAAATACCTTAATAAATACCATTCCTCCTTCAACTACAACCTGTATCTACCTCCTATATACAATCTCTTATCCAAATACTTAAACCCACCACCCCTTCCGCCGATAAACTTCCTGCTGAATTCCTACAACTAGCAGCAAAAGCCATTGCTTACCCTGTCTCCATCTTAATAAATAGATCAATAAAAGAAAGTAATGTCCCAGCAATCTGGAAAGTATCACATATCATTCCCCTCCATAAAGGAGGCAAATCTTACGACTTCTCCAACTATCGTCCCATAGCACTTCTATCCCCCTTAGCTAAAATCATGGAAAAATGCATACATAAACAACTACTCAACCACCTCCTCAATAATAGCCTTCTGGCAGACACTCAACATGGTTTCAGACTCGCCCACAGTACTACCACAGCTCTTCTTTCCTTCACCAACACAATAAACCTAAACCGTAATAACAATAATCTTACATCTTCTCTCTTCATAGACCTATCAAAAGCCTTTGATATGGTAAATCATACACTTCTTCTGCACACACTAAAATCTATTTCCCTGGAGCCCTCTTCCCTCACCTGGTTTTCTTCCTATCTTGACAATCGTCAGCAAGCAGTACTCTGGAAAAGCTCTCTCTCTGCTCTCCTCCCTATCTCGTTAGGAGTTCCACAAGGGTCTATTCTAGGCCCACTTTTATTTTCCATCTTTATTAATGACCTTCAATCATCTATTCCTAATACTACCTGCATACAATATGCAGATGATTCCACTATAATTTGCACTGCTTCTTCTCAAACAGAACTCCAGTCTCAAACTCAATCAGCCTTCTCAACTGTGGAGCAGTGGTTCTCCAATCGCTGTCTACTCCTTAACCCCAAAAAAACTAAATTACTACTCTTCTCACCTACCCGTAAATCGACTTTGTTAAACTTCTGTATTACTGCAACTGATAACACCATTATTTCTCCTGACTCCTCAACTAAACTTCTTGGTGTCACTATTGATAATTATCTTAACTTTGATTGTCACATCAACAACACAATAAAAGCCATTAACAAAAAGATTGGATCCCTATACAGAATAAAGTCCTTCCTCACACCTGAAACTAAGATAACTTTAGCCCAAACACATCTTATTTCTACCCTTTTGTATGCATCTCCTATTTACACTAATCTATCTAAAAGCAACCTTAAGAAACTCACTACATCTTACCATAATATTGCCCGCTTTGCCACCACATCACAATTCAGAACTCACCACTGTCTAAACCTACAACAACTACACTGGCTGGAATTCCCTAATAAACTTATTTTTCAACAACTCCTAATTGCTCACAAAATTCTATACCAACCTTCTAAAACACCAGCTCTTTCCAAACTCTTGACTCCCTATATCAACCTGAAACAACTACGTTCCTCTGACAAATTACTTGTTAATATTACCAAGACTTTCAACTCTGCAGGCAACTGCCTTTTTTCTAACTCAGTAGGTAAAGTATGGAATAATCTTCCATCTGATCTGTCCTCTTTACATACTCTTCCACTCTTTAAAAAACAACTTTTAATATATCTTAACAAATTCTGGCTTTGCTCTTGTACCAACCCAGACTAGCCTGTTGGCATCCTTAACTCTATCATAAACTTTTCTTAACCACTTGGATGTTATCTTCTTCTGCAACTGATATATTACAGCTATTTATTGTAAATATTACATATCTTAACAAAAAAAAAAAAAAAAAAAAAATGATGATCTCATACCTTATTATATTGTTCTTACTAGGATTGTTCTGTATTAATTAAAATCTATAATATTTGTAAGTTCATTTTTCCTTTGTATAATCACACTTGTATTATGTCGTCTTATGTATTTCCAATATTGTATCTAAACTGAGGAGCTTTTCTCCCCGGGCCTCCACTGAAAATGGACATTAATCCAGCTGGACTAGCCCGGTCAACAAATGTAAAATAAAATAAAAATAAAAAATAAATAAATATGAGAAAATACAATGCCATTGAGCAGTAAAGAGTCTTTACTAACATGGCAAAGTGCATTATCATTGAACAATAAAGATTTATAGTTCCACAATACAAATATAAGAGAATGCAATGTCATTCAGCAGTACTAACACCCTCTACCCCCTTAATCAATTCTAAACAGACCAACTATGAAACACTCTATTATACCTTGTTCATTGGCCAGTGACTACTTATAGTCTTGCTGCTGGCATGATGGAGCCCAAGTTGGAGCTCATATGGATCCAGTTATTTGTAATCCACAAAGCATTAAAAGGGGGGACCACAATCTTATAAAAATATAAAATGACGGCCAGAGTCTCTCACCACTCCATCGAGAATATCCTAGTGACCAGGCACTGTGGTTCCTCTGATGAGAAAAGTAGAAAATCACCTACCAGAACTCTGGTAATCATCTATGGCTTCTTGGTACTAGGCCCAAGGGAACTCCTTTTCTTGCTGAATCATAGCAGGCATGGAACTAATGGTTTCAGACTTCTCTCCTGATTCCACAAAATACTATATCCAGGATTTCAGCAAGAGACAGACACGATCTGCTACTTCACTTCCCTGTCCCAAAACACTAGAAAAGAATATCCAGTCATGCTGCAAGGCCTTTTATCCCTTCAGCTCTGTGTTTCAGTCTTGCCTCCTTCAGCTAATGTTCCAGAATCCTCTTTCACTTTTGAAATTGTCTTTTATATTCCTGAAAAGGAGCTCTACCTTGTGGTGTAATGGAAAACTACAGTCTATTACATATACATGATATACTGGGAGCTACATTACAACAACAAGTATCACAGTATTTTGTTTTAGCACAAACACTACCCTTCTACTGAAGGAATGGAATGGCAGGAGAGAGATGAGTTCAGGTTATGGTTTGTGAGGAGCTAGCACAAGAGCAAAGCCATTTGGAGGAGAGATGATATCCCAAAGATTTTTTGAAAAGGGAGGCATTACTAGTGGATCTGAGCTGGGGATGGAGGCAGTTCTATAGTCTAGCAGAAATGGAGTGGAGCATTTGACCAGCCGAAAGGTTAGTTTTTTCTACTTGTAAAAGCATTTGATTTTCAGAGCGGAGTGGTCTGTTAAGGTGGTATATGCTAAATAGATAAGAAAGGGAAGGACAGGTAGATGGTTTGAATATTAGTTTATGGGCAGTTGTATGTATGTAAGATGATGAGGTAGTTCCAGACAATTTAGTATTCACAGAGAGGAGCAGTGGTGAGAGGAGTGCTGTCTGTTTGTGACGAACTTGGCAATTGTATTGTAGCATGAGTCTAGTTTGGATTTAAGACTGGCCTGTATGTTGGTGAAGAGAGGAGCCCCATATAAAAGTGATGGGAGCAAGAAGGAAGATGCAATGAATAGTTTTGAGGAGTAATTTAGGAAGGTTTTGTGGTGGCATAGCATACCTAGTTTCTGGTGTGTTTTTTTAATATTGCTGTGTATGTGCAAGTTGAAGGTTAAGTGTTCATCTATAGTGACCCCTAAGAGTTTAGTATGTTTTACCACTTTGATGGCAGTGTTATCTTGAGAGAGAACAGTAAAAGAGTCTTTGTTAATGGTAGTGGACTTCTTAGGGGTAAATATCATTAATTTGGTTTTCTTAGGGTTTAAGGCAAGGTCATTGTTAGCCATCCATATTTCGGTGGAGCCAAGAGCTGACTGGGTAAGTTTCAGGAGTTTGGGTGAAGAACTAGCAGTGCAGATGATAGTGGAGTCATCTGCATATTGGATGACTGTACCATTGGTTAGAGTAGAGTGAAAGTCATTGATAAAAATGCTGAAGAGCAGAGGCCCTAAGATGGATCCTTTGGGTACACCAGTGGTGGTGTTGAGGAAAGGAGAGAAAGAGTGTAGCCATTTAGTGGCTTGTTGCCTGTTTGTGAGGTAGTTAGTGAACCAGAGTAGGGTGGAAGGAGAGATTCCAAAGATGGACAGTTTTGTTAACAAGAAGAGAATGGGAAATAGTATCAAAGGCTTTGGAAAGGTCAAGAAGTATTGAGGAGACAAGTTTCCAGGTGTGTCTAGCCCAGTTGACAGAGTCATAGAAAGATATGAGAGCGGTAGTGGTACTATGCCCAGGCCTAAAACCATGCTGGGTTGGCGATAGTAGGTTATTGCTGAGTAAGAAGTTTTGGAGTTGGTTGTGGATACATTTCTCCAGGATATTTGAAATGGGAGAAAGAATGGTGATGGGTCTAAAGTTAGCGATGTCTGTGTTGTTACCACCTTTGTGCAGTGGGAGGATGAATGCCTTTTTCCAAATGGAGGGAACATAAGACTCTTTAATGGACCTATTAAGAAGTAAGCTGACAGGATAGGCAATGGAGTTTGCAGCTATTTGAAGGAATTCTGGGGCAGTTTGTCAGAGGCAGTAGTACAAGGTTTTAGTTCGAGAAGTAGTTTCTTTACAGTGGCAATAGGGATAGGTGCTAGAGCAAAGTTATATGAGTAGGAAAAGGAGGTATTAGTAGATGGGGGCTCAGATGGATTAGGCTGGTTAAGAGGGACACTGGTGGTAAGATTAGCTATGGTGTCTATGAAATATGTTTTTAAGAGTGGCTATTTCAACAGGGGGGGGTTCTGGATTTGAGCAGGGGTTATAGTTTGATCCAGGAGAAAGTAGGTTGTTAATTGAGCTCCAGAATTATTTTGCGTTGTTTTTGTTTTGGTTTTGTAGATTATGGTAGTAGTCTTTTTTATCCTTAAAGACTAAGCACGTTACTTGATTGTGAAGGTTTCTATAGGTTAGAAAATCAGAGGGATTTTTGCACTTATGCCAAAGCTCCCAGACTTTGTCTCTAGAAGCCATGCTTTGTTTGGTTGCAATTGTCAGCCAAGGGGCATGTCTGGCTTTTATGCATTTTTAGCGTGGGGGGAGCGAGGTTGTTTAAGATGTTAAGGAAAGTAGAACTGAAAAATTCAACTGCTTCTTCAAGGGGGAGTAGTTTTAAGGGATCCCAGGTAATGCTTTTTAAAGTGTTGTTAAAGGTTGTGGGGCAAAAATGTGATATGTTTCTAGTGTTTCTAAGTTGATGTCTGTTTAAGGGGGACATGGTTTTACGACTTATATAGGCAGGTGAGTGGTCATTGATACTGCTTGGCAGGGTTCCTGTGCTGGATATTTTATTGGTGTCGGAGACCATTATCCAATCTAGGATTGTCCTACTGTTGTTTCTGTTAGGTCTGGTAATATCAGTGATTAGCTGGCTGTAGTTATGTAGGTGATTTGTTGGGGAGTGTTGTTGGGAGACATCTAACCAATTAATATTAACATCTCCAAGAATTATTGTTTCAATTGTTATAGTGTTTGATGTCTCAGCTAAGATTTCCTCTAGTATGGGAATATTGTTGCTGGGGGCAATGTAGAAGACAATGACCTAGAGGGTTTTGTTGTCATTAAGTTTTAGGAAGGTTATTAAGATTTCTGCAGTGGAGAAGCTGGGTATGGTTGAGTTATATGGGACTATGTTGAAGGAGTTGGGGTAGATCAGTGCAATGCCTCCACCTTTTTTGTGTGGCCTATCTGAGAGGATGCATGTAAAGCCAGGGGGGAGGAATTCTGAGCTTTTTATGTATGGTTTTAGCCATGTTTCTGTGGCTGTGATGAGGTTGGGCTTGTTATGTGTTATCCAGGCACGGAAGTTGGGGATTTTGATTCGAATACTTTGTAAGTTAATTGTAGTAAGGTTTAGAGATATGTAAGGGTTAGGTACCTTGTGAGATGAGGAGAGAGGACCTGGGTTGGGATGAATAGCGCCACTTAATGATAGTTTAGAGTATTTAAGTAGGACTGTAGTGGGTTCTTTTTCCTTTTTTATGTTTTGGTGGAGGCAAGTGGTGTGCTTTATTTTGGTTCTTTCATTTAGAGGTAGGATTTTTACTTTAAAACTGAGAGTATCCTGAGTAGTATATAAGTTACTAGAAATGTTAGAGAAGGTGGTGAGAGCTATGGTGTTACTGGAGGTTGTGGTTGTGGGTTTGTGGTAGATATTGTTAATTAGCAATGGGGTAAGCTGTAGTAGGAGGATTAGTGGTAATAGGAGACTGAGTGGTGCTAATTTTGTTGTACGTGGCATACTTATTAATGAAGGTGTAGTGATTGGCTGATGGTGAATGAGGGGTGGAGTTAAGGTGAGAATAAAGATAATTGATTTGGGGTGGGTGGGAATGGGGTAGGGTAGAAGGGCAGAGTGAGCCCGAGCACAGCAAGGGTGAACGGAGCGGGGCTATACCGGCCTTGGAGAGATAAGGTGAGTAAGAGAACAATCAGTTGAAAGGGGGTATGCAGGTGAGTAGCAGATTACATTGAAAGTGAACAGTGTTTAGACAGGCAGAAAGGGAGGAATAGGATTGGGTAAATACAGATAGCAGAGTGAACTAAAGTTTACAAGTAATTTGAGCAGGAGAAAGAGAATAAAAGCAAAATGGGAGCAAGTTAAGCAGCAAAAAAGTTAGAGGCAGAAGGGGGCTCTTAGACAGCAGTTCTGATGACAGGTTAGCAGCACACTTGATTCAGAGCAGCAAATTACTGAATAAATTATGCAAACATAGGCTTTAAAATACTTAAGGGCAGTACATATAACGTTCAACTTGTTATACATCTATAAAAATTGCAGAAGGGAATTCCAGTGTGACCTCTGGTAGTCCGTGCAGCTGAAATGTATGAAATCTCTGAAGGAGAATCACAGGGATCTTAAATGCAGGCAGCTGGACAAGGGAGAGCTTCAGACTCAGTTTCCAAGAAACAAAACTGGGCTAGCCTAGAAATGAATGCTGATGTCTTTTATCACTTAGAGTTCTTTGACAATCTCACAGTCCCAATTAGTTCCTATTCTGACTATTTTAATAAGACTCAGTAGTGGATTTGTCTAACCGTTCTGCTCAGAACTGAATTATGTTTCATTTGTAGTCTTCTACCCCTGCATTTTTCTCTTTACTAGGACTATCTATTTAATATCTATGTGGTGTGGACTATCACACCTCTAGCAGTTTACACACATTGCTGTGTTCCAGAGCATTCCCTGAAAAATCAACTTAAAAAGCATAAAATTAACAAATGTAAATATTTTGTGAAATAAAAATCATAACTGTACAATTAGCATTGTTATCAATAAGAAGTATTATTTAAAGTGATAATAGTGCATTCACAGACTTTCCAGAATTGCTTTTATATACTATAATGCACACAAACCCAGAATCACATTTTTTGCTAAACTTTCACAAACACATTGTCATATCTTGGAAACAATACAGCTTATATATATATATATATATATATATATATATATATATATATATATATATATATACACACATACATATATATTGTTAAAACACTCTTGTTGACCAGAAATATGAAACATGCTTGATGGTAAAACTAGCAATATAGATAACACTGAATATCTCTCAAGAAGTGTAATTTACAGTGCAAATATAAATTACAGTTTTCTATAATATAATATAATAAATATAATATAATATAACACACATAAGGTTTTACCCAATGCCATGCAATAGTTTCTAAGTTATTAAGTTATTTGTTTTTTAAGTAGTAAGTACATATGGCAATATTTAACAGCAATAGTTTTTACATGTATTATGTAACCCATTTACTGTACAATATCTGGCTCTATGTCCTTTTTTCTTGAGCATTTAAGACAACTGCTTCAAATGGTGACACTTTTTCTTTGCTACAGTTACAGAAGCATATTTAGGTAAAGGATTTAATTACTAGGCCTTTGAGCATGCAAATCTGACTTAGAATTTATAACCTGTGTTTTATTTATTTGTAGTGCATGGAGTAATGTGATTACAGTACAATATTCAGAAAAAGACAAATCAGTTAAGCACTACAGTGACAAGCGACCCAGTTGTAACAAATGTCAAGTAACCCCCTGCCTAAGCTGTAAAGGTTGGGTCAAGCTCTACACTATAAAATCTATCAGTACTGACCAGCCAATGAAAGAGGCAGAATAAAAGATTTGGTTCTGTCTGCTGTCCATACTGTTAAGGTGTCCATTCCTTTTACAAACTTAGAAAGTAGCTAGAATAACAGGACATGTGTTCACCTGCATTTTCTCTGAAGGTTATGAACTCCAAAACTCAAATGTAGGTCACTATTCAGTCACTTCAATTCTCTGTGATTTGTCTGCAAAACATGGACTTTATGAGGAACAGACCAAATCAGGAAAGATTCTGGACATTCTGTGAACATTTGGACAGTTTAGAAGCATGGCCAGGTGAGAGTAAATGTAAGGGACTGTGTTAAACTGCTTTTCTGACAGTGTTCTCTAAGTGGCTAAATGCTTTACAGCTTTAAAAGCCAACAAAACACTTACCATTGTTTCCTTTTTCACTGTAACCAGTAGTACATGGAGCAGATATAGCTCCATGCACTACAAACAAATTATGATCAGATCTCCAATCATAACCTTCATTTATGTGTTCTCAAAATGGATACCAAGATTCACCTCTCGAGCTTCACTCTTGAGGTGAATTTCTTGGCATGCATGTCCCAAATCTATAATAAATGGGCTACAGTTGACAACCTGATCATAACCCTCTATATTTATCACATTTGATGACCAGGAAAATTCATCTGGTCATGAAATCTCCTTTTCACTGTAAGCCTGTAGACAAAAGCTCCAGAAAAACAATTAGGGCAAAGAGATAAAAGTACCGTAAAATTAATAAAAACAAATTATTTGATGTATCTTAGATATTTGGCATAAAATTCAATGCAGTGCAATTACGTTAGGAGCTATGAAATGCATGAGACATGAATGCATAATGCTGTACTTTAGTTCAATATGGAAGCATTTAGCCCAGAGTAACACCAATGCAGAGCCAAGTATGTTTAAGATGTTGGTTCAGTTCTATTTTAGAGATGTTAGACAGAGGGGATGGAAATTAGCAGAACATGTCAGCTTTCCCACTCCAAGGGAAGTGAGTGGATGTCTGTGTGTCACCAAGACATGCCATGGTGGAGACTTCAGAGTGATACTGTGATCACTCTGGCAAGAATAGTGACATGTTTGACATCATGGCCTCACTCAATTACAGTTCCCCATCTATTAGCACATCAAAATACCCATCCCAGCTTCAATATGGTAGCTCTCCTCCCAAGTATCATCCTTCAGGAGGGTGGAACCTAAAAAGGGGGTGACACAATGGAGGGTCTGCTTTTAAGAAGGATATATCAGGATTCTGACACTCCCATGAGAGGAAATTAATGGGGTCCAAGGGGGGGGGAGAAGACGTACATCAGTGGTGGAGGTAGGGTCCTCCAAAAATGTGCATGTATGTAAAGGAAGAAATTATAAGATACAATGCCATTATTTAGAAGTGAAACAAATTTTGGCATTGTATAATAGAAATAATCAACTCTTTTGTGTGGGCAGTGCTGATATACCCATGGCTCAGGCTCCACCCTCATGATTAAACCAAACCAGCCATTGTTACAGCAAGCACTCCCCACACCCTGTCATGAATTATTACTAAAATATTAATGTGAACAGCACTAATACCCTCACTTACACACGCGCGTGCGCGCACACACACACACACACACACACACACACACACACACACACACATACATACACCATATCTAAATGCACAATAACATTCTATGCTTATCAGGACTGGCAATCATATTAGGTGGAGAAGACACTATTATGTTTACTTGGCAAACATACTTTTAGTACTGAATTACTGTTGGTAGATTATTTGTAGGCTATTTTCCCACTTGTCTATGGCTGGTTTAACACTTATAGCTTTACTTTATTAATGGAATGGAAGATTTGCCCTTACATAGGATGTTCTAGGGTTACGAGCTCATGTACAGAGCTATAGTTTAATATCAAACTGTGTGTGCATTACTGTTAATGTTTGTGCATCAGATGATAGTAATTTTTAATTTGTTTTCATGCTCTACAATCTAAAATGTGACAGCATTGAGTTTTTATTGAAAATACCTGCTTTTCCAGAAAAAGTAAAGGCACAACCTGTATAAGCACTTTTACTGCACATACACTTGTATTTCATATATATAATGACAATTTTAAAAGGAGTTGACAAAACAAAAATGTATATTGTTTTAAAGTAAAATTAATAGCTTTACTTCTGTATGTAAAGGGTCACATTTAAGAAGAGTTATTACTGATACTGAAATCGAAAGTACACCGATATTTCATACCATGATTTATATTAGCCATTCATGTGTCTCCGTATTTATGCTAATTTTAAACTCATATTAACTTTGTATTGGTATTCATGTTAGGGCTATAAAAGGGTAAACTAGTGCTTACACCTGTTGGGTAAAGGACAAAAACCGAAGTAATTATTTATTCAACTTATAAATCATCTAGTATACTATTTAAGTGTGTGTATGTATATGTACATTTGTTTGTGTATGCATGCATGTGCAATTGTAGCAATTTGAGTCACTTCCAAGTTTTAGGGAAATATTTTAATATGCAACATGCTGAAACAATTCCGCTTCTACTCAGTGTATTTTCTGTGTTAATCTTATTGCTGTGTCTGCATGAAGCATGACCTTTGCCTCCTACTCTCCCCACATAATCCTCCACACACTGTTGCTGAGGGATTTAGGAAATCACAGAGGTTTAACAGAGAAGGCAGTGGAAGCGAAACAAAATCTGGGAAACTGAAGACCCTATTATACACATGTCCTCACTAATAAAGAATGAAGAGGGTTAAACATATTCATGCATTGTAAGTGGTTTTATGTTGAAATATGTATTTAAATGTGTTGCTCTGCTCTGGAAAATCACTTTAAGATGTGAGCTGAGCCAAAGCACCAGATATTTGTAATTTCTCAATTTAGAATAGTTCATTCTTAAGAATGGGGTCAGTTTCAATTTATTCTACAATTACACATTTGTCACAGCTGATATTTTGCAGCTGTGTTCTTTATCCCTTGTCACATTCTAAGGAAAAGATAATGCCTTACACAACAGAAGTGTTCTGTGTCAGTCACTTAGCTTTTTAAACACATAGTTAAACAGTATTTTAATCAAAATTACATTTCAGCACCTTCTGAAGAATTTTTTTATTGTTGAGGTATCTGTGACCATTATTAGAAGCCTGTCTCCAGTAAACTGATAATTCATTCCCATTACTTGAGACAGAACAGCCATAGCCTCAACATGCTTGAAAACAGTGCTCCTTTCATTTTACAGCACAGAAACCAAGGTAATATTACTGGTTTGTCCCCAGTCTCCGTCTTCCCGAGGCAAGGAGAGTTTTTCCTACTTATATGTTTTGCTATAAGCCAGCAATTTAATATGGAAGAGAGGAACAGGTAGATAAGGGAACAGAATCACTCAGGGCAAATATTTTGCTTTTCATGATGACGTGGTTATTGTTGGACTAAAATCAGATGAAGCTCTAAAACAAAGAGAATTTCTGCAGTAATCATTTTCGCACCCCCCTTTTTCCCTCCCCCCATCCTTAACATCTGCTTTTCCTTTCCGTTCCCTACCTCAACCCATATTTGAACATAGGCCCAGGAATTCTTAGTTCATAGTCTTTCCTCCTCAAATATTTCTTTTTAGTACATCCTCAGTCTTTTTCTTTTACTTATGCATATTAAGGTTTAACTGCCCTTTCCCCTTCTGTCCTCTACATACTATCATTTAGATTACATAATATTTAAAATGTTGGTACTTGTAACAGCCTTGTTTCTCAGAAGCTATCTCCCTTTTAATTTCTCCAAATCTTTTGGGTTTCTAATACCATGATGGGAATGGACCTCATTCCTAAGTCAAGGTACAATTAAAGTTCATGGAATTACTATTGTTTCAATCTTTGATGTCAGTCAAAAGTGGTCTTTGCAGTACCCGTAATGTGCCCAGTAATGACTCCTGCGATTCATATGGGGTTTCATGTATTGGTAACATATCTAAATACAATTGTAGACTCTTTTTTATAAGACCCATTGCTCCTACTACTATTGGAACTGGTTGGGTATCTTTCTTCCACAGTGCTCATATTTCTGCCTGCAGATCCTGATATTTTATGAGTTCGTGTCTCTGTACTCAGGACACTGTAATCACTGGGTGTAGTAATTTCATTGATCAATACAACTTTTGTCTTCTCTTCATGGACCACTACATCTGGTTTTCTAGCATCTATCTTTTGAACTGTTGGTAATGGGTGATTCCATGTGAAGTAAACTTTTATCATTTTCCATGATTCTTTGTGGCTGTTTCCAGTGTTTGTCAGCCACTTCAATACCATAATGTTTGCACAACTCCCGTGCAACAGTCTTGCCACATTATTATGCCTTTCAGTATACAGTCTGTCTGACATTAGTATGTCGCAACCAGATGTGCAACTGTTTTCAATTCGGTTTTACAAAACTTACGTTTGTCTGTTTCTCCCCCATGTTCAATGGACTTTGTAAACTAGAGTGTATGTAGCCCACTGTCTTGGGCAGCCAGTATTAACTTCTCATCTCTTGGTTTGAATTCACTTCTCCTTAACCATTCCTGCGTTCGTTCCTGATCAACATGAGGTTCTTCCAGAGTTTTCTATACTTGCAACTATATTTATGCATTTCCCACATTTCTTGCCTTCTCATCTGGTCCTTCACCTTATATTCTTTCTTTTGTTTTTTTGGCACATTCAGTTGCTGCCTGATTTTTATCTACTTTTGTTTTGATTTCCATTATTTTATGGTATATAAGAACATTTAGTATTGTTTTTTCTGTAGGGTTAGGGTTTGAGATTTGCATGTGGGTGTATCTAAATGTGTGACACTTTTGTAGTCTTTAGAAACTGTAGTTTCTATGAGTACTAGTTTTCAATTTGTTGTCAAGAAGAATGAAATGAACTGATTAACTAATATTGGTTAATTACCTAACTAATTAACTACCGCTCACTGACTACTTAAGGGCATGCTCTCAACGCTGTTTTTATCTGAAGAAGTCACAGTATTTACTGTGAGGAAAAGCACTCCATTTTGGATTAAACTGCTTGTTCTTACGTCTTGTGCTTGGTGCCTTCCTTCCTGCAACCAGTTTTCAGTTTTGTGTTCTGTCATCGGCTTGTGTCTTTTGATTTCCATTCCTACTTGATGCCGATATGCTTATGCTAGATTAAGCAGTGAAGTCATTTTATCTTTATGCTCCTTATGTTTCAAAACTTTCACTACATTTAGGTCTTGTGAGGTTAGCAGATATGTGTGGAGTTCCATAACTGCAGATCTATACATGCAATCAATTTCAAGGAGGCCCATCCTTCCTTCGGAACGGAGAATATATAATCTGAGCATGCACTGATTTTTATAAATCATTTAGTGAGCATGAAGCATCCTTCTTGTTTTCCTATCTAATCTATCCAACAGATTTTGGGCCCAGTCATTCACTCCAAAACTGTAAGTTAGGACAGGAAGATCAAATTGGTTTATAGCTTGGATTTTGTTCCTAGATGTCAGCGCTGTTTTCAGGATTAATTTAAGTCTTCTAAAGTATTCCTTATTAAGTGTTATTCACATTTGCTCATGTTTTATTGTTGATCCTTCATCAATTCTCAAATATTTATATACTCCCTCTTGCTCAAGTTCTTTTATATCACATTTTTTGTCCCAAACAGATGTTTTCCTGGTGCTGCAGTTTTCCTGTTTTAAAGGTTGCTTTTACACATTTATCAAGACCAAATAACTTTCTTATATCATCTGAAAAAGTTTTGACAACTTGGCAGTTGTACTTTCAGTTTTTCATCTCATGAGCTATACAGTTTTAAATCATCAACAAAGAGAAGATGAGAAGTCTTTACACTTTGTTGTTTTCTAGGAGCCAAATTCCAGCCATGGCCTAAGTTGTTAAGTAAACAACTTAATGGGTTGGGCAGAATAGCAGCAGTGAGAGGCAGTCACCCTGGAATAGCCCCATTTGAATTTTTATCTCTGGGATAATAATTTGTCCTTTATCATGGCTTAATTGCAAAGTGGTCTGGTCACTGTAATGTAGTCAGTGTAAGGTGTTTTTAAGCACTCTTTTATCCATGAATGTGGGATACTATCAAATGCTTTTTTATAGTCAATCCACGTCATACTTAGATTCTTCCTCTTTTTACACTTCTCCACTATGACTTTATTTAACAATAAATGATCCCTTGTTCCATATGACTTTTTTATTGCCCTTTTGCTCTACTGCCATAATTGAGTTTTCTTCTAAATGACTATAAACTCTGTCCGCATCAGTTCCCATGTAAAGTTTATTCATCATCGGAAGGCAAGTTATTGGTCTATAATTTTAGGATATCTTGCAGGTTCACTCTTAAGAAGGAGCTTTGGTTTCCTGTTGTTAGCCAGGTTGGTGCCTGTTCAGGGTGCGAATATAAATAGTTCTTACTCATGGTTAAATCTTCGTGCAAAGATGTTAATACTTTCAACCAAAAGTTAGGTACTGCATCTGGGCCTGGGGTTTGCTTATAGAGGCTTTTCATAACTTTGTTTCAATATCTCTGGCTTTTACTTCATCCCATTTCATATCCTGTACCCTTAAGCTTCTTATTCTTTCTTTTACTTCTTCTATCCATTTAGCATTTTTGTTATGTTCCACAGGATCTTCATAAATACTTCTCCAAAATGTATCTATTTCTTCTTTTTTGGGGGGGTGTTTCAATTCCTTTTACCTTGTTTCCCAAGTCTCTCTAAAACTTTTTTGGGTCATCAATAAATTGGTTATTTTGTACTTTTCCTTTATATTTATCTGCATATCTTCTAAGTTTTTCAGTCTGTGCTGAGATTTTTAGTTTGTTGTTTGTGATGGTGCATGATATATCCTGATCTGTTCTAATACTGCGCATGGCTTTTATCATGCCTATCTTTCTGAGTATTTTTGTTTATCTGTTCCCTCTTCTATATTCTTCTAACAGTGACACTTCTTGTCTTAATTGCTTTACAGCTTTCTCTGTTTGATACTTCCATGATGTTATTCAATTTCTCCCCTTCCTTTCCCTCACTACCCTATGTTCTTGTGGTAGAACTTTATCAGTTATTAATTTAACTGCATAGTAATATATCCTGTATACTTCTGTTATATCACATGGATTTCTATGGACAGTCGTAATTACTGTGTTCATTTGTTTTATCAAACTTCTGACTTTTGAAGTTTTATTGACCTGCTGCAGTCCATTTCTTTCATTGCTCTTAATATGGCTATCTATTTCTATTAAATCAAGCAACTCTTCTCTAGTTTTCTTCTAAACTGAGGGCACTTTTTTTTTATTTTCCATTTCCTGTGGGCATTCTATATAAAGTTCTATAGCATATTCCTGTGGCACATTCTCTTCAATTTCATCCTGTGCTATCCATTGCTCTGTCATACATTGACTGTGTCAGAGTTTCCACAGTTTCCTGTTCCTTCCCTTGCTGTCCAGCTTCAAGTGAACATTTATACTAGTTTCCTATGGAAGGCTCCAAAATAACTTCATGTGGCACTTGACCAATTGCTTCCCCTTAATTTGGATATCCATTGCTCTATCATGTTGTGGTGCTTTCTGAATTAGATTTTCTACACCGAATCCTTCATTTAAGTTTACGAACAGTTATATTGTATTAGATATTAGGACTCTGCTAAATGATTATAATAGGAATTTAGTTAATGAGTGTAGTAATATGTCTAGAAGTGAAAGTATGACTTTGAAGCAACTGAGACAATTACCAGTAAGGCTGATTAAGCCGGATAAGGGGGGGGTAGTTATAATGGACATTAATGTGTATTCTGAGAAGATGAGACTCTTACTAGATAGTGGTACTTATGAAAAAGTTAGTTTAAATGAACTCAACACAGCTTATAGTCATATTAACTCATATTTCAATGATATGTTTATTGAAGTTAGTATATACATGAATATTTTTAATTACTTAACAACATTATTTCCTAGAATACCTAAACTGTTCAGTGTACCTAAGATACACAACAGTATATCTGATCCACCTATGAAAGCCTTAGTGGATGCTAGACATTCAATTACATATTCTAGTGCCAAATTTATGGATGTGATGTTAAAGAAATATATCACTAAGGAAGCACACATTTGTCTCGATTCTTGCTCTTTCCTAGCAGATATCAACAATCTTGAATTTGAGGAAGAATATAACTCCCTGACTGTAGATGTGAGAGATTTATATAGCTCTATACCGCATGTAGAAGGAATTGAGTGGGTTTCCTCTAGAATGAGAAGTAATGGTGCCCCCCCATTAGAAACTAGACTTGTGGAAGAACTCTTGGATATTATATTAACAAATAATTTTATATCTTTTGATAAAGAAATTTACTTGCAAAAAGTAGGGGTGGCAATGGGCTCACTATGTGGTGCAAGTTTCGTAAACCTGGTGATGGCCCACTGGGAAAATCAATTTATTTTTAACAAAAATAACATCAAGATTCAGTTACATTACTACACCCGATATCTGGACGATATTTTTATTATATTCAAGGGAGATGAAAGTGTCGCTAAACAGTTTGTACATTATTTGAACAATACTTCCCATTTTCTACAATTTACTAGTAATTATGACACTGAAAATATATCATACTTAGATGTTGACTTAAAGAAAGACAGAACTCAGTCTAGGTATACAGCAAAAATACATAGGAAAGATACATACTCTAATGCATTCTTGCATTATACTAGCTCACACCCTTTTAACCAGAAAAGGTCTGTGGTTAAAGGGCAGCTAGTGAGGGCAGTAAGAATGGTGACATTAGATAATGAATTTTTGGAGGAATGTGAAAAACGTAGATAGTTGTTTTTGAAAAGAGGATACCCCAATTTCTTAATTTCAGAATTGTCCAATGAAGTTAAGAATAAAAGGAATATTGGGGTGTATAAACCTAGCTTGAATAGACAGTACACACAAACCTCACTGGTACTTATGGGAACGCAAGATTCTATTGAATTGAACTGTGGTTGTCAGTCTAATTCATCTAACATAGACACCAACAATAGATTTAACTTGAGTTTTATTCTTACGTTTAGTACAGATGCACTTGAAATGAAAAAAAATTATTATTAAAAACTGGAATTTATTGAATAGTGACAGGGAATTGGCTAAAAAAATAGGTGATTCCCCAACAATAATCTTTAGGAGAGGTCACAATTTAAAAAGCTTGTTAGAAAGACCTATATCATGTACAACAAGGACCTCTGGAATGAATAAGTGCGAGATGTGAAACCATTGCAGGTACATGGAAACAGATCAAACGTTTTATATCAGGAACATCCCCTATTTAACTTGGAAAAAATGTAATTGTACTATTAGGATGGTAGTGTACTTAGCTCAGTGCTTATCGTGCCCTGATTTCTATATCAGTAAAACCGATAGGAAGCTTAGAGAGCGTGCTTATGAACACGTATATTGCATTAGCAGAGGTAAATTAGAAAATGCCTTAGCTAGACACACAGTAAACTTTCCAACCTATCAGTTTAAGTTTAGCGCGATTGATCAGATAGCTTTGGATACTAGAGGGGGCCCAAGTTCTATTCTGTTAGAAGAACTTGAATTATTATGGCAACTTCGTGTTGATGCTTGTCAAAATCCAGGTTTAAATGAAGCTTGTTCAATTCTGTGTCACTTGAAGCTAAAACGTTTAAGTTAGAATAGTTGTTATTAAGGAGAAATTTTTATTATTTTATTTTTATAAGTATGCACATATATTGGTGTATATTCATACTTACACTTTTAATTTTTAAATGTGTATACATGATGAGGAAATGAATATGTGTCCTTTGAATATTTAAGAACTTGACTAATACTCAATTATAGAGGGGTAGCCAGTGAAGGGTTAAGGTTTCTTTTGTAATTAATTATTTTATGTTAATTAGATCACATGAGATTGTAGCTAAGTTTTTAAACTGTCTTTTATTGAAGTTTTTTATCTGAAGAAGTCTAAGGCATTGAACTAGATGAAAAGCGCTTCATGTTTACTTGTTTCAATAAACCATCTGTGGACTGTTTTCCTTCGCCTGCTGTTTTCTGTTTGTGGATTTACTCAGTGTTTGTGCTTCTACGACTTGTATGATTAATACATACATGCAAATGTTAATTATTTGTCTCACTTAATGCAACTAATCAAAAATATACATCAGAAAACGTTTTAGATTAACTACTTTATCAAACAGCACCATAATAACATACAGTAGAAGCCACTGTGCATACTGAATGCATCTCAGTGCATATATATCTTTTTATAGTGTATCTATGGAAGGTAACACTTTGTGTCATTGCATAATGAAATATAACAGCCCTACTAGGACTAAAGTTACTAGTCTCTATGCTATTATCTTGAGATAAGAGATAAAATCTGAGCCATTAGTCATCAAGCCTAGGAAACAACAAGGCATCACATGATGAGTCATTTCCTTTTTCATACAAAGGATGACATAAAGGATGATGGAGGGAGAGTACTGTCTAGGACAATGCAATTGTTTGTGGCACTCACAATAAACATAGATACTATTCATCACTTCAGCAGCTCTGCAGCAACACCTTGTGAATTTATGACCTCTTCAAAAAATGCATTTTAGCCACTTTGTCCCTAACAGTGCTCACCTACAAGGTGACCAATTCCTTTTAAGAAGTGCATAGGCTATATAGGCTGCAAAAAATGAAACCTCCTTAGAGTTTCTCAGACATAACTTCGAAAAGAAAAAAACATAAAACTGTACTGGAATGACAAAAACATGAGGGACTATCCTACGTTCATCCAAGAACAACAAATAAATGACAAAAACCTCCTGATGACAATAACCAGGGTATTCTGCAGCATAAAAAGATGGCAATTCAAGCTACATACAGCATGCAGCAACCAATCAGAATAAGGCAATCATGAACTTGCTATCCATTTAGCCTATGAACCAAAGCAAAATACCCAAATGCAAAAACATCCATTCCATTCCATTCCAAGCCATTAATGTGCTCACCAGAATGGAAATGTTGCATAGTTAGTCCCCCAGTACACTAAGTACATCAGGTACACCAGATACATACCAACACCTGCACCGAGCATTAGGACTTGAGAAGCAGTGCACAACACAAATCCCAAGCCAAGAGAAGTGGATGGAGGGAACCAGCAGAAACAGGAGTGAAATCAAACTGCTAGGGTTGTAGTGAGTATCTTATACATGGACTACATTACAGACATCACTTCTGTCACTTTGGAATAAGATCTCATAAATAGAATAGCAACCATATGTCATTTTTGAACATGGGTCTGGGTATAATAACAGTCAGTGACCATCCTCTGGACCCAATATTCACACAGGCAGATGGCTAGCCCTGCCCCTGGCACCCAGAAAAAATCTCCAAGTGACCTCAGACCACAAAGAAATAGAAAAAATATGAAGAAAGTAAATAAAGTAGAGCCCTAAAAGCTTTTAGATAACTGTTAGTCTCAAGGGCAGAGATCCTCCCTATAACTAGAAGAAGAGAGCTGGATCTGCCATCTTTGGAATACTAAATTCACCCATTGCCAAAAAGGTAACTCATAACAGAAAGCAGAATCCTCTTGAAAAAATGTTATTCTTTTACTACAACACAATTAGCAGAATCATTTCTGATCATGCTTCTCAAACTTTTAGTTCAAGAAAGCTGGACAAAGCCAAAAATAATGTGGATAAAGGCAGAAAATGTGGGATAGATTTTAAATTTTGATATTATAAACTTTGAAAGCAGTTAGAATAACAGGTTTTGAGTTCGCATGCATTGTCTGAAGGATATGAAGTTGAAAAGTCAAATGTCAGTTATTATTTAGTGACTTCAGTCCAAAATGGTTTGCAAGAAAACTCAATAGGAACAGACCAAAAATATGAGACGTACATCTGGACATTCTGCAAAGTTACAGACAGTTGAGAGGTATGGTTCTGATACAGAGTAGGTTGCATAAAGTGTTCCTTGTTATGGCCATAATCTGTAGATCCTGAAAAAGGCACACTGAGCAGCCTATGAAAACACCCCAGCACAGACATGGGCAGCTATAATCTGAGAAATCACTTTGCCTGTGTAAGGTAGTCTGTTGATCAAATGTACCGTCCCTTAAGAAAATTAAAAATCATACCTTACTTAGTCAAAGAACAAAAGCTATCAAACACACTTCTATTAAAAGAGCTTCTGCCAGGGCTATAAGCTCTACATTAGAAGAATATGGCTGAAAGCAGCAAACACGGTCCTCAAAAATGTTATGCAACTTTTCAAAAACACAAAAGTCCTGGAAATCCCAACCAGGGTTCTGAAAAATTACTTTCTACTTGGCCTCTAAACTGCCCATCCAAAGATGGAAGCAAAGGAAAGATACTGGTGGAAGAATAGAACTTTTTTGAGTTCTTTAAGTGGCCAACATTTCTTAGAAAAAAGAACAGCCTGCCGACTCACCCCGCAAAAAAAATGGTCCGACTCAAGCTGTATAACTAATGAAAATGTAATACTGTTTTATGGAGCCTTGTGGTCCTGTCCCACACTGGCCTTGTCCCAGTCTTCCAAATCCCAGAAATCAGAACCCTCAGAAAAACAGACTAAAGAGCACCCATCAACCCCTCAGTCCCAAGCAAAGGAAGTGGGGAGATCAACCTTAGATTGATTACAGAGGAATAAAGCCAATAAATTACTGTTATAAAGTATTTCAATTATGCCTGTCACCTATTAGTACAATGACAAGCCAGAACAGAAGAGAACAAGATGTTGTTCTGTGACAATACTTCTCTATCACATCTATACCCCCTGCCCCCATCATGGTTCCTCAGTTTGTTTAAACCTGCAACAGTGCTACAGCATACCTAGGGAACCTACTGAAAGACAATACTAGCAGATCCATAATAGTGAGAGTCGATTCTAAAAGTCTGAACAGCACACAGTAGTTTGTCTGCAGCATATGAATAAAATAAAATGTAGAACTGTTTAGTTGGATGGCCTACAACAGTCTCTCAGAACAACCTGAAGCACCAAAATTGAACAGTAAAGAGTTCACTGCACGCTGTCAGCATTAAAACACACACACACACACACACACACACACACACACACACACACACACACACACACACACACACACACACACACACACAAACTGCAGTTTTCATTTGCTCTGACTATTGGATTTTGAACATCACTTTGATACCATATGCTTTCTGCTTGGAGCCTCAAGGTTCAGACTAACAGTGAGATCAGGTAGGCCACCTACCTCCTTATTATGCCATTGGTTTCATTTTCACCTTTTTTACACATTTTCACCATAACTAATTTGTTTTTTGTACTGTTCTATCAAGTATCATGTGTTGGCCACTTCTCCCATTGTTGTACTCATGTGAATCATTAGTATAGTTGTATTTTCTGCCTTTAGTTTTTCACTTGAGATGACACTTCTACAACCACAATTATCTCTGAAACTGCAGGGAAAGCTCTCTGAAACCAGCACATCCTGGATTCAGCATTTTGAGTTGTATCTCATAATTGTAAGCCTGAAAAAAATACAGCGTGGTACGTTCCTTTGTATCTCAGAAAAGGAAATAATCACAGTATTTAACACTTTTACCTTTTAGAGAAGGAAAAAAAAGATTTGATTGTAGTTTTAAAGGGCAAATTCCAGGCATATTGCAAGACAAAGAAGAACCTACCATATGTGAAACATTTGTTTTATAATCAGTGGCAGATGGTAACTTCAAACGGGGGGGGGGGGGGGATGCTGCAGGAAGCAAGTGAACGGGCGAAGCCAAATAATCTGGGACAGGGTTGTGTTACAGCAGGTCAATAACCATTAAATATGATCAAACAGTACAAACCTACTCATTATAGCCACTTTACTGACTACATATATATATACCTTAGTTGTCTAGCTGTAATTAACACTCCATGAATTCCCTTTTTACCCACTTGTCTTCCCTGCAGTCTTCCAGTGCCCTCCTCTGTTTTCCCCTCATCTTGGCCCCACATCATCCAGATACGTATGAGCAAGCACTTAAATTATATCAAAATGAAACATTTCCCCAGATGACCTCTTCAGTAGTTTGTCCATGTATGCACAGTCACACACGCACACACACACACACACACACACACACACACACACACACACACACACACACACACACACACACACAGACATACTTTCTAAGTACTTACCTTCTTCCCACATCCTGGCAGTAGCACACATAGTACCTGAAAAAAAAACTTACCAAAAAAAAAGACACCAGAGAGACCGATGGGAGAGGAGCAATCTGCCATTGCCCCCAACAAGGAACCAATGGAACAACCGGAATGTCTCACACTCCAATCAACAGAACCGATGGAATCGGCAACAACGGTGGTATTAGTTATGTCAGATATTGTGCGAGCAGGAGAACCGAAAGACTGTGGGAATTGTGAGATTATATTAAATGAGAAAGGAGACTTTAATGTCTTTAATTATACTGGACTTACTATCGATAATGTATTGGTAGAGATTTTAGCTAAAGGTATGTTTTTTGTTCCAGCTAAACATGCTAATATTGCGTATCTATTGATAGACTTAAAGTTTTATACTTGGAAACTTAATTTTACCGTTATGTTTAATGATGTATCACATGCTATAACTGGTTTAAGGATTTCCAGTACCTTTAACTCCCCACTACATCCGGCTATACAATTATATGAAAAAATGTGTGAGTTTGATTATAGATTTTTATTAAATGAAGTGAAATCAGTTGTTGGTTATGATATGACTAGGGAAGAACTTTAACATTTAAACTTGATTAAGCAATAAAATGTTGGGTTAATGAAACTGGACAAGGGAGGGGGAATTGTTGTTATGTATAAGGACTGCTACAATAATAAAATGTTCAAGCTTTTGAATAATAGTACTTATATTCCTGTTTCCCTTAATTAATTGAATGGTGCTTATAACAGGATAAAAATACAAATCAAGGATATGTTCATAGATGGCAAGATTACAAATGATAAATTCAATTATTTAAACATGGCTTTTTCAACCATTCCTACCATTTTTAGTATCTCACAAATCCATAAAAGCGTAAGGGATCCACCAAGGCAACCAATAGTGGATGTTAGGGAAGCAATTACAAGTGCCTGCGCCAAGTTTTTGGATAACAAGCTGAAACACTTGCTTGAAGATGAAATGCAGGTATGCAAGAACTCTTGGGATTTCCTTAATAAAATCAACAAGTTGGGTTTTAATAAAGATGATCTTTTAATCAAAACTGGCAGTAAAGATATATATACTGTTATTCTGTACACCTTAGGGGTTTAATGGTTTTGTGAATTCCTTTTGGAAAAAAAAAGTGGAGCAAGTAAGAATGAACTTATATGAAGAACTGCTTGAACTGTTTTTTGTTTAAAGGTAACTACTAAAAAAGAAAAAGCATGGCCATGGGTACTAATTTGCGGGTCTCTGTTTGCTAATATAGTAATGGTTTACTGGGAAAATAATTACCTTTTTAATAGCAATTTTAAAAATTCCTTTAGGGCCTATACTCGTTATTTAGATGACATTTTTCTGGTATGGGAGGAAGGGGTGGAGAAACTTAATGAGTTTCTTGAATATATATATCAAACCATTGATTTTTTAAAATTTACATCACAAGTAGAAATAGCCAAAATCCCCTACCTGGATGTCCTTTTAGACAAAGATATAAAGACTAGCACATATGTTTCACAAATTTTTAGGAAACCAACCTATTCAAATACATTGTTACACTTTACCAGTACACACCCCCTATCACAGAAAAAAATCAGTGGTTAAAGGGCAGTTTGCGTATGCTGCTAGGATGGTTACTAGAGATGCTGATTTTTTGTTGGAATGTGAGAACTTAAGCTCTATGTTTTTAAAAAGAGGGTATCCAATTGAAATTATTAATAACTTGAAAAGTGAGGTAGTACGTAAGAGAGAAATTAATTATTTTGATCAGATCCTTAGGCAAGGTAATGATTCAACAGCAATCAACACTAGTAGGGATGTTGAACAAAAAAAAAGTTTTAGGCATGCCTGTGTGACTACTTTTAACATGGATAGTAGTATCATAAAACAGATTATGTTTAAAAAGTGGAGCATTTTAAAAGACAATGTCACTTTAATGGATGGGATTGATGAATTTCCCTGCATTGTATACAGAAGAAGCTTATGTTTAAAGAACATTTTGGAGGGACCTTCAAGTGACAAAATATCTACATTGAACGCAGTTAAGAAAATGCACAGTTGTGGGCAATGTCAGTGTTGTAAACATATCCTTACATGTGAACATTTTTATATTAATGAATGCAAGTTTGAATTCCAAGGCAAATTTGATTGTCTAACAAAAGGCATTGTGTATGTAGCTCTATGCCAAGTATGTCAGGCACTTTATATAGGTAAAATGGAGTGAATGTTAAGAGAGTGAATTTATGAACATTGCTATGATATTGAAAAAGGTAAAATGACAAACACTCTAGCTAAACATATTTTGGGTAATGGAAGACATTGGTTTAAGTTTGTTGTTCTTGAAAAATCAAACATGAGCTGTAGGGACTTGTCCATGGGCAATTAATCTTGAAAGAAATGAACTGTATTGGCAGCTAGTTTTAAATGTGAATAGTTGACCAGGGCTTAATGAGCATTGCTCTATTGCTTGTATGCTGAGGTTAAAACCACTTACAAGATAAATGTTTTTAAAAAGGATTTTTTGCAAGGGATATTTATGCACATGCATTTTTATTTATATTTTTACATTGTTGCCTTACCTTTTTAAATGTGTTCTTTTAAGTGTAAACAGGGGGTTGCTACCAGTTAATGTAACATGTGACCTAGAATGGTGTGTTTAAAAACTAAGATTGTAATGAAATCTTATCTGATGAAGTCTTGTGGATATACAGGATGAAAGCATTCATCAGTGTGTTTTTTTTTACATTTTTATATGTTTTTATTATTGGATTTGTCACATTATTGTTGGATTAAAATATGCTTTTTAAGGGAACCTGGTCTGAGTACTCTGGATTTCTTCTTTGTGTATATAATGTAGAAAACACCCCACTTCAAAATGAAAATATTGTGAGAGACCTCAGAACATAGGAGATAACTCCCTCTCCTTTGATCATCATGTTTCAACAGTGGTCAGGAAATTCTTCCATCTGGCACAGTTGATTGCAAAGGGTATTTCCTCTAGATCCAACTAAGTCCTTACCCCTTATATTCTACAGTGATTGTGCCCCTTATTGAATATAATGCCCTTTTGAGATTTATCTTACTAAATATATCAAGCAATTGGAGAGACCTTAACAGATCCTGACAAAAAAGATCATGGACCTGAAGGACCTGAACTACTAAGAGAAGCTTGAGTCCTTGTCCCTGTATTCAGTGTCCTATAGACTCTTTATGCATGATCTGTGTCTTGACTTTCAGGCCATTACAGATCCAGCAGTCCAAGACCTATTATTTCTCCACAAATCAAACAGTCTGGTGAATACTACAACTACAGATCTCAACTTGCTTCAGCATGAAAACAAATCATGGTGGAGAGACATATTTGTTATGCAATGACTACCCCTTCTCTGGAACAAGATTTATCTCCAGATCAAGCAGTGTGACACCCTATCTTCCTTTTAGAATGATTTAAGACAATTGGATGGGTATTCATAAATTCACCCTTGGTATAAAGTACAATTGTGTACACTTACCATAAATGTAGATGTTCAAGTGTATTCACTGTTGCAGTCATCACCTTTGGGTTATCCCTGCTGTGGTAGCCCTCAGCCAACCTGAATACCAGAGTCAATGTTTTTCTGGTTTGGCTGCATTCACCTGTAGTCTGACGTCAGGTCGTCAGTGCTATAAAGCAAGGCAGCTAACTTCATTACATCAGTTTTTCTTCCGCTAACCCATCAGAAGCACAAGGAAATAAGGTAAAGTGGTCCTGGTGGCTAAAAGCCACCATGGGAAGCTTATGTCCCCCTAGGGGAAGGGGATATAAGGAGGATGGAGGGAGGGAAACCAGGATTGCAACAGTGAATACACTCGAACATCTACATTTATCGTAAGTGTACACAACTGTACTATGTTCTTTGTGTTTCACTGTTGCAGTCATCACCAGTGGGTGGATTCCCAAAGCTGAACAGAGGGGTAGAAGGATAGGTTAGAGCCTTAGGCATGGGTCAGCAAACCCTGCAGAACTGCAGAGGCAAACCCTGCCCTAGACTTAGAAAAAAGAGGTAGGTGGTAATGCTTTGTAAAGGTATGGAGAGAGGTGCAAGTGACATCTTCCAAAATGTCCCTGGTGGGGACTCCTCTGAGGAAGGCCGTGGAAGTGGATGCTGCCCTAGTGGAATGGGTACGAATAGACTTAGGGGTCTTTTCCCATGTAGTCTGTAGCAGAAATAGATACAGTGTGACATCCATTTGGAAATGGTTGCTTGGAAATGGGCTTCCCCTCTGCCCCTGGCGCAAAGCTGACAAGCAGCTGGTCTGTTTTTCTGAAGTGTTTAGTACAATCCAGATAGTATCTGAGTTGTCTGTGCATGTCTAGTGAGTGCAGAATTCTTTCCTCCTTGTTTTGAGGGTTGGGTAAGAAGGTGGGTAGGTGTATGGCCTGGTTCAGGATCACATCATATACCACCTTGGGCATAAAGGAGGGGTTAGTCCTCAGGGAGACCCTGTCTGCATGGAAAATGATGAAGGGTTCAATGGCCATGAGTGCCTGGAGTTCTGAAACCCTTCTGGCTGAAGTGATAGGTAATAGGAAGGCAGGCTTCCAGGAGAGGTATTTCAATTCTGTTGAAGCAGCAGGTTCGAAGGGAGGTAAGTTTAGTTTTTCTAAAACATAATTTAGGTCCCAGGCTGGCGTGGGAGGCCTTCTGGGAGGTCTGATATTAGAAACTCCTCTGAGGAATTGTTTAATTAAAGGATGAGAGAAGAGGGGTAGGTCTGAATCATAATGGGCTGAAATTGCTGAGGCATGGATTTTAATAGAAGAGAAGGAGAGGCCACTTTTGAGCAACTCGGCTAGGTAATCCAAGATAAGAGGGATGGAAGGATGTGAGGTACTGGCCCCTCTGGATTGGCTCCAGGAGCAGAATCTTTTTTCATTTCCCTGTGTAAGATTTTCTGGTGCTGGGCCTTCTGGCTTCTGTGATAATGTCTAGGACCTTTTTGCTTAACAGGGACTCCTTGTTAGCTTTTAAGGTATAAGCCATGCTGAAAGATTGAGAGTCTGCAAGTCTGGGTGCAGTATCTCCCCCTCACCTGGGTCAAGAGGTTTCAGATCAGGGGAAGATGCTTGGGGGGGCTGTAAGGTCAGGCTGCACAATAAAGGGTACCAATGCTGTCTGGCCAATCTGGAACAATGAGGATGGCCTTTGGTCTCTCCTCCCTTATTTTGATCAGTACCTTCATTATAAGAGGCAGAGGAGGGAACGCATACACAAAGAGGGAGTTCCAGGGGAAGGTCAAGGCATCCACCTTCCATGCTAGGAGGTGATACTCCCTGGTACAGAACTTTTGCAGCTGGTGGTTGAGGTGCGAAGCAAAGAGATGCACCTTCGGAGTCCCCCACTCCCGAGTGATTTGAAGAAAGATTTCCCTGTGGAGCTACCATTCATGGGGGTCCAGTAAGTTTCTGCTTAGGTGGTCTACCAGGGTGTTGTAGACCCCTGGTAGGTATTGGGCAATTAGGTGTAGACCCATGGAGGCAGCTGTCAGCCAGAGGTTCATGGCTAGTCTGCACAAGGGTAAGATTGGGTTCCCCTCCCCCTGTTTGTTGATATACCACATTACTGTGATGTTGTCTGTTTTTATAAGGAGGACCTCTTGCCTGAGATGGGTTTGAAGGATGTCAGATCCTTTTGTACTGCCATCATTTTTTTCTGACTGATGTGTAAGTGAAGGTGCTGGGCATCCCGAAGATCTTGGGTGCAGCTGCCTGCTGGGCGAGTGCCCCAAGTAATGTCTGAGGCGTTGGTGGTGATGGTCTGGCCAGTAGGGCACAGGATGAAGGGAAGACCCTTGTTCTTGGCACAGGCCTCTGTCCACCAGAGAAACTCGGCCCTTATACATGAGATCAGAGGGAGAGAGGTCTCTAGAGACTGACAGTGCTGGCACCAAAAGTCCTTTAGATACCACTGAAGTTTTCTCATGTGAAGCCTTCCAGAGGAATTAGAAGGATGCAAGATGCCATGTATCCCAGGGCTTGCAGGAACTTCCTAACAGTGAGGTGACTTCTGGAAGCCATTTGGGTAAAGCAGAGAGGCAGGAAGCTCTGCTTTTCTTGGGATAGGAAGGTAATTTGGGATGCTGTGTCTAGCAGAGCCCCCAAGAACATGATCTTCCTGGTGGGGGTTTGCTTTGATTTCTTCTCATTGATGGTGAATCCTAGGGAAGTTAGAAGGGATTTGACAAAGAGAGGGTCCTGGAGCCGCTTTTCTTTGCACTCTGCCTGAATGAGGCAGTCATCCAGGTAAGGGTAAATCTGTATATTTCTCTGTCTGCAAAATGCTATGGCCAGGTGGTGAATGCTCCGGCTGCAGTAGATAAGCCAAAGGGCAGCACAGAGAACTGAAAGTGTTGTGATCCTGCTCTGAAGCGCAGGAATTTCCTGAATGATTCCCTTATGGGGATGTGGAGGTAGGCATGTTTTAGGTCTAGGGTCACTAGCCAGGCATTTTATGTTAGCATAGGCAGCAGCTGCTGCAAAGTTAGCCTTTTGAATCTGGGGACCACCAGGGAGGTGTTCAGAATGGATATATCCAGGATGGAGCACCAAGTGCCCTCTTTTCTGGGAATAAGGAATAGTCTGGAATAAAAGCCTTTGCCTGCTTGATCTGAGGGACAGGTTTTACTGCCTCCTGGGATATGAGAGTTTGGACCTGTTTCAATGCCTCTGCCCACTGATTTGGAGGTAAGTTTGGGTACCGTCTTGGAATTGGGAGTTTGCTGAAAGAGAATTTGTATCCCTAAAAAATGATCTTTAAGACCAATTGGTCCTTTGTTACAGAAAGCCAATTTTCTTTGAAGAGGAAGAGCCTTCCTCCTAGTTTTGGGTGAGTGAAGAGAGGGCAGATGGGGGAGTCATTATGAATGTTTGCCATAGAAGGGTGGCTTAGAACTCCCTGCCTTTGGGGCAGAAGTGTTCCACTGTTTGCTTCTCTGCTGGCCCTGGGATAGGGACCTGGATGGTCTGTCCCTGCGGGGCTTACTTTGGCCCTGTCTGCTTGGTGCAGGGAAGGACCAGTGCTTAGAGGGAAAGTTCCTGCTGAACCTGGGAGGTTGAACCTGAAAGAAATCTTTTACTGTTTGCATAGATTTTGGTTTGTCTTACATCTTTTTAAGCACCTCCTTTGCTTTTACTCAAAACAAGCGCTCCTTATTCAGGGGTGCATCAATAAGTTTAGACTTGACATGATCAGGGAGAGGTTGTTCCTTCAGCCATGCATGTCTCCTAATGACAGATCCTGTCACTGCTGCCCTGCTAGAGGCTTCTAGGGCATCATATCCACAGTGTAATGAGTGTTTGGCCCCTTGATAAGCAGAGTGCATTAAATCTGCTAACTCTTTTGAATTGGCACAGTCAGGAAAGGTAGAAATCTTTTGTTTTAATAGTTCCAAAATGTGTTGCTGATATTTTAACATATGAAACTGACAACTGAGTGCCCTGATATCTAAGGTTGCAGAGGTGTATACTTTTTTACCCCGTCTGTCCAGAGCTCTGGAGTCCTTGTCAGAAGGAACAGGATTCTTGGCAGAACTGGTTTTAGCTCCTTTGGGTCCCTGTGTAATGACCTCTGGGTCTGCAGCAGGATTTCTGTACAGGTATTTGTGAGAATCCGGTACTCTGTAATACCTGTCAGGTTTACTGAGGGCAGGTGGGAGGGGTGTCAGAAGCTAAGCTGGATTCATGGAAAACATCATCCACTACTTCTAAAATAGGGGGATGGCCAGGGGTCTGTGCTGGGGCAGGTCCAGAAACTCTGTAAGTCTTTTCTTAGACTGGAGGAAGTCCTGAGATTCCCACTGGAAATGCTCCCCGAGGGTGTGAAGGGTTTCCTCGAAGGAAAGGCCCTCTGGAGGTGAGGCAGAAGGGATGGATTCCTCTGCATCTGAATCCTCACAAGCAGTCAGAGGTTGCTGTTCCTCTTCAAAATCTGAATAGTCAGATTCCTCAGAATCCTGTTCTATCAGGAGAAGGGTACTTTTTCCTTTTAGATGTTGTGGCCTGACTACCCCTGATAAGGGAGATGAAATCCTCCACCATTTTAAGCATTTGTGCTTGGGGTGGTGGAGCAGGAGCAAGATGGTGGCTAGAAGCAGATTTTCTAGGGGGTTGCCTGGCTTCTTTGCTTGATAGAATCCGTCTGTCTGAGAGAAATGGTAGTCGGATGATAAGACGTTTTTTGTCTAGATTCGGTAGTGCGAAAGGCCTCCTTGGAAGCTGGTGCCTGCATCGCGGCTCCGGATCCAACTGAGGCAGAGACAGCCAAAGGCTCGGAAGATGAAGAAGATTTCTGCAGCATACCAGACTCCGAAAGTGTCTCAGTAGAGGCCTGCGTAGATAACGAATCGGGCATCAGAGGCTGCGAAAGTGTCTCACTGAATTCCGGAGAACTGACAACTTGCTTAGCAGTAGCATCATCGGAAGGCTTATACTTGTGTGGTCTGTCTCTATCTTTATCTCTGTGTTTTTTTGGAATGTCCACAGATTGATGGCTGACAGATGCCATATCGAAATGCGAAGACAGAACACGAAAATAACTGTCTACAATAAGAGCTCTACAGTGAATGGTTCTCACATTAAAGAGGACACAGAACCGGCAATGGGAGACATCATGGTCTGGGCCTAAACAAGTGATGCAGTAAGAATGGAAGTCTCATGTGGGATCTGCTTTCCACAGACGAGACAATTGTTAACTTTTTCAGACATCAGTTAGTGCAAAAAAAAGGGTCCCCAACGGGGTACTTAGCTTTAGACGTTTTCAGCTGAAATTCAAACTCTGGTAGCAACCGACCAGCACTCATGCAAACTGCTTCTGCTACAGGGTCCATGGCATGAAAGACTGATGTAATGATGTCAGCTGCCTTGCTTTATAGCACTGATGACCTGACGTCAGACTACAGGCGACTGCAGCCAATGCAGAAAAACATTGACTCTGGTATTCGGGCTGGCCGAGGGCTACCACAGCAGGGATGACCCACAGGTGAAGATTGCAACAGTGAAACATGAAGAACATCTGGCCTATTACTTCCTGAAAAAGGAAGTAAGGTTTAAAGGTGGGTACAGGTAATGCATAAATGGCTACATGGCCCCATTGCCTTGTACATTCAATGACTACATTTTCTGCGATTCTACTGAAACTAATAAAAATGAAACTACAGCAGATCACATTATAACAAAGATGGTGGTGCCTGTTAACAAATATGCACAGAGAAGCACACCCAGTGCAAACAGACACGAAAAGGCATACTGTAAAGCATTAAATCAAATCTGTGGTCTCTAGCGGTAATAACCATATTGCCATTGTCATTAAGAAATGTAAACAAGTACAGATAAACAATACTAATTTTTTTTGGAGTCAAAAGTACAGTGTAAAGCAAAAATGTTTGTTGATGTCTTTGAAGTCATAGTGCATTCATTGATAACCAGAATGAATGCCTGTCAAGAATCCAAGCTGTGAATAGGGTAAAAGTGACTTTTGGTCTAAGAAACTATAGAGTAGAGGCAAAGCAGTGACATTTAAACTATGCAGTTCTGCAGACTGCAACATAATAACAGATTCGACTTATAAAATCAAATATTTAAACAGTAAGTTGTACAAATCTGCCTGCAGGTTGTTCTCATATTCAAGGTTAAATCTCAAGCCATTGTGCCAAGTATGGCTGAGATGTGTACAGAAATAAACAGTGCACGCTGCTGGTCCAACCATTGACATTACAAACTCAGCTAATACAACCAAAAACGATGGGCACAGAAATCGGTTTACACAGATTGTCATACAGCTCATATGACAACCGTTGTAGCCAGCAAATGCAGTAAATCAATATCTGCGTAACTTGCACTTCTTTGCAGGTACAGGAGTATTAGTCAAAGAGTATAGGGTCTTTAAAAATGATATTCTGAAGAGGTATGTTGATCTCTTTGAAGGATTAAATGTCTGCAGGCTGAGTATTATACAAAAACATCACCTATGCCAGTTCTTGTAATTCATGCTTCATGAGGAGTCACTCTTGCCCTGAAATTGTGGACTGAACAAGAACAGGAATGTATGTAGTCACTGGTTATAGTCAGAAATAAATAAACAGAATGGGTTAAAAGCATGGTGACTGTCATGCAGCAGGACAAGCTTCAGAAAAATGTCTGATCCACAAGAGTTTAACAAAATGATCTAGAGGGAGCACTGCCCACTTCAACCTTCTAAAGAGGTAGCAACAACTATGCTTGAGCTTTTCACTGCTTGATGCAAACAGGGGTTTTAGCAGATCAGTGAATGCCATTTCTAAACTTTTCGCCTCCAATATGCTCTTTGGTTAATATGTATTTTTGAGGCTCCATTTTGAAATCTCATCAGCACCTGAAGGGTTACCAAGAGCAGTAAACACAGAGGCTAGGTGCAGCAGTCAATATAAATGTCATTCGAGTCCAGACTGCTACAAAGAAGGAACATGGCAGATGCATGATTAAGATGTGGGACAGACTGATATCTCAGAGTTTCAAACTAAATCAATTACATGCCTGATCTGTGTCAGTTCTTTGAAGTACAAGGGATATATTTTGTTGGAAAATGAGCTTCAACTAGATGCTGACATTGTTAGAGCTATTGTGAATATTTAGAAACCTACTAATAAATCACTGCTGATGCACTGCTTAAGAATGTTGCAGTATCTAAGAACATCTCTCCCTTGTCAGAAATCACATTTCTACTAAGAAAGCTGCTATTACATGATGCAGTATGGTGTTGATTGGCAAATAATGAAAAGTGTCTTAAACTTCTGAAATACCTAGCAACCACAGAAAGAATTTTGAAATCCTATGATGTGACATTACCCACAACTCTACAAGTTGATACACATCGGAAATTAGCAGTAGTTCTGTTATAGGAAAGCAGACCTTTTGCCTCTCCTAACAAGGTACTGAGAAGTGCTCAGACATGCTGTATATAAAATGAAAAAGAGACATTAGCAATATAATTCAAATGTCAAAAGATCTACAATTAAATCATACAGAAATAAAGCCCTGACTATGGCTCAGGCAGCTCATGTTCAAACATCAGCTCAGGCCTTTGACAGCACAGGCTAGGAGTATCGGCATGCCCATCTTGGTACATAGAATGAGTACCAGTTAACCCAGGCAGTTTACTTTCTGACACAGTCTCTGTCAGATGGCAGGGACACAGTTGTAATGGTGGAGACATGTTAGCATGGCACCCAAGCTGGTGTTGGTAACTCTAGTCAGCTGCATGCAGAGAAACATGACACTGACTGCTAGAGGAACATAAATGGTCCCTATATTGCTATAGATCCCCATTTCAGCATCTGAGGGAGTGGCTAGGCCAGTCATACAAAATGGAAGGTGGAAGAAGTCTTCATGCCCTTGAGTATTCAACTGCGGTACCACCTTTAACATTCTTATAAGAGAAGCGCAGTCCTGGTCTGAACTATCTGCAAACAGCTACAGTTAACTTTGAACCTAACACCACTCTTAAGTATTCAACTGCGGTACCACCTTTAACATTCTTATAAGAGAAGCACAGTCCGGGTCTGAACTGTCTGCAAACAGCTACAGTTAACTTTGAGTATGTGTCTACCTGTTTGAGCCAATCTTCATTTTCCCCTGGAGAGCACTGTGCTTTGGCTGTAAGCAGCCCCCCCCCCACCACCACCACCACACACATCTTCCACTTTCTCTTATTCCCTTCTGTTAGCAAATAGTATCCATAACTGATCAATACTGTGTGTTTGTTAATTTAAACTATGACCACAGTAGCCTACTGATACAAGGTTATCCTGTTTTTCCACCTGAGAAATTAAGAAAAGACCTACAGTTTCAGAGCAGTCCTTGGTCAATTGTGATTGTTTCTTAACACATACTTGTCTTGCTTTGTGATTGTTTCCAGCCCCTCATACAAGACCCTAACAGGGTCTCTACCCGCTTCGCTCCCCACCCTGCCCCCTATTCCCTCCCACCCCCAGTGGTCCCACCTTTATTGCACTCAAACCCCTCCCATCTTTCCAATAGCCAACCACAGAGCTAACCTAACACTACCTCCTCCATATTCCCTCTACTTTCACACCTCCTCAACTGACATGTACAAGCATACCTTTCCTTTGCTCACTGCATGCACTCTCCTTGCATATCTTACATCCTACCAAAGCTCCATCACACCCCCACTTAACCACTACCACTGTACTACTACTCACACCACCACCCATGTCTCACCCATACTCAGCTCCGCTCCCACCAGCTCAAGAACCATCCCTATGCACCCCCCACATATTCTACCAACTATATTACTCAAACATAAAGCATCCTACAACTTAACATAGTAACCCTCCCACCATACCTATTACCCACAGAGCACAATCATAAAGTTTCCATTATAAACAAACACATTCAAAAACTGAGAAAACTAATAATCTCATGCATATCAAAACTAGCCCTAAGTGGAGACATCCACCCCAACCCTGGCCCTACCATCTCCAACCCCAGACCTTATAATCAGACTAGAAACCACAACTTCTCCCATATTACAGCCAATAGAAAGCCAAGTGACTTCCTTCTACTAAGCCTAAATATTAGAAGTATATCCAACAAAGTCCATGAACTCCGTGCCACCATTGACTTATACTCCCCAGATATTGTCATCCTGACAGAAACCTGGCTAAAACCTCACATTACCAGTGAGCAAATACTCCCTACAGGTTACGGCATACTAAGAGTAGACCGGCTAAACAAAAAAGGAGGTGGTGTAGCTATAATATTTAAACAGCATCTAAACATCCAGATCTTAAAATCATCAGCTCCACAAATAGGCAATGAAGAAATAATATATACCAACCTCAAAATTAACCAAAACAAAACCATCAACATAATTGGATGCTACTTCCCACCTGGCCAGAACATCCCTCCACTAGAAAACCTCCTCAGCTGGTCTACCCACCATCTCCCCCAAGAAACTATCATCTTAGGCGATTTCAATATTGACTGGCAATCCTGTTCTGGCAACAATCCAACCCATCATATACACCTTCATGGCTTCACCCAACTAGTCCAGTCACCAACAAGGATAAATAAAAACTCCAGCAAGCACACTACCCTGGATTGGATACTAGTCAGTAAGTACCCCCAGTCATATATAACAGGCTGCTTATCAGATAGCCTCAGTGATCACTCCCCAACATTCCTACTCTAAAAATACCTGTACCAAGCTAAACCTGTCATCTATCGTCAAATACGTAAAAAAATTAACTTTAACCCACTCACATTCATCTCATCCCTCAAAGAATGTAACTGGCATGCTCTAAAGTACCTCAGTCTAGATGATGCAGTTGAATTTTTTAATACTACCTTCCTGAACATCCTTAATTACCATGCCCCCCATAAGATTTTCCAGAACCAAAGCACAACCCTCCCCATGGCTACAGAAAACCACTAAGTCAAAAATGAAAAACAGGGATAAAGCCTGGGAGCACTGGCGCAAAACCAAAACCCCCGCAGCTAGACAAACATTCCTAGAACTATGCAATAGAGTCAAAAAGCTAATAAAACGGGACAAATTCAAATACTACCAGTCTGCCCTAGACTCCTCACAACACAGCCCCAAACAATTCTGGTCCTCCATAAACTCCATCCTCCACCCAGGTAAAGTCAGTACCCCTCCTCCTAACATCCCTCACTCCTCAGAAAATATTGCTACCTCATTCAACACACACTTCACCCAAACCATACTATCACTAGCTAAACAACACAACCCCCCTCCCCTCCAACCCACACCTTCAACTAGTAATCTCCGCACTGCCTTCTCTTTTTCTCCTGTACCTACCTCCAACATAAAATAACTCTTAACTAAACTTAAACCCACCAAATTAGCAGCAGACAACCTCCCAAGTGAATACCTACAAATCGCAGCTGATGCTCTGGCCTACCCAGTATCCATCTTGATTAACCGATCTCTGTCAGAAAGTTACGTTCCCACATTGTGGAAAGTCTCACATATAATTCCCCTCCACAAAGGCGGACCCTCTGCAGAACTAACCAATTACACCCCATAGCTATTCTCTCTCCACTCTCCAAAATACTAGAGATGCATACACTCTCAGGTCTCACACTACCTCCTTACTAACAACCTCCTTTCCAGTACTCAGCATGGTTTCCGACCAAACTATAGCACCACCACTGCCTTACTCTCCTTTACTAACACTATCCTTCAGCATAAAAACAATGGCTATCTCTCCTCTGCTACTTTCCTAGACCTATCTAAAGCATTTGACATGGTCCCACACAAACAACTTATCTCTGTCCTCAATAACCTATCCTTCTCACAATCAGTCACCAACTGGTTTCAGAGTTACCTGTCTGACCGCCAACAATCCGTTGTATGACAGAATGACATATCTCCCCAACTACCTGTCTCCATAGGGGTTTCCCAAGGATCCATCCTTGGACCCCTACTTTTCTCTGTTTACACCAATAATCTAGCCTCTGCCACCAAACATGGCACACTCATCCAATATGCAGATGACTCAACCATCATCTGCTCAGCCCAGTCCCTACCCAAACTGCAAAAAGTCACACAGGAAGCCTTTTCCTCTGTTGAAACATGGTTATCCGATGCCCAATTAATACTCAACCCAAACAAAACTAAACTACTCATCTTCCAGCCCACCAAACATACTCAAAACAACTCTCACTTTAACATCACAGCAAAAGACAACACCACTATATACCCAACTGAACACACCAAATTGCTAGGAGTGGAAATAGACAATAAACTAAAATTTGACATTCACATATCCATGACCATAAAAGTCCACAAAAACTAGGAGCATTATACAGAAATAAACAATTTCTCACCAAAGCAGCAAAGATTTCAATAGCAAATTCCCACCTTATCTCCACCCTACTTTATGCCTCTCCAGTATATACCAACCTAAGGCAATGTGATCTAAACAAGCTAGAGACCTGCTACAACAAAATCACCAAATTCGCCACAGGGGCATCCTACCGTAGTCACCACTGTCTCTCACTTGCTGAACTGGGCTGGCTTGAACTCCCTCACCTCTTTCAGTGGTATCAACTCTCACTCGCCCACAAACTAGTAAACCATCCACTAAATGTCCCATCCCTCCAGAATCTACTCCAACCCTATCGCACCACCAGACCACTAAGATCCAGCAACAAAAATCACTTGCAGCTCACTAAAGCCAATAACTCTGCTGGTGAAGCACTATTCTCTTGCGCCATAGCCAAATTATGGAACTCACTCCCACCCACAATTACCTCCGTACCATCATGCACCAACTTCAAAACTTTATTAAAAGCGCACCTAAAAACATGCTGGCTATGTCCTTGCAACTCCCACTCTAATATCATCCACCCCATCCAACTACTACCTTTCTTTCACCTCCACTAACTACCTTGATGATAGCAAGCTTAGATGCTCATAAGCCTAGTACTTATTATACAGCAGGAACTTCTCATTGTTACATTTGTTAATGCCTGTACTTCACAGATAAAGATTCTAGTTGTCTACTGATGTACTATGTTCTTCATCTGTAAATATGTTGTAAGTAATTTCTATGTTAAATTGTTAATCGCTATGCAATCCAATGTAACTACTGTCTGTTTATTTTACCATGGAGCTTTTCTCCCCGGGCCTCCGCTGAAAATGGACCCACGTCCAGTCGGACACTCCCAGTCAACAAATTTAAATAAATAAATAAATAAATTATCCCCATAATGAGCTGATCTGGATTTTGGTATCAGAATATGCCAGCCTCCTTTGTTGCTTTGGTTTACATAACAGGTCAGAACGACTTAGCAGACATGTGTCTATACTATTCTTAGACATATTGAGTCTAACAGTAATCCAATGTGCACAATGCAAATTTGTCTTCTTAGGCACCTCAGATCTAAAACAATGCCCTGCCTCCATTGAAGATAATGTGGGTAAATCTCATTTGCTGCATGAACAACCTTTTTTTGCATGCCACATGGGTACTCTAGTTGCATATGTCATTGGATTCATCATGGTGTTATGCATGTTCTGCATTCACAGGTTTCACCAGTGGAAGGCGTGATATAAAAATGTCAGAGGCTGAACAAAGGGCTGATATTAATGCCACAGGTGCATCTGATGATGACACTGAAAGACACAATCAGGAGTCAAAGTCCAGGGACACAAGACCACTGTCTTTGTCACTCCTGGGTCGCGAGATGTCCTACACACAGAGTGGAGATACTGACAGAAATGTTAAGAACACTGTGACTGTACAGGCTCCCAGCATCCCCAGAGGGAGAGGGACCTCTTGTGAATGACACTCTAATGCATGCTTGTCCTGTATCAGAACAATAAATGAAGGTTTTCACACTGCATCTGATGTGAGTGCACCTATCAAAGGCCAATGACACAGGGGTACACAAAGGCATTACATCTACCATTTGGCTTCGGAGATGCAGGCAGCATTTGGGATAAATCCAACACATGTGCACAAGTATCATCCAAGCACAAACTACTGACACACAATCTGCATTGCAGTTGGTAAAAATGTTGCATAACATTCATGAGGAAAGCAGTTTTCACTATTATAAGCTCAGTATGGACATGTTTTACAGACATCAAGGAATGATGTCACCCATCTGGGCTCTGGAGGCATACACCACTGCAGTTAGCACCTCTGTCTGTATAGGATCACTAGTGCCATCATGGGTGGCAACCCTACCAGGGTTGTCCATTGCTGAAATAGGGCACATACATAAGGTGGACATGTATTGATCATTTTCCAGGGTACATGCAAAACAAGACTGTCATGAGCTGTAAAATCCCTGACGCTACTTGTCAATTTCATTCACAAGGATCAATATCAGGTCTGGATCACACAATGGAATCCCATCCTTATCACAGGAGTTCACTGTCCCTGGCACCCTTTACCAGCACACTGCATACAGGTAAGTCACACAATGACATCCCATCCCTGTCAGTGGAAGTCATAAGCTCTGGCACTGCTCACCAGCAAACCTGCATCCAGGTTCAGCTCACATAGGGCACAAAGGCCCTACCAAAGGATGTCATGAGACCTGTTACCCCAACAGTTTCCACACTTAGGTCACCAGAGTCTCACTCTTACCCTTACCACCTGTAAGTCACCATGGCGTCACCCTTATCCTTACCACCTGTAATATGTTTAACCCACCACCCTGTGTGTGTGTGCTGTGTGTCCCACCCAGTTTGAATTGACAGTCCTGAATTACTGTGTTTCCCTGTAACCTGTACAAATGGTGATGATTGTGACCCACAACACCCTCCATCCTGTATTGTACTGAGGTGATGTTCAATGCACAAGGTGACCAAACCATGCAATGACCAGCAGTGATTGATAGTAAAACTGCATGCATCATATTTAGTCTGTGTGAAACTATCACTTTATTATTGCCATGGCCAACAGATGTTACTTCACCAAAGCTGTCATGTACTGGAGCTGGCAATGCCTGGAGAGGGTTCATCCTGTACATGTGTCATCCTTTTCCATCTCACTGTCCTCTCCTGTTGCTGCTGTGGTGTCTAGGATAAGTGTTAATAGAGCCATGTCATGGGTGTATCCAGCTTGTTTCTACAAGACCGTATTGTTCAGCATGACACAGACAACAAACCAGCTTGCCTGCCATCTCAGAGGAGCATTTCAGTGCCCAGCAAGATATTTCAAGGCAAATACAAAGTCTGCCTAATGACACTCTGGTCTCAGCATGGATGGTGGTATACTGTATGCCAGCCACAGTTTTGTGATTAAGAACAGGAATCACAAGTCAGGGTTCTACGTGATATTGAGCATCCCCTGCAACATGCACAAAATATTTTGGGGGGAATGGCAGCTATGTACACAATTTCTGCATTATTAACCATGTATTTTGCACAATGAGCCCACATTTACCAACCAGATTGCACTGCAGGAAGTCACCTTGCTGGAAACTATAATATGGGTGAGATGTGTGCCAAATATGGGAAAAATTGGAACTGCCATGGTGCTACACACAAACCCTGGAGATAATCCTCTCTGCACTGCAGACTAGATGGGAATTCAGGGAATAGTATCCCTTTCTATTCACACACACACACACACACACACACACACACACACACACACACACACACACACACACACACACACACATACACATTTGTGAGGTGGAGCCAGTGGGCCTTTTACTGTTACATATATGAAATATATGACATCCACTACCTCAGTGAAATATATAGTGCTACAGAATGCATGTATAGTGGTGACTCTCTACTCTGCTGTTCTAGGAAACCAGACATGCTATTTAATATGCAAATCTATAGTGTTATGATATATTAATTATTCATGACGCAGATACCTGTGAAATTCCTAATCTGTCCCCATTTGATTGGTGAACAATACTAGTAGCTACTATAGTAAATGTTGCACATACCTTTGTCTCCACAGGAATAGGAACGACATGCAGTCCCCTAGAATCAGCATCTGGATGACATCTGTCTACCAGACTTTTTATTATGCCACTGTCTGCAAAGAACTCAATGACCTGCTGGACAGCTATGCTGTGGTACATTATGCACTGTCTAAGTCTTCACTGTAGCAATGCCTGTCACAATGTACCACCAAGCCAGGGCCAGACACAATAAGAACAAATAAGTGCTGTTCAGGAGATTGCTGCCACTGCCAAGTACTTCATCAATACACAACTCTGAAACTTCACGCTTGTGTTTGTAGAGGAATGCAGCAAGATACACAAACTGCTGCACACATGACTATGAGTCACAAGTTGCACAACACATGTTATTACTGACTCTTTTAGGTGTGCAACTTTATTTACATCTTTTTATGCAGTCACTTGTATGCACTGCTGCATAACTTTTCAGGCCACTGAACTGCTGTACAACTTTTGTCTCTGAATCACCTGTGCATTGTTGCTAACTGCACAACTTGCAGCTGCATGCTACATGTTTTTTTATGAATTACTCTCCATCTGCGAATGCACAATAATTAATAAATCAGTTGACTGTAAATGTATGCAGATGACATTACACACTTTGTTTACCAGTGACATCTTTAAGCAATCTTCTATATTAATTAACCTCACAGAAATATTTTTCATGACATAACAAAATCACAAAATAGTAGGATTTTTTTAGTAGGAGTTAGTATGCTAGCATACAGATCACTAAGATAAGAAGAAGATGCCTTTCCTTTAATATTTTACTAAATACATGTACTTTTCAATATCTTCATTAATGACATGCACAAGGAATCAAAACGTGCCACAATATATAATTTGCTGATGACTCAGCTTAATTTCTTCAGCCCCAGATCTTTCCAACTTAGAAACCATCACACAAGAAGCATTCACCCCTGCAGAAAACTGGCTGAATAAATCTCAATTGCTCTTAAACCCCATCAAAACCAAACTAATCATATTCTTTCCTAAAAACATAAATCAAAACAACACTGACCTTAATACTATCTACTCAAACAACACAGAAAATGAAAACATCACCAACTCAAAATTACTAGGAATTTTCATTGATAACAAGTTAAAATTTGATCTGCACATTGAAACTGCAGTCAGAAAGACACACTGCAAACTAGGCTATTTTTACAGAGCAAAGCACCTGCTAAGTGATCATAGTAAAAACAATAGCTGCCACCTCCCTTCTCCTCTCTGCCCTCCTATATGTCTCAACAATAAGCACACACCTCAACTCTTCCACCAAAAACAAAGTAGAAAGCACCTACAACAAAATTAGCAAATTCGTCTGCAGCCTACCAAACCATTTCCATCACTACACTTTGCTCAGTACCCTCAACTGGCTAGAACTTCCTCAACACATTACCCTCTCTCAGCTACTCACAGCACACAAAATACTTCACCATTCACTTAAAACACCCACACTGTCAAATCTCATTCAATAGCATGTACAAAATAGAACCCTATGATCCTTAGAACTTAAAATAACTTTTTGCTAATAAATCTAATAATTATTATGGTGACTCACTATTCTCTGTCTCCATCTCCAAGGCATGGAACAATCTTCTGAACCACATCAGGCTTACCTGCAACAATTCAAATCCTACCTAAAATTATCACCTGGCAACTAATAAACTATTCAACTGCACCACACCTACAGTTTGAAGTATGCAATCCTTAGTCTGTCCACTACGGATATTATATAAGTGTATTAATATAGTATTTTTAATTCTACTCACAATATCTTGAAAACCTATATATCCATAGTCCAATATGCTTGGTAAAAAAATGTTTATTGACCGTCTGCTATGAAATACTTTGTAAATAATATTTCTTGACTGTTTTTATTTTGAACTGTCAAAAATGTACTTCTGTCCTCATTTTGGAGCTTTTCTCCCAGGGCCTCTGCTGAAAATGGGCATTTCAGTTCTCAAAAAATCACACAGAGGATGTTGAGAACAAAATCACTTTATAACGCAAAGCTTTCGGGAATAACCCTTTCTCAATACTGAATACAAACATACAAAAAGCAACTGCTTTTATACAAGCCACAAGATCATGTGACTGCAGCCAAGGTCACATGACACATTTAAAACACATATCAGAAACCTTTATACAGTTAGTAAAAAGATTTGAAAACTTATAAAGGTATAAAAATAAATAAAAAGCTATACATAGTAAATGCATGTAAAAAACATAAATCTATCTCAATACAAATCTCAAAAATACAGAATAAGGATAAAAATAAAATATTGATAACATTCATTATTTCACATTACGCTGCAATCCAACAAGAATGGGCTTTATACTAACAGTGCTGTTAATACCAGGGGGGCTATCGGCTCCCAAACGCACTATCCACTGATATTCTCTGGTCTCAAGGGAGTTATTGATATCACCAAGCCTGCTGGAGGGTATAATCAAATCTATAACCCTGAATCTAAAAGTGTGTCGGTCTCCATGGGTCTCAATATGCTTAAATAAAGCATTTTGGGCACACTGCCTCCTGATTTCCGACTTGTGCTCAATAATCCTGTCCTTAAGCCTACGTGTAGTTTTACCAATGTAGTATGCAGGGCATACAACACAAGATGCCATGTATATCACATTGGTATAAGTACACGTAGCTTTTACATGAAAATGATCAGTGTAATTTGTTTTCATATGCACATATTTACTGGACTCCAGAACAGCAACCAAGTCGGAACAACACGAGCAGTGATGGCAAGGATAGGTGCCAAAATGAGATGTGGAACTAAAGGGTCTGTCAAAAGACAGAGTTGAAAAAGGACAAAAGTCCTTGTAACAAAGCATACTTTTAAGATTTCTCATGTTTCTAAAGCTAAAAAATGGTTTATCACCAGAGATAAAAACAAACATGTACACACACACACACACACACACACACACACACACACACACACACACACACACACACACACACACACACTGCCATACATGAAACAAGACAGCAAGGCAGGCACACAGAATGTGACAGGCTTTTAATGTATGATTTCTGAAGCACTACAGACTGTGGAGTAAATTTATTTCTTCTCCTCCCATGTTTTCCACTTCAATGTTTTTTTTTTTGAGATTTACTCATTGCTTTACTGCCTTTCCCTCAGCTACATGTATGTAGTTGCACAGCAGAGATCCTCAACTCTGATTACACCAACATGCTAGTTAGTGGCTTTACACTTACTGCAATAAATCTTTTTAGCCTTCATGGCTCCCTGGGGAAAATCGCACAGCTTCCTTTATTATGTTTTGATTACAAAATATTTATTAAATGCTTTTTGACTGATTGCTAGCCAAATGAGAATACCTCCTACCCAGCATTTCTGTTTTCACTGTGCTTTAAACTCAGCAACAATGACAGGCATTCTATGAATACATTCTTACTATTGTAATGTCAGATCTAAACTGTATGCCTTTGAGCAACTGCTTTCTAAACTCAGTAATCTTTCCTATGTGTACACTGTGCATCAGCATTATGCATAAGAATGATTCCCTGAAGCTAGAACCTTATGTTAACAGAAGAATTTAGAATTAAGTCTCAAACATTGCTATGTGGTCACACGTCAGTCTACCCTTTAATCACAGATTTGTTTCTCTGCCTTGAGGAACAGTCATTTCAGGTCAGATCTGGTATCTTTATTTCCTATGAGGTTGTTTTACTGTGAATGTTAATCGCAGCCCCATTCAGTAATGTTCTTCATAGGGATAGACTTACAATGTTTACTGTTTTAAGCTCTGCATTTTTTCTGTATCTGATCTCAGGGATTAGTGGCAGATGCTACATAGAACAGTCCCTGCTTGTAGAAAATCGCTGTGCTATTTCATCATTACTTTTTCTATATTTCAAAATCAATTAGAAAAACTAAAAGTTTATATTTATTAATGGTTCATCTTCAAAAAGTTGTATTTTAATAGCAGTTAAAAACAGTTATTGATAAATTGTCATTTTGGTACTGCCGTGTTCTTAGACGTCTCACACATTAGCCACTTCTTTTTGCTCACAATTATACTTTTCACATGTCATTTTCAGTTTAATCACTCTGAAACTGAGCTGTCCTTGAAAACTTACAGTGTTGTTCCAATTACCACCTCTTCCATGCGGCCAGAGGATTGTTTTAACTGTGGAGGAACCACAAATATTGTGGGAAGAAATAGCCAGGGAATTGTTATGGCTAGGCTTGTATAGGCCCTAAGGCTGATAGCCTAGTACTAACCTATGAACCTATCAACCAAATGAAAAAAAATCTTCATTCAATTTCCACTCAGTCTATCTTCATTTTCTCTGGCTTATCTCATGTCTTTATGTTTTGTATCTGCTTTCCTTTGCCATATTATATACTATTCACTATCAATCTATTTATTTTATTTTTATTTATTTGCAATTTGTTTACAATGTAAACAGACTAGTCTAATGACTTATTTCAGCTACAACCCAGGCTCAAAGAAGAACAGAAATATAAAAGAAAAATATACAAGTTTAAATACAAATCTTCCATGAGTAGGTATTACAAAATATTTATAGAGACACAGAGTAAATTTAAAGAACTTTAAAGTACATTTAAGTATATAGAGGGTGGATGAGTTTGCTTCTCTAATTACTGCATCGTCTGAGTTTGTGCTCTCCTTTTAAACAAACTACTCATGTAGTCTGTTTCCTTACTAGATAAACAGCAGTTCCAGGTCCATCTACAACATATTTCCACCCACACCTTATCCAGTACCTACATTTTGTCTTAGGTATTCTGAAATTCTTTATTGTTTGACCAGCATCCTCCTAAGGAGGTTTTTTTTTCCATGTAATCCTCACTATTTCAGTGAAAAAAATGATCTCTCAATTTGCCCTTGGAAAAAAATGTAACTTCTTTTACTTAACTTTTCTTTTACTCTGCTGATTTCATTTGAAACACATTTCCTGGCTGTTAACACAGAGGAGTAAAGCTCTGAACCATTGAGTTGTTTCCTGTGGTCAGGATACAGGGTTTAAGTCATTCTGGCTTCATTTGCCTACTGTGTGAGTCTGAAAAAGTCATAATCAGAGAGTACTCCTGAGCATTCCTTGAAAAGGGACAATTTGTCCAATATGCTTACCTGGTCAACAAACACGTAAAAAACAAACAAAAAAAAAAACTTTGCCTCATGCCCCTTTCCTCTTCCGTATGCAGGTTTTTTTTCATCTCTCTTCCTTGTGGTAGATGATACAGACCATCCAACACTCTGTATTGTTGTCAAAATGTCAAAACCTTACCACTTGGGGGTATTTTTCTGATGTGTTTTACTTTGCACTTCTTGCAACAAATCTTCCATATATTTCAAAATTCATCCAGTCTAGCTAGTTCTCTTCTCATCCCACTCACACTGGCATACCTTTTCTATTAGCCCTGTTGCATGTATTTATCTACAAGATAAAAAAGTAAAATTATCCAGATTCTACATAATGTCACTTAAAAGATAAAAAAGTAATATTTTCCTCACCCTATATAATGCCACTTAAAAAGATAAATTCCCCATACCAAACTTTGCTGTACCATGCCAGTAACCTTCCTTTCTTATAGAGGGCTTATTTTTTATTAGAGTGTGTGCCTGATTGTCCAGCCAGTGTTAACGCAAGTTGCATCATAGGATTTATACTCTTGTCTAATTCATTTACTGACTTTGCATGAGATACTTTGTCATTGTCTGAAAACTCAGCCTCTGTCATGAATAGTTTACAATGAAAGGGAATTTGTTCTCTTGTTATAGAATCTGTTCCTGTATAAAGCCTCCACCCCTCTGCCCCCACACTTCAAAATACTGGAGTCCTGAATTAAATGAGAGATTTTATTTTTTTTATTTATTTTATTTTTATGTTTGTTTATCGGGACAGTCCAAATGGCTGGGTTACCCATTTTTAGCAGAGGCCCAGGGAGAAAAGCTCCACTAGTTTCAGAGAAAACAATCTAAGAAACTACAATCATAGGATGAGACAACAAAATTCACCTCACAGAGAATACATAATATAAGAAAATACAAACTTATGTTCAGACCTTCAAAAAAGTCTCATAAGTTACAAAGAATACATATGTAATATAAGAAAAATACAAAACATATGGCTTTACAGAGGCAGTCTCTAATTTCTTTGATTTTACATCTCAAACTCAGGGACGCATTAAAGACATGCAACAGTTTTACGATCTGTAAATGGCATTGAAATGGCAGATGATGACAAAGCTGTGGTTGTCAATATTATTTATATAGGTGGCCTTGATGGAGTGAGGTAGATATTATGTAGTCTTCAGATTAAGATTACATTACTTAAGGTGTGTTTTCCTACATGAGTTTGTGCTTACTCACCACTAATTCTGTTTCGCATAAAATCAGCACAGTGGAGGAGGTCATCAATCCTCCCCATACGCCTGCATGTTTTTGGCATTTATAAAGTACCAACATCTCTTTCAAACAACAGAAAACAAAAATGGGAAGGTATATGACTGATTTTTATATGGAATGATGCTATGAGTAAATGTTTTTGGAACCCAGTAAAACTAATAGTGTCCCAGTAACTTTAATAATAGTGTACATAATTCGTTAAGATTTGTCTCACATGATCATGCAGCAAGTAAACAAGATGAAGGAATTATAAAAGGTAAATGGCACATTTTTTTTTCAAACAAAGCAGGTATTATTAAACATGTCAGTGAATTTCCCAAACTTTCACATAGATGGATTAACAACCTTAAAGAACAGTTAAATGCTGTAATCTACTGCACGTGATCATCTATTCAACAAAAACTTGTTTTCAACTGCTTGAATTTCTGCACATGGTTATAAGTTCATACATTTATAGTAGGTCAGTGGCATGCAAACCGATGTAGTCTTAGCCAACAATACCCTACGTAGAAAATGAACCTTTGAAGGGGAGCTAATACTTTAGAAGATTATGGATGGAGGTAATGTTAATTTTGAGATATAGACCAAATATTTTTAGCTTGGATTATACTAGAAGAAACAGAATAGGGAGAAGATGAATAAAAGGGGGGGGGGAGTAAAAAAGAAGCATAGAAGGAATAGGGAGTATTTAGTAATAATGTTTAGTTTGGTATATTAAGAAGTTTGCAACTCCTGAAATGAAGTTACAGTATCCTATCCATTCATCTTATTGAAGTTTGAGTTATGCAATGTTTTTACAATGTCTATTATGTCAGAGAATCTTCTTCCATAAGTGAAGGAGGTATTGGGCAATAATTTTTTTTCCCTGAATCAGGACTTGACGAAATTCAAGCATAGAACTAGAGCATTGGAATGGGTATTAACAGGAGTCTTTTTCTTTTTAAGGAAAAGGAAGTTGCAGAAAATAGGATCGGCCATACCCCAGAAGGCAGGGCAAGCCTTGCAGGAGTTTATAGGTCACTGAAATTATGGACAGGAGTTTTAATATATCCAAGTAAGAATAATTCTTTAAACTTTTGATTTTTTTAATTATATAATATTGGGGGTCTTTCTAACTGAATGAGTGCTTTGTTTGGAGTTATACATGCTAAAGGGAGCATTGTATTCTTTGGTGGGGTAAATGAGCATAGAATAAAGGGGAATTAGGATGGCTATGGATATGGACAAGAAGCAATGCCAGATGAGATGCTAGAGGTAAAAGGATTTTCTGATAATAGTGGAGATATGCTGATTTAAGGACATCACATTGCCTATGTAGGTTTTTAAATGTTAGATCACACTGCCAATCTTAACATGAATTTCATTTATGTAAAGCTGTACATGAGCACAAGGTTTAGCAAAGATGGCCATACTAAATTTCTTTTCATTTAGGGTAAGACCATAATAAGAGCACCATTTATTAGTATAAACAAGGGTCTGTTAGGGAACTAGTGAATCTGAGGGGGGGTTCAAAATGATCCCTAGCTATCAAATCTAGTTAACGAAAGATTATTTGTATTTGCCTGTACCTCAGAGAAATAGATTCCAAGGAGGAGATAGATTCTAGGGCAGACCCTTGACCCCCTGAGGGGTGCTACTACTTACATTTCACTTTCTGGAGAGGATATTATTTATTCTGAAAGAGTATATTCTGTTTGATAAACAGCAATCCAGTGAACTACAAAGAGGTTGATGCTAACTGAAAACATATATTTTCAATTAAGCCAAATGCTCCTGCCTCTCTACTGGACATACCAAATAATCATCTACCTCTGTCTCATTCTCATCTCTAGCCTACCTCTCATTCTCAAAGAACTACTTTTACTTGACCAGATCCTCTTTATAACCTTACAAGCTATTGTAAACAAGTAAAAGTACAATACAAGTACCGCATGACAGTGCAGTTCTACATAATGGGGCCAATTCCAATAGACTTGTTTTCAGTGTAAGTGACCACTTGCACTGAGAACAGATCTTTTGGAATCTGGTCCCTGTAGTAAGAATGTTTATAGACATGTCTTACACCAAAGTAAATCACTTACACTGACAGAACTCTTTCGGAATCAGGCAGATTTACACTGAGAACAACTCTTTTGGAATCTGACCCAATGTAACATAAACATTTCTCTGTAATAACACTGTAAGACCCTGACATCTTACTGTTCATTTATTGTTACTTCTGTAATTGCTCTAATATTACTGATGTGATTTTTTACCTGGGCTGTGCCTATACATGGTGGATTTTCATCACTACACTACCCTGGAAACACATTTAAATAAATACATGTTTAAATGGGTTAACTTATTTCTGATTCCAGAGTGGGGAATGATACCAAATGATCTGGCTAAGTACACATAAAGCCTTCATCTAGATATTTGGTGATTAGTTTGAAGAGGCTAACAAGATTAAGAAGGCACAATTCACCCTTGATAAAGCTGAAATGCAAATGGTCTAGTATCTGCACATCTTGTATGTCCTTATAGATGACAGTAATTCTTTCAAATGGCTTTACAAATAAGGTTAATAAGACTGATGGGCCTATAGTTAATTGAGTCACAACAGGACTCACCCTTATGGAAGGGGATGGCTGTGATGGTTCTCCATTCTTTAGTTATATGTCCTGTGAATAGAATATGACTGAAGATGTTTAAGAGAGCTTTGGTTAGGTGATGTTTTAATCTTACTAGTAAGCAGCCAGGTATGCTGTCTGCCCCATGAAGGCATTATTTTTTTGTTTTGGACAGAGAGGCTGAGACTTGGTCAATATTTTGCTTTTATTTCCATGTGCAGTTAACAAACAGCTGCTTCAGCTGCTCTCTCACATGGCTTTCTCCATTTGCTTACCTGATACCATATGATGGGAGGAAAGGGACCCAGACTGAGCCTGAAATTTGTCACAACCCCGGTAAACAAATATAAATAATGTAAAGAAATGCACTAGTATTCCACCCCCCTCCCCAAGCTGAGGCTGTCAATGGCAGTCAGGGAGAGGAACTTCAGAGCAGAGCTACCAGCTGGCAGCATCACTTATGCTGGTGACAAGACATTTCTAAGGCCTACCCCTTCCTCAGCATGCTGATGACTCAAGCATGGGCTAAGCAAATTGTGAGGTATGACCCATGTGACAACATGTCTGCCCCAGCCCCAAAGCAGCCACACCCCCTTGCCCTCCCCACACTCCCACACCTTGCAGACCAACAATCCTATCTGTGTCCTGGTTTCCACAAGTACTGAAGAAAGATGCGCCCACCCATTATACTCTCTCCACCCAGGATGGGTATGTCCATAGATATACCCATTATGCTCCCTGCATCCAGGATAAGTATACCTATAGATACACCCATTATGTCCCCTCATTCCAGGATGGGTAGGCCCATAAATACACCCATTATGTCCCCTCTATTCAGGATAAATTGATTTTAACTGTGTTGCAGGAATATTAACTGAACTGGAAGTTAGTCAGTGTCTGCTGAATTTTATTATTTGCTAGTAATTACAGGTGTGGGGGTAGCCACATTCTTTGATTTCCTGTCCTTGCCTATTTAAGTGGTACAGTGTGAAATATTTTCTGCTTAAAAACCTCAGCTTTGGCCGGCTAAGAACTAGCTGTATTCAACTGGACGTATAAGAGAATTTAAGTACCTTTATCTGCACTTTTTTTTTCAAAAATACAGTATTTAAATTGATTTTAACTGTGTTGCAGGAATATTAACTGAACTGGAAGTAAGTCAGTGTTTGCTGAATTTTATTATTTGCTAGTAATGACAGCTGTGGGGGGTAGCCACATTCTTTGACTTCCTGTACTTTCTTATTTAAGTGGTACAGTGTGAAATATTTTCTGCTTAAAAACCTCAGCTTTGGCCGGCTAAGAACTAGCTGTATTCAACTGGACATATAAGAGAATTTAAGTACCTTTATCTGCACTTTTTTCCCCAAAAATACAGTATTTAAATTGATTTTAACTGTGCTGCAGGAATATTAACTGAACTGGAAGTTAGTCAGTGTTTGCTGAATTTTATTGTTTGTTAGTAATTACAGGTGTGGGGGTTGCCACATTCTTTGATTTCCTGTCCTTGCCTATTTAAGTGGTACAGTGTGAAATATTTTCTGCTTAAAAACCTCAGCTTTGGCCGGCTAAGAACTAGCTATATTCAACTGGACGTATAAGAGAATTTAAGTACCTTTATTTGCACTTTTTTTTTTCAAAAAATACAGTATTTAAATTGATTTTAACTGTGTTGCAGGAATATTAACTGAACTGGAAGTTAGTCAGTGTTTGCTGAATTTTATTATTTGCTAGTAATTACAGGTGTTGGGGTAGCCACATTCTTTGATTTCCTGTCCTTGCCTTTTAAGTGGTACAGTGTGAAATATTTTCTGCTTAAAAACCTCAGCTTTGGCCAGCTAAGAACTAGCTGTATTCAACTGGACGTATAAGAGAATTTAAGTACATTTATCTGCACTTTTTTTTTCAAAAATACAGTATTTAAATTGATTTTAACTGTGTTGCAGGAATATTAACTGAACTGAAAGTTAGTCAGTGTTTGCTGAATTTTATTATTTGCTAGTAATTACAGGTGTGGGGTAGCCACATTCTTTGATTTCCTGTCCTTGCCTATTTAAGTGGTACAGTGTGAAATATTTTCTGCTTAAAAACCTCAGCTTTGGCTGGCTAAGAACTAGCTGTATTCAACTGGAAGTTTAAGAGAATTTAAGAACCTTTATCTGAACTTTCTTTTTCAAAAAATACAGTATTTAAATTGATTTTAACTGTGTTGCAGGAATATTAACTGAACTGGAAGTTAGTCAGTGTTTGCTGAATTGTGTTATTTGCTAGTAATTACAGGTGTGGGGGTATCCACATTCTTTGATTTCCTGTCCTTGCCTATTTAAGTGGTACAGTGTGAAATATTTTCTGCTTAAAACCTAAGCTTTGGCCTGCTAAGAACTCGCTGTCTTCAACTGGACGTATAAGAGAATTTAAGTATCTTTATCTGCACTTTTTTTTTTAAAATACAGTACTTAAATTGATTTTAACTGTGTTGCAGGAATATTAACTGAACTGGAAGTTAGTCAGTGTTTGCTGAATTTTGTTATTTGCTAGTAATTACAGGTGTGGGGGTAGCCACATTCTTTGATTTCCTGTCCTTGCCTATTTAAGTGGTACAGTGTGAAATATTTTCTGCTTAAAAACCTCAGCTTTGGCCAGCTAAGAACTAGCTGTATTCAACTGGACGTATAAGAGAATTTAAGCACCTTTATCTGCACTTTTTCTTTCAAAAATACAGTATTTAAATTGATTTTAACTGTGTTGCAGGAATATTAACTGAACTGGAAGTTAGTCAGTGTTTGCTGAATTTTATTATTTGCTAGTAATTACAGGTGTGGGGGTAGCCATATTCTTTGATTTCCTGTCCTTGCCTATTTAAGTGGTACAGTGTGAAATATTTTCTGCTTAAAAACCTCAGCTTTGGCCGGCTAAGAACTAGCTGTATTCAACTGGACATATAAGAGAATTTAAGTACCTTTATCTGCACTTTTTCCCCAAAAATACAGTATTTAAATTGATTTTAACTGTGTTGCAGGAATATTAACTGAACTGGAAGTTAGTCAGTGTTTGCTGAATTTTATTATTTGCTAGTAATTACAGGTGTGGGGGTAGCCACATTCTTTGATTTCCTGTCCTTGCCTATTTAAGTGGTACAGTGTGAAATATTTTCTGCTTAAAAACCTCAGCTTTGGCTGGCTAAGAACTAGCTGTATTCAACTGGACGTATAAGAGAATTTAAGTATCTTTATCTGCACTTTTTTTCAAAAAATACAGTATTTAAATTGATTTTAACTGTGTTGCAGGAATATTAACTGAACTGGAAGTTAGTCAGTGTTTGCTGAATTTTATTATTTGCTAGTAATTTACAGGTGTGAGGGTAGCCACATTCTTTGATTTCCTGTCCTTGCCTATTTAAGTGGTACAGTGTGAAATATTTTCTGCTTAAAAACCTCAGCTTTGGCCGGCTAAGAACTAGCTGTATTCAACTGGATGTATAAGAGAATTTAAGTACCTTTATCTGCACTTATTTTTTCAAAACTACAGTATTTAAATTGATTTTAACTGTGTTGCAGGAATATTAACTGAACTGGAAGTTAGTCAGTGTTTGCTGAATTTTATTATTTGCTAGTAATTACAGGTGTGGGGGTAGCCACATTCTTTGATTTCCTGTCCTTGCCTATTTAAGTGGTACAGTGTGAAATATTTTCTGCTTAAAAACTCAGCGTTGGCCGGCTAAGAACTAGGTGTATTCAACTCGACGTATAAGAGAATTTAAGTACCTTTATCTGTACTTTTTTTTTCAAACAATACAGTATTTAAATTGATTTTAACTGTGTTGCAGGAATATTAACTGAACTGGAAGTTAGTCAGTGTTTGCTGAATTTTATTATTTGCTAGTAATTTACAGGTGTGAGGGTAGGCACATTCTTTGATTTCCTGTCCTTGCCTATTTAAGTGGTACAGTGTGAAATATTTTCTGCTTAAAAACCTCAGCGTTGGCCGGCTAAGAACTAGATGTATTCAACTGGACGTATAAGAGAATTTAAGTACATTTAGCTGCACTTTTTTTCCCCCAAAAATACAGTATTTAAATTGATTTTAACTGTGTTGCAGGAATATTAACTGAACTGGAAGTTTTGACTCTGCTCTTCAGTTAGTCCCACCCACCCTCCCTGTTTTTGTTTTGGTGTTAATCTTAGTGGCCTTGAAACTGCCTGCCCCTCTTGTAAATTTGTGTTTCGATACTCCTTCTGGGCCCATCTCATTTTCTCACTGAGTGCATATTCTGATTTTAGGCACTCCTACTGTGTACAAAGAGAGCATCTGGGAAACAGAAAAAAAAATGTAAGCTTGTTTCCTGCCTTTTCTGTTAAGTGGTATAGACTATTTGTAGGCTTCTGAGCAACCAAGCCCTTCTGTGTTGGAGGGAAGCCTTCTAGCTTAGTTTTTTTTTCTTATAACTAGCCAGTTTTCTAGTTTCAGCACTCAAATCTGTTTCTTTGCTATCAGCTCTTGTTCAGAAAAAAAAATTTTTCATCTGCTTTTACTGTACTTGTGTTTCTACCTACTTTATTTTACTTTTGCATCATCTTAAAAGTACTCAGTTGTATTTATTACTGCTTGGTGTAACTCATTCTAAGCCTTTTGGTTTAAACACTTGGGCTTCGGACCAGTTGTTTTGCACTGAGAGGGTTTGTGGTCTGCACTGTAATGGCAGAACAGGTAGCTTACATCCTTCTAGGTTGGGAACTGCTGATTGAGGGCTCAATGTCTGTTATTCTAAAAGTGTATTAATTCTGGTTTAAGCACTTGGGCTTTCAGTTCAGTTATTTTACATTAAGAGGGTTCTTGGTCTGCACTCTTGTGGGAGGAGAGGCTGGACTCTGCCCTTCTGAGCTGGGAATTTCTGGTTAAAGGTTTATAGTGCCTGAATATCTGAATTGTATTTTACTGAAATTGGTACACCTTGTTTGCTGTAGCATAGACTAGATCCAGGCCTGCTGAATCTAGCTTTGTTTATATGCTTGTTGTTTGTTTGCTTGTTATTTCCCTGGGACGCTAATTCCACCTAATACGCAGCTTCTCAGTGCTTCTGTGGATCACTAGTGATATCTGCATTGCTTACTGTACTTATTTACTTGTTTCACTTGAAAGAAAGTTACTGTTTGTCGTATTTGCATTTAAGTTACCTGTAACACATTGCACTTAAGTTACCTGGCACTTGCTCACTAAAACAATTATATAAGTCAGCACTAAAAATTAAAAGCACTACACCCTCACTCCCCACTGGCCCTTGTTTTCAATTATAAAGGAATTCCTAATATTATGCTAGCATGTCCAAAGGTCAGTTGTCAATCTCCTCTCCGGTCCAGCTGGTGAATCTGGGAATCTTGAGGCAATGTTACAACTGCCTCATGTACACAGACAACCCTCTCCTCCTCCCAACAAATTCCAACACATGTGAGAGATGCAACCATATAGCCAAACTGGAGGCTAAGCTCTCTTAACTCAGTACTGGCATAACCAGTCAGGAGGAGAAGGAAACCACATTCACTACAATTCCAGTCTCACATAGACCTACCACGACAGCAAACCAAACACATAATCACACAAAAACATACTCGGAGGCTCTAAATAAAGATCTGCCTAAGCAGCAGAGACCTCCAAAGCAGACACCCAAGCAACCGCTACCCCAAAACAAAACACGTGCAACACATATCTCACAAAGCCAGTGTGCTGAACAGTCACAGCCCTTAAGACTAAACAACACACCTGATACACTTGTAATAGGTGACTCTATCGTAAGGCACACTGACGTCCTGCTCACCAGGCTGAACAAGGAGAGGGTCATGGTGAGCAGCCTGTCGGGCGCTAGGATCCGCCACATAACACAAGCACTCAGGTCACTCCAAGGCAAGTACAAATATGACTCAGTCATTGTCCATGCTGGTGTGAATGACCTGAGATGTACCTCCCTGGACTACATGAAAAGAGACATAGAGGAGCTCTCTGAGCATGTAGCCCAGGCCGGTATGACCCTGACCTTGAGTAGCATCTTACCCTCACCAAGAATGATGCCACAATATGAAGACAAGATGATCAATTTCAACAACTGGCTTAAGTACTGGTGTCATTCAAAGGGGATCCAATACCTGTCAGCTTGGGATGATATGTTCGACAAGCCACGATGCTTCGCTAGGGACGGCTTGCACCTGTCACCCCTGGGCGTTCGGATATTGGCAAAGGCTCTTGCTACCCCCATAGTGCCTTTTTTAGGCAAGGCTCAAAAGACAACCCCACCTCCATAGGTATCACAAGGGATAAGAAACTAAGAGTAATGCTACTCAACGCCAGAAGTCTAAACCTCAAGATGCATGCACTCGAAGCTCTCATCGATATCTGTGCAGTAACAGAAGCCTGGTTCAGGGCTCCCGAGAGCACCCCAGCACTACCAGGTTATACCTCTTACCATGCTTTTCGGCCCCAAAACTTGGACCAAACCACAAAAGGAGGGGGAGTATCGATATTCATCAAAGATACTCACACCTCCAGGTTGGTGGCACAGCACGAAGCATCAGAGACTATCCATGTGCAACTAACAGTGGGTAAAACTGCCTTCCAGTTTATAGCCTGCTACAGACCACCCTCCCAAACCCAGGAACCCCACTTGGCCTTCCTGAGAACACTGGAAAATATGAAGGTCTCTCCAAACACCATTATATTGGGCGACTTCAACTACCCAAACATAGACTGGGAGCATTACTCTAGCTCCAACACCCTAGCCCAAAGGTTCCTAGAATTTATAAACTCAAATGCTATGGAACAACTTGTTACCACTCCCACAAGAGGGGAAAACATACTGGACCTGATCATCACCAACATGGAGACTCTATGCTCCAGACCAGAAGTGTATCCCTCACTGGTAAGATCAGACCATAAACTAATCTCACTGGATATTCACATCCCGACCCCACCCCCTGCCCAGAAAACCACAGTGAAAAACTTCTCTAAAGCAAATTTCACACTCCTCAAAACCGAGGTGGAATCCTTCAAAGCCCCCGGGCCTGTGGAAAATACAGCCCAGACCGCAGAATCCTTTATAAACGCATTCTATGAACACCTTCAGGAATGCATGGATCATGCAATCCCAAATAAAACCAAGACCCAATCCTCCAAAGGCAGACATCCTGTCTGGTGGATCTCAGCCATAAACAAACTATACAATAGAAGGAGGAAGCTACTAAATGATAGAGCAAAATCCCAAAAAGGGAAGGCATCACTGATCAGTATTAGCAAAAAACTACGGGCAGTCATAAAAATGTCTAAGGCCAGCTTCGAGAGAAAAATTGCACAGGACACTAAGGATAATCACAAGGCTTTCTTTAGTTATGTTGGGAACCTGGGTGGTAATTCCCAGATATGCTCAGAATTAGTCCAAAATGACAAAAAATACACCGAACCCACAGACATTGCCAACATCCTAGCTGACAGGTTCAGCGCAACCCCCCCCCTCCCCACCAAAAGGGCAAATATCTATCCTAGCAAAGTGCTGCCCCCCCATGACATCTCAGATGCTCAGGTAAGAGCCACCCTCTCCAAAGCAAAAAACACAGCATCAATGGGACCAGACGGTGTCCCGGGCTGCGTCCTACATGAACTCCAAGAAGAGCTAAACCCAAACATAAAACTACTGTTCAATCTCAGCCTTACTACAGGATATGTGCCCAAAGACTGGCATACAGCAACAGTGGTCCCTCTCCATAAAGGTGGTGCCTCAATGGATCCTGGAAACTATCGCCCCATAAGCCTGACTAGCTTGGTCTGCAAAGCTATGGAAAGGATCATCATGGACCTCATAAATAAAGATACTGGGGACCTACAGAAACTGGATCCTACCCAGTTCGGCTTTGTTAAGGGCAGATCCTGCCTCTTAAACCTGGTTGATTTCTTTGAAACAGTCACTAAGGCCATTGACGAGGGGAAGGTGGTCCACACAGCCTACCTGGACCTCGCAAAAGCCTTCGATACAATACCCCATTTGGGCATTATAGATAAGCTCACCAGCTTAAATATAAACCCCTATGTCACTAGATGGATTGCAAACTGGCTCAAGGACAGAACCCACATGGTTAGAATTGCTGGTGCCAAGTCAGACTCCAAACCAGTTACAAGTGGTGTCCAACAAGGCTCAGTCCTGGGACCTCTCTTGTTCGGTATATATTTCTCGGAGGTACAGGCCAACACGGAAGGACTGTGCCTGACCAAGTTCGCAGATGACTGCAAACTGGGCGCCATAATCGACTCTCCAGCCGACACAAGCATACTAAAAGGGCCTCATAGAAACAGACAACTGGTGCCAGAGCCATGGCCTCAAGCTAAATGCCAAAAAGTGTATAGTCATCCCCTTTGGCAAAAACAAAGTGCCCACAAATTACCACATAGGTGGTAATCCATTAAGTACAGAAGAAGTAATTAGGGACCTGGGGACCCAAGTTGATAGCAATCTCTCATTTGACAACCACGTGGCCAAAGTGGTTAGAAAAACATTTTATATAGCCCACTTAATCATGAAGGGATTCACATCTAGATCAGGGGAGGTCATCGTGCCTCTTTACTCATCCCTTATCAGGCCCATAATTGAGTACAATGCCCCTTTTGGGATGTACCTTACCAGACACCTGCAGCAACTGGAAAGACCGCAAAAGTACCTCACCAAGAGGATCAAAGGGCTCAAACAGATGCCATATGCTGCCCGGTTAAAGAAACTCCAGCTCTACTCAGTGGCATACTGCCTGTTCAGAGGCGATCTGTGCCTGACGTATAAACCCATGTCGAACCCGGAATTAATGGACATGCTGCACCTCAGAAAATCCAAATCCCATCGAGCTACGCACTCGAGAGACTTGAACCTCAGCAATGAAATAAATAGGACATGCTAGAGGGACAGATTCATAACCCAGAGGCTCCCTTCACTCTGGAATAAAATCCCAGTCCAGGTTAGGCTGAGTCCCTCATTGACTCTCTTCAAGAGGAATCTTGATGAGTGGATGGGAGATCATAGGTTTACCCCGGGTATCACTTCTGTGTCACTGTTAGACAGAAGCACAGTATACTAACCTCAAAAAAGGGCATAGCAAAATAAATTTAAAATGGGTGGCGAAAGCCAAACACATTCTGGCTAGGCTTATAAATGCCCTAGGGCAGATAGCCTAGTATGAACCTATGTTGATACACCTATTATGCCCCCTCCATCCAGGATGGGTATGCTTGTTGATACACCTATTATGCCCCCTCCATCCAGGATGGGTACGGCCATACTCTCTACCAGCTTTGTCAAGCACTTGTGCTGCTAATCAAACTCAGATCACTTGGACAGTTGTCAGGACATTAATCCTATGTGCTAACACAACTGGTCTGAGACTTAGCCGGTATTCTTGATGGGTGGTGGGGGTTGGTCTGAGCTGGTCTGTGGAGGTCAGGGGTATATTGTCTGGAGTAAAATGACATGTCATGTTTTAATTTCTCCACATCTTTTGGATTTTCAATACCATGTCAGGAATGGACCCCATTCCTAAGTCAGAGTATGATTAAAGTTCATGAAATTAGTATTGTTTTAATCTTTGATGTCAGCCAGACGTGCTCTTCGCAGCACCCGCAATGTGCCCAGTAATGACTCTTTCTGCAATTTGTACAGAGTTACATGTATCGGTAACATATATGAATACAATTGTAGATTCTTTTTTTTATAAGATCTATTGCTCCTACTATTATTGGAACTGTCTGGGTGTCTTTCTTCCACATTGCTCTTGTTTCTGCCTGAAAATCCCGATATTTTATGAATTTGTGTCTCTCTGTACACAAGACACTGTAGTCACTGTGTGCAGCAATTTCAATGATCAATGCTACTTTTGTCTTCTTTTCATGGACTACTATATCTAGTTTTCTTGCATCCATCTTTTGAACTGTTGATAATGGGTGATCCCATGTGATACAGACCATCATTTTCTATGATGCTTTGTGGCTCATGTTTCCAGTGTTTTTCATCTACTTCAATATTATAATGTTTGCACAATCCCCCAGTGCAAGAGTCTTGCCACATTATTATGCCTTTCAGTATACAGTCCTTCTGTCACAACCAGCAACAAGGTGTGCAACTGTGTCCAATTCTGTTTTACAAAACATACATTTGCCTGTTTCTCCCACATATTCAATGGACTTTGTAAACCAATGTGTACGTAGTCCACTATCTTGGGCCGCCAATATAACCTTTCATATTTTGGTTTGAATTTGCTAGTCCTTAACCATTCCTGTGTTCGATCCTGATCAACATGAGGTTGTTTAAGGAGTTTTCTATACTTGCAACTATATTTATACAATTTCCACATTTCTTGCATTCTCATCTGATCCTTCACCTTAAATTCTTTCTTTTGTTTTTTGCCACATTCATTTGGTGCCTGATTTTTATCTACTTCTGGTTTGATTTCAATTCCTTCTTGATGACAATATGCTTTTGCTAGACTAAGCAGGGAAGTCATCTTAGATTTATTCTCCTCATGTTTCAAACTTTCACTATGTTTGGGTCTTGTGAGGTCAGCAGATATGTATGCAGTCCTACGACTGCAGATCTATACATGGGTGGGAGGTTGGCTTAATGGTTAAGATACTTACCTTACAGGCACACGATGCAGGATTTGATTCTCCCAGGGGGTACTTGGCTAGGCTGAAAATGGCCCACAAGGGCAGTTAGCCTAGTACTAACCTATGGATCTAACCTATGTAATCAATTTCAAGGAGACCCATACCTCCTTCAGAACAGGGAATATAGAATCTTGGTATGCATTGATTTTTATAAATCATCTGAAGAGCATGAAGCATCCTTCTTGTTTTCCTGTCTAATCTTTCCAAAATCTTTTGGGGAGAGTCAGTCACTCCAAAAATGTAAGTTAGGAGAGGAAGAGCAAATTGGTTTATAGCTTGAACTTTGCTCCTAAATGTCAACGCTGTTTTTTAGGATTAATTTAAGTCTTATAAAATATTCCTTACTGAGTTTTATTAGCATTTGTTCATGTTTTATTGTTGATCCTTCATCAATTCTCAAATATTTATACACTTCTTCTTGTTCAAGTTCTTTTATATCACATTCTTGTCCCAAACTGATTTTTTTGGTGCTGCAGCTTTCCTGCTTTAAAGGTTGCTTTTGCACATTTATCAAGACCAAATAACATTCTTATATCATCTGAAAAAGTTTTGACTACTTGCAGTTGTGCTTTCAGTTCCTCATTTGATGAGCTATACAGTTTTAAATCATCGACAAAGAGAAGATGAGCAATCTTGACACTTTGTTGTTTTCTGGGAGCCAAATTATACCCATGACTTAATCTGTTAAGCAAACAGCTTAATGGGTTTACAGCAAGACAAAAGAGCAGCGGTGACAGAGTCATCAAGGAATATCGGCCTTTGGATTTTTATCACTGGAATAATAATTTGTCCTTTATCATGGCTTAACTGCAAAGTGGTTTGCCACTGTTCCATGGTTGCTGTGATATAGTTTATCAGTATAGGGTGTATCTTATACATTTTGAAGCACTCTTTTATCCATGAATGTGGGATACTGTCAAATACCTTTTTGTAGTCTATCCATGCCGTACTTAGATTCTTCCCCTTTTTACAGTTCTCCACTATGACTTTATTTAACATTAAATGCTCCTTTGTTCCATATAACTTTCTTTTATTACCCTTTTGTTCTACTGCCATAATTGAGTTGTCTTCTAAATGAGTATAAACCCTGTTGGCACCAATTCCAATGCATAGTTTATACGTCATTGGAAGGCAAGTTATTGGTCTACAGTTTTTAGGGTAGCTTGCAGGTTCATTCTTAAGTAGGAACATTGTTTTTCCTGTTGTTAGCTAGGCTAGTGTCTGTTCAGGTTGTGCATATAAATAGCTTTTACTCATGGCTAAATCTTCATGCAAAGATGTTAATGCTTTTAGTGAGAAGTTAGGTACTGTATCTGGGCCTGGTGTTTTCCAATTAGAGGCTTTTCTTAACTTTGTTCCAGCCTCTCTGGCATTACTTCATCCTAGTTCATATCCTGTACATTTGAACTTCTTATTCTTTCTTTTACTTCTTCTATCCATTTAGTATTTTGTATGTTCCACAGGATCTACATAAATATTTCTCCAAAATGTATCTATTTCTTCTTTTTTTGGAAGTCTTTCGTTTCCTTTCAACACCAATGTAAGCCAGACAGTGTAAAATTCCACTAGTAATCACAAAAAATACACTGCCATGGCTGGATACCCTCACAGTCCTTTATTACAAAAAGTTCCACACAATTCCATACAATTACCAGATTGAGCGCTTTCTTCCCTGTACATAGGGATTTCATCAGAATCTGTGTCTCTAAACAGTTTCCCCCTTTAAATAGTTACTACCTGATGACCTCATTAATTACCTATGACTCATTCAAAAAAAATACATTTAAAACACCACATCTAAAATTATTAAGAATCCTCAATTGTACAAAAATGTAAAAAATGTTTGTAAAACCACTTTTGTTAAAATGTCATTTATTAAAATGTTTAATTCATTCACACCTACTCATCAAACTGTACATAGTGTCTTTCTTCGAACTTTTCAACTCTTTATATATATATATATATATATATATATATATATATATATATATAAAATTATATTTGTGTTTATTTCATAGAATCCATTTTCTTATATAATAAGGGATTTTTTAAATTCACACATGAATATGACAAGAAAGGAATGAATTATTTAGATACATATATAGAGAAAGACAAAAATGGTTTTGTGGTGGAACTTTTTGTAATAAAGAAGGACTGTGAGGGTATCCAGCTGTGGCAGTGTATTTTTTGTGATTTCATTTCCTTTTACCTTGTTTCCCAGTTCGCTATAAAACTTTTTTGAGTCATCAATAAATTGCTTATTTTGTACTTTTTCTTTATACTTAGCTGTGCATCTTCTAAGTTTTAATATTTTTAGTTTATTATTTGCAATAGTGCATGATAAATCTTGATCCATTATAACACTGCACATTGCTTTTATCACGTTTATCTTTCTGAGTATTTCTGTTGATCTGTTCCCTCTTCTATACTCTTCTAACAGTGACACTTCCTGTCTTAATTGCTTTATAGTTTTCTCTATTCAACACTTCCATGGTGGTATTCGATTTCTCCCTGTCCTTTCCCTTACTAACCTGTGCTCTTGTGGGACAACTTTATCTGTTATTATTTTGGTAGTACACTAATGTATCCTGTATAGCATGAATCTCTATGGATGGTCCTAATTACTGTGTTCATTTGTTTTATCAAACTTCTAACTTTTTGGGATTTATTGACCTTCTGCATTTTATTTCTTTCATTGATCTTAAAATGTCTATCCAACTCTATTAAATCAAGCAACACTTCTCTTAGATCATTTTCTAGTAAACTTAGGGCACATTCTTTGTTCACCATTTCCTGCGGGCATTCTATAGAAAGTGCCAGAACTTCTTCATGTATCATGTTCTCTTCAGTTTCACCCTGTGTCATAGGTTCATAGGTTTATACTAGGCTATCTGCCCTAAGGCATTTATAAGCCTAGCCCAAAGTTTTGTGGCTTACGCCACCCCTTGTGTTAAAAAATACTGTGCCCATTAGTTTGTTGTGCCTCTGTCCAGCAGTGACACAGAGATGATTCCCGGGGTAAACCTACGATCTCCCATCCACCGGTCAAGATTTCTCTTGAACAGAGCCAGCGAGGTGCTCTGCCTCACATGGACCGGGATTTTATTCCACAGCATAGGGAGCCTCTGGGTGACAAATCTATCCCTCCAGCATGTCCTATTTATATCCGTGCTAAGGTTTAAGTTGCTTGCTCTAGTGGCTCTGGTAGATTTGGATTTTTTTGAGGTGGAGCATGTCCATTAATTCCGGGTTGGACATGGCCTTGTATGTCAGGCACAGGTCACCTCTGAGCAGACGGTATGCGACTGAATAGAGCTGGAGTTTCTTCAGTCTGGCAGCATATGACAGATTTTGGAGTCCCTTTATCCTTTTGGTGAGGAACTTTTGGGGTCTCTCCAATTGCTGCAGGTGTCGGGTGAGATACATCCCGAATGGGGCATTGTACTCGATCATTGGTCTGATAAGCGAAGAGTACAGGGGAACAATGACCTCACTTGATCTGGATGTGAATTCCTTCATGATCAGGTGGGCAATGTAGAAGGTCTTTCTAACCACTTTGGCAATGAGAGTGTCAAAAGAAAGGCCACTGTCAACCTGGGTCCCCAGGTCCCTGAAAACCTCTTCTGTGCTTAGTGGATTGCCACCTATATGGTAGCTTGGGGTTACCTTGCTTTTTCCGAAGGGTATGACTATACATTTTTTGGCATTTAACTTCAGGCCATGGCTCTGGCACCAGCTATCAGTTTCCATGAGACCCTTCTGAAGGATATCTGTGTCCAATGTACTTTCCACTATGGAGCCCAGTTTGCAGTCATCTGCAAACTTTGTCAGCCATAGTCCTCCTATGTTTGCCTGTACTTCTGAGAAGTAGATGCCGAACAACAGGGGGCCAAGGACTGAGCCCTGTGGGACACCACTTGTGACCAGCTTGGAGTCTGACATGGCGCCAGCAACTCTAACCCTGTGGGTTCTGTCCTTTAGCCAGTTTGCAACCCATCTTGTGACATATGGGTTTACATTTAAGCTGGTAAGTTTCTCTATAATACCCGAGTGGGGTATTGTGTCGAAAGCTTTTGCAAGGTCAAGGTAGGCTGTATGGACTGCCTTTCCCTCATCAATGGCCTTGGTGACTGTTTCGAAGAAGTCGACCAAGTTCAAAAGGCATGATCTGCCCTTGACAAAGCCAAACTGGGTCGGGTCCAATGTCTGCAAGTCCCCTATGTCTTTGTTTATGAGTTCCATTATGATCCTCTCCATAGCTTTGCAGACCAGGCTTGTTAAGCTTATGGGCGGTAATTACCAGGGTCCGTAGAGGCACCGCCTTTGTGGAGTGGGACCACAGTTGCCGTATGCCACTCCTTGGGCACGTATCCTGTGGTAAGGCTAAGATTAAGCAGCTGCCTTATGTGCGGGTTTAGTTCCTCATTGAGTTTGTGTAGCACACAGCCGGGGACACCATCCGGTCCCATTGATGCTGTGTTTTTAGCTTTAGAGAGAGCAGCTTTCACCTGCGCATTTGAGATGTCTGGGAGGCTACACTCTGCTGGGATAGTTATCTCTCCTTTTGGGGAGGGGGTGAAGTTTGCACTGAACCTGTCTGCCAGTATGTTGGCAATGTCTGTGGGTTCAGTGATTTTTGTATCATTTTGGACTAATTCTGAGCATATCTGGGAGTTTCCACTCAGGTTTCTAACATAGCTGAAGAAGGCCTTATGATTGTCTTTTGAATCTATGGCAATTTTTCTCTCAAAGTTGGCCTTGGATGATTTTATGAGTGCTCGTATTTTTTTACTAATAATGATCAAGAGTATCTTCTCTTTTATGGATTTTGCTCTATCACGTAACAGCTTTCTCCTCTTATTGTAAAGTTTGTTTATGGCTGGGGTCCACCAGACTGGACGTTTGCCCTTGGTGGAAAGAGTCTTGATTTTATTAGGGATTGCCTGATCCATGCAGTCCTGGAGGTGTTCGTAGAAGGCATTTGTAAGGGCTTCCGCAGCTTGGGTTGTGGTTTCCACAGGCTCGGGGGCCTTGAAGGATACCACACCAGTCTTGAGTAGTGTGAAGTTTGCTTTAGAGAAGTTCTTTACTGTGGTCTTTTTTGTTTGGGGTGGGGGCGGGATGTGGATTTCCAGTGAGATTAGTTTGTGATCTGATCTCACCAATGAGGGATATACTTCCGGTGTGGAGCATTTTGTACCCATATTTGTGATGATGAGATCTAGTATATTTTCTCCTCTTGTGGGAACGGTGACTAGTTGTTCCATGGCATTTGAATTTATGAACTCCAGGAACCTTTGGGCTAGAAAGTTGGGGCTTGAGTAATGTTCCCAGTCTATATTCGGGTAGTTGAAGTCACCCAATATAATGGTGTTTGGAGATACATTTATACCCTCCAATGTCTTCAAGAAGGCTGTGTGGGGTTCCTGAGTTTGAGAGGGTGGCCTGTAGCATGCTACAAATTGTAGAGCAGTTTTGCATATGGTTAATTGCACCTGGATGGTTTCCGATGCTTCATGCGTTGCCACCAACCTGGAGGTGTGGGTATCCCTGATGAATATGGATACACCCCCTCCTTTTGTGGTGTGGTCCGGGTTTTGGGGCCGGAACGCATGATATGAGGTAAAACCTGATAGTGCCGGGGTGCTCTCAGGAGCCTTGAACCAGGTTTCAGTCACAGCACAGACATTGATGTTCTCCATACTAAGAAGGGCCTCGAGTGCGTGCATTTTGAGATTTAGACTTCTGGCATTGAGCAGCATTACCCTTAGTTTCTTCCCATTTTTGTTTTATATGGTGGTAGGTTTAGAATTTGAGCCTTGCCTAAAAAAGGCACTATGGGGGTGGCAAGAGCCTTAGCCAATATCCGGAATCCCAGGGTGACAGGTGCAAGCCGCCCTCATGCGGCAGCGTGGCTTGTCAAGCATGTCATCCCAGGCAGACAGACACTGGATCCCCTTTGAATGACACCAGAAATGAAGCCAATTGTTAAAGCTGATCATCTTGTCTCTATGTTGTGGCATCATTCTTGGTGAAGGAAGGATACTGCTCAGGGTCAGGGTCATACCTGCCTGGGCTACATAATCAGAGAGCTCCTCTATGTCTCTTTTCATGTAGTCCAGGGAGGTACATCTCAGGTCGTTCACACCAGCATGGACAATGACTGTGTCATATTTGTACTTGCTGTGGAGTGACCCGAGTGCTTGTGTTATGTGGCGGATTCTAGCCCGATAGGCAGCTTACTGTGACCCTCTCCTTGTTCAGTCTGGTGAGTGGGACGTCAGTGTGTCTGACTATGGAGTCACCTATGACAAGTATGTTTGGTGTTGTATTTGGCCTTAAGGGCTGTGACTGCTTCGCACACTGATTTTGTGGTTTATGTGTTGCCTGTGGTGTGTCATGAGGTGGCAGTTGCTTGGGTGTCTGCTTTGGAGGCCTCTGCTGTTTAGGTAAATTTTTGCTCAGAGCCTCCGAGTATGTCTTTGTGTGTTTATGTGTTTGATTCATTGTTGTGATAGCTTTATGTGAGACTGGTTTTGTGGTGTGTGTAGTTGCCTTCTCCTCCTGTCTGGTCTTGCCAGTCCTGAGATGAGAGAGCTCAGCCTCCAGTTTGGCTAAATAGCTGCATCTCTCGCAAGTATTTGTGTTATGTGGGAGGAGGAGGGGGTTGTCTGTGTACATGAGGCAATTGTAACATTGCCTCAATATTCCCAAATTCACCAACTGGACAGGAGAGGACGCCAGCATCTGGCCCTTCGACATGCTAGAGAAATTAAGAAGTTAGGGGTGTAACTGAATAAGAGAGGACTTAGTAAGGAAGTGGGTACTCCTGGGGGGGGGGGGTTGCTAGTGAGGGACTTTGTATAATACAAAAGTGCTAAACCTGAAAAGAAGATGCTTTTAAGACAAGTGCTGAGCTTTTTTTTTTTTTTTTTTTTTTGGAGAAAAAAAAAAGCTTTTAGGAACAAGTGCTGCGCTTTTTAGTTAAGGGATATACTGTTTAGATTACTAGTAGCGTAATCATCCATTGCCCTTTCATAGGGCATCTCACTGACCTATCATTCCACGACATTGTCTGTGTCAGAGTTGCCACAATTTCCTGTTCTTTCCCTTGCTGTATAGCTCCAACTGAACCTTTGTACTGGTTTCCTATGACAGGCTCCAAAGTATCTTCATATGTCAACTGATTAGATGCTTCCGGCTCCACTGCTTTCTCCTTAATTTGGTTGATCATTGCTCTATCCTGCTGTGTTGTTATCTGAGTTAAATTTTCTACACTAAATCCTTCACTTTGCAGGTACTCCATAATTTCAGTTTCTATTTAACTTCTCCATTACTAATCCTCTTTTCTACTTTTCCTCTGTTTTCTTATTTTTTGTATTGTAACAATTTCTATAGCCAGATTTCTTTGCCTGTATTTCTCGTCAAATATCTTTGCTACTGCTCTTTTTGCACTGATTAGTTTTGCTTTCCCTTTTGCATAAATATTGCACCACATTAAATCTCTTTTTCTTTCCCATGTCCATACCTCTTCTTCAGATGTCTCCTGCTCCTCTTGTTTCTCCTTACTTTGGGGATTAGTTGTTCCATCATGCTGCACTATGACCTGTGTTAGACTTTCTACACTGAATCTTTCACTTCACAAATATTCCATAACTCCAGCTACTATTTTTTTTAACTTCTACTTGACTAATCTTCTGTTCTACATTCCCTCTTTGTGATCTTATTTTTTTATTGTGAAATTTTCCTTATCTGTATGTCTTTTCTATATTTCTCTTTGAATATCTTTGGGGCTGCCTGTTTTTTATTGATTCATTTGGCTTTGTCCTTTGCATAAACATTGCACCATATCAGATCTCTCTTTCTTTCCCATGTTCATATTTCTTTTTTATACCTTTCAAATGTCAATAAATTTTGTTCTTAAAATTTTCGCACTTCCTCGGTCACTTCTTTTTCCAAATGGCACAAGGTTTCTTGGTCTATGCAGTGCTTTTCATGGATCTGTTGTATTAATGCACACAAGTTTTTATTTGATGCTTCTGACAAATTTTTCTTGCAGAAGTATTTTTATTTCCTCTAATTTCTCTCTCAATATTTTCATATATCTTTTGTCTAGAAATTCTGAACTTTTTGCATAATAGCAACAATACATAATTTCTTTGTTATCCTCAATAGTCCACTCTATCATCTGTATAGCTCTTTTTTGGCCTATCAGTTTTTGTGGACTGCTACTTCCTTCTACAACAGGAAGCCATCCCCCCCCTGGGACTGGCCTAGCTCCATTGTAGGAATATTTCCTTGTCTTGAGGATTCTACACTGTCATTTTTTTCCAGTCCTGGTACCAGTGCGACTACCAGGATTGGGCACTTTTGTATCCTGGGACTTGTGCACCCACCTATCTTCTTTATTTTTTTAACCTACTTCTGTCCATGTTATATGCTATATAAAATACACTCTATATATCAGTGTCATCTTGGTAAGATTTTGTAAAAAAAAAAAAAAACAGACTCCACCAAATGAAGGCACTCACCAAGACTTGAGAATTAATTAAATTCCAGCAATATTGCTCTCCTTTTGCTGATTTTATACGGTCTCCATTTGGATAGTGTCATTTACAATGAGATCAGTACAAGACTGGGTATTAGTGCAGATTTTACACACATATCTAAAAAAACTTATGGTTGCCTTTATTGCTGGTACCAACCTTGTCCTTGTAAGTGCGCTTGATGTTTCTCATGGTATTTTTCGATTCCTTACTAATATGGTCACGTTTTGTTTTATGAGCTCGGAGCGAGCATGACTTATATAAGGCTAGGAGCTTATGGTTCTTGTTATCTAATTTGTTTACTCTGTTATCCCATCAGAATGCAAATTTGATATTGTCATTGTTTCTTTATGACAGAAGGGGACAGTTTTCTGTATACAGCAGTTTAATAGGTCATAAGACTTCTTGGTTAGAGCTGGAGTACTAATATTTATAAACTCTGAGTGCATGGACAATTTATGTTCTTCAAAGAGTTCACTGACATTTAATCTGAAGTTCCTGAATGTAGCTGTATTATTGGGATTAGGGAGGCTAGTCTTGAGGAAGAAGGTGATGGATAAATTATCTAATTTGACTAGGGAAGGGAATACTTGTGGTGCTGAGAAGAGGGCAGAGGTCAGAGGAGTTATTTAAGATAAGTTCTAGGTTTGGGCATGTAGTTGAGACAGTAACTATCTGGTCCCCAGCATAATGATTGTTGGATGTATAGGTGGACCAGCTGATATTTGGGTAATTAAAGCCTCCTCATAAAAAGATGTTAGTTTGACTTCCAGCTACGGAAAGATGTTTATCTATTCAATATATTCCTCCTGGAACACAGAGGGGGATCAATAATTATCAAATAAAATAAACACTTATTTTGTTGAGAATAACTTGGACCTGTACCAAATCAACACTGAGGTCATTTAGAATGAGACGTGTATGTGTAAGATCTGTAATAAATATGGATATGTCCCTAATGCTACTAATAGTCCTGAATGACTAATAGGTGGTGAACCCTGGAATAGAAATAATGCTTTCTCGAGACTGGAATGAGGTTTTGGTACCTACATAGATGTGTTATGTTCTTCAAGTAAAGAACAGTTTCCAAGTCAAATACTTTGTCTCTTAAGATTGTTGTTGTTGAGCAAAGTTACCCTGAAAGCCACCAGACTGGAATTTCTCAGGCTGAAATGTCTTGTTGCTTTACTTTGCCTAAGAAAAGACACTGTGGTTGTGGGAAAAGTTTTGCTAGAAAGCAAAAGCCCTCAAAGGACAGGTGCAGAGTAATTCCTGGTGAAGCAGGAAGGTCTGCCTACTATGTTCTCCCTAGCTATCCCAAACTAGACCCCCCTAGAATAATGCAAATTATGTAGACAATTGTTGAAACCGATGATGGTTGATTTGTATATGGGAATCATTACAGACAAGGAAGCGAATACTACTCCCCTCCTTAAGAACATATAATGAGAGCTCTACCATACATCTATGTATCTCCTTCAAGGTGGATCACCTGATATTGTTCACCGCAACACAAGCAATGACAAGTTCATATCCATATTATGGATACTTCAAGCCTGAAGGGCCATGGTGATGTTCATAATCCTAGTGTTTGAAAGACAAGTGACCTTCATCCTCTCCTTTGTTAGTCTGGTATGTGTAGAGTTTGCATGCCTGATAATGGAGTCCTTAAAAACTAGAACATTTCTGGCATTATTATCTACTTTAACAGTGTCTCTACCTGCCTTAAGGGCACAGCCTTTTTAGCTTGGTGTTTCCTTGTAAAAGTGTGTGCAGATGTGACTGCAGTACAAATGGATATTGGTGTTATCTATGTGAGTGGTGAGTTATGTGAGTTTCAGGCTATGTGTGCCTGAGGAGCACTATCATATGTTCTGTAAAACTTAGGCAAGTTTTTTTTTGACTGGCATTTGTTTACTGACAAGATTAGAGAGATCTGCTTTCAGTTTGTGTATGAAGATGTATCTTTTGCAGATGTATTTTGTGTTAAACAGTTAATAGTGGATTGTCAGTAAACATGAAGCAGTTGTTACATGCCTCAGAATGTCTAGGAAGGTGAGACTGGCCAAGAAAACAGAATTAACGGTATGTGGCTCCAAAGCTCCTGACTGGATAGGTAGGGTGAGGCGCTGAATGAAAAGTAAAGATATAATGTTGGAAATAGAAAGTTAGTCAGTTACATTGGACTAGGTACACCATGGGACTATTGTTAGGTTCACTGCTGCTGCTGTAGTGTTAGGGTTAGGGTAGTGAGGGAGTGAAATAAAGACAGTGGAAGGGTTAAGTAAAACTAAGGTAGCAGTGGTGAGATAGATAATGAGACTAAATTATATAATGAGATAACACTAGGATTTAGAAGTGTATCAAAAAGGGGAAGCAATCGAAGTACAACCCAGTGATATGAGTATCAGCTGAATGGTAATAACTACTAACAACCAGTATGGCTGCAGGAAACAAAAAGTCACACAGAGTAAAGCAGACAATGGCCAAGCACCTGTACTAATAAATCACACTACTAACAAGTAAGCACCTGGAACAGGCATGCTTGACAAAATATTAGACAGAAAGAGAGAATGAATAGGTGACAGCAGGTAATAAAATGGGGTTCAATTAATAAGGCAATAATAAATAACGTAGGTTGAATATGTGACATTATGAGCACAAAACAAAGACAAAACAAGAAATAAGCACCAATAAAGTACTAAAATTGGTTCACTTAATAAAGCAGTAAACAATAATCCACAATTTGATTTTGATTACTAAGGTAATAGTCAAAAGGCTAATGAATACTGAATTCATGCTTAACAATAACATCCATCACAATAGTGCAACCAAATTGTAATTACTGAGATGAGAAAAAGCAGTAAAATGTATATAATACACAACAAAAATATAGAGTTTGCCCTGCCTGTTGCAGAGTTGATTCTTGCAGTGCTTATCTAGTAGGATTTATACAGCTCAGCAGTACTTCACAGAGCACAGCAAAGCACTAAACTGAGCTAACTTCTTAAAGTCCATAAGACACTATCCGTACAGAAGCTAGCCAATCAAAGTTAAGCCTACACCCCACAGAAGCTAGCCAATCAAAATCAGGTGCTGTAATCCTTCAATCAAACCACAGCTAAGGCAGCTAGCATGTGGAAGTCTCTACTCTCACAAGAATCTGGTACATTGCAGATCTACTGCTAGGAGTCTTGTAGTTTGTTGAATGATTCAGAGTACAGATGGAAAATGACACTGCAGTCTTCTCTTCTCTTTTCCTTCTCTGTGGTTTACTTTCATCTTCTCTGGATTCATAGTCGGCCTTAGGCAGAGGCCAACTAGGCAGCCGCCTAGGGTGCCACTCTAGTAGGGGTGCTTTTCCAGTATTTATTTGGTGTAGGTAGAATAGGATGGGGCACCGGGTGGTGTGGTGGGGGGGCGCCGTGGAGCCCTTTAGCCTTGGGCATCAGTTGACCTAAGACCACTCCTGTCTGGATTGCGACTTACAACACTGTCAGCAGCTCAGCACTGAAAAGCCTAGAAATTAGCACATCTCTCATTATTTAAAGCTGTAAGGCTCTGCCAAAACATGTCAACCAATTAAAATTAACCTATATCCCCAGAGAAATCAGCCAATCAAAATCAGGCATTCAAATCATTCAATGGAACCCAAGCTCATGTAGCTGGCACACGGAAACCTCTATTCTCACCAGAGGCAGATACACTACAGACCTGGTCCTAGGATGTCACTGAAATCTTGGTAGTGCTTTGAATCAGTCAGAATTACCTTTCATTGGGTCTGTTTCTAGTGACAGATCATTTCATCAAAGCCTGACTGGAAAAATACATAGTAAGTAAATAAATAAAATATAATGACCTTAGGTGAAGTGGTGAGTGTATCCTCACATCTCCACACAGGAGTAAAGCCTCTTACTTAATATAACAACCTCTGAGTTTGCTCAGATTTGAAGTGTTCCATCTCTGGAAACAGACTCAGTGAACCAGCAGGTAATCCAGCACTGTTTAGGTGGCTGCCTAGAGGCTTTACTGTTTGACAGTGCAATCAGATGGGTGGCCAAGAATTTTAACTAACTGCTATATTTGTACTGGAGATACTGTAGACCCCAGTCATTGGCAGGCCATAAAGTAGTAAAGGCAGGAGCCAGGTGCAAGATGAATGGAGTCAGTAGGTGACACCAGTCATTTCTAGATAGTTGTATGATTGATGAATGTCATCAGCTGAAGTGGAGGGAAAACAGACAGGGGAATGTAAGCATCACTGGGTAAAACACAGTCGGTTAGATTCATAGTAAGTTGTCAGGCTGGGAAGGGTGAATCGATGTACTTTAACTTATATGATTAAAGCAGCAATGACTCATGGGACAGAAAATGGGCTGAGGTGACCACTGCATGTGCTGATCAGAGTTAGAGTTTCATGCACTGGGGATAGTCTTTTGATAGGTTTCCATAGAAAGACAATATACAAGTTTTTTTTTCTTGACTCTCCACAACAGCAGAGGTTTCTATGAATCACTCTCCTTCACTTCTCATATATATTTAAGAATATTTAATATGGATGTTTATGTGGAGAGGGTTTTTGAAGCAGGATTCATGGAGCCCTACCACTGTGTTAATTAATATCTATAGCTATATATGTGAAAAATGGCAAGGCCCAACACCACTACAATGATAAATTAATGAAAAATGCAGACCAGTACTATGGTTCTCTGGCCATTGGACAGTTATATAGGCCACGTATTGTTTCAATAGATTTGTTTTTATTACCTCATTTTTCCGAGACCTCAGATAATGTCCAATAAGTTTCTGCTTTCAACTCAAAAGAAACTTTCAGTTACAGTTATTATTTTGGGTTGCTATGTTGTCTGAGAACTATGACCCATTTTGTTCTTCTAGTTATGAACATTCATCTTAAGAACATTATTCTGAGATGCTGTTTCATTTTGAGACTATAAATCTTGTTTTTGTAACAAAAATTAAAACTTTTTTTTACTCATATTTTTTTTTCATACAATTCTTTTTCTGGTCTTTCTGTGTACTTGGTGATCAAACAGCTTTCTCCACTTCAAAAGAAGCTGATGTGTGATAGAGACAAATGCAGGCATAAGAAGAAAGGGGAGATGGAAGCAAAGAAAATAAAACTAACCGATTCCAGCTTCTGGCAATTGTTAAGTACTAGAAGCTGTGTTTACAGTGCCAAGGTTCTATCATTAAGACTGTCAGCTGTGACACCAATATAAAGAATGTAGATCACATCAATGTATATTGGTGTAGCGTAGGCAGACACACACACACACACACACACACACACACACACACACACACACACATACCATACCTCTGTAGCTGCAGACATTAATATGAACACAAGACTCTTGAAAAATAAGAACATCCAACTAAAATATTGACATCTAATTAGCATTAAAATTTGAAAACCAAATAGCACATAACTCATCCCTTTTCCAGTAGGAATGTGGGATACTACTCAGAAATACATTTAAAAAACAGAGAGTGACAAAAATAATGGAAAAATATAAATACATTATCAAAGTCCAGGAAAAAAGAGGTTATTGTTCCCCTCTACTCGGCACTCATTAGACCCATCAGAGTACAATGCCCCTTTTGGAATGTACCTCACAAGACATCTGCAGGAGCTGGAAAGGCCAAAGGAGTACCTCACAAAGAGGATTACTGGCCTCAAACAGATGCCCTACACTGACCATCTCAAAAAATTCTAGCTTTACTCTGTAGCATATCGCCTACTCCGAGGAGATCTCTGCCTAACATATAAAGCTATGTCAAACCCAGAGCTGTTGGACATGCTGCACCTAAAGAAATCCCAATCCCTTCAAGCTACATGCTCTAGCAATCTAAACCTTGTCACCACAATAAACAGGACATGCTGGAGGGATAGATTCCTGTTCCAGAGACTTCCTATACTCTGGAACAAGCTACCCATCTATGTAAAGGTTTCTCATAAGCACGCTTCAAGACAAATCTTGATGAGTGGATGGGAAATAGGAAATACACCCCGGGGATCACTTCTGTGGCTCTGCTTGACAGGGGCACAGGAAATTAACTTTGAGTGGCATAAGCCAGGGAACCTTGCTGGCTAGGCTTACTTAGGCCCTTGGGCCGATAGCCTAGTAACTACCTATGAACCTAAGAGACATTATAAAATCTGTATACTTTACAGAAGTTCATTGCAAAATTCTACCACAAAAGGTAATTTATTTTTGATTTGGGGAAAATGGATTTATAAGACGTGTACCCTCTTTCTTTAAATTATTGTTGTCACTAGTATGAAGGTCATGTAGTGTGGTTTTCTGTGTACTATATAAACATCACAGCGATGAGGGGTATTCAGAAAACTGTGTGAGTGGGTAGATCAAGCCTGAAAATATGGGCATACATCCAAAAATAGTGGGTAGATCAAGCCTGAAAATATGGGCATATATCCAAAAATAGGCACATCCTGAATCAGGCCTGAAAATTGGAAACTTCCTCCAAAATAAGGATGGCAGCGAGATCTGACACACACACACACACACACACACACACACACACACACACACACACACACACACACACACACACACTTTTTGTTTTCTGCAGCATATATCTCTCTTGCACTCCCTCTGTGGTATCAATCAGTGAAGACAGAGAGACAAACATGGATGATACACATACTAGACATACCAGTGCATTTAACAGTGACGACTGTAGATTCAACAACAGAAACATACCCCAAAAAAGCACAAAAGCAAAATAACTTAGGAAAGATTCATTATTTAAAAAAAACTGTGGTCTAGGCTTCTTACACCTCCCTACCCCCACAAACTTACTTTGAACCAATATACAAAGCAATAATTACACTAACAGAAGCAGCATCTGAAATGCACATCAGCAGTGTTAAGTTTACAGAAAGTCTCAAACAGCCCAGCTCAGATAACTTTACCACTGCCTGTAAAGCAGAAACTGATCAAAGGCATGTAGCAGCCACTGAACTCTGCCTCAAGCAGCAAGGCTATAAAGTGCTTTTTTGTTATCTTCAAAGAAAACAAACAATGAATGTATCAGAATGGAAATTTAAGAATTTATTATAAGGAGAAGTAGTCAGAAAGGTCCTTATCCACCTGAAGGACAAAAGGATTTTTTTTAAATATTATAAGATGCACTGAAACAACTAATTATAGCATTCATGTTTATGATATCAGCCATCGTCCTCATCCATCAAACACCTCTGAAAAAGATTTTAAAATGACAAAAATATATCAGATTAGTTTAGTATAATATAATATAATTTTATTTATTTATTGCCATTTGATTACCAGGAAAGTCCAATTGGGTAGAAGCCTATTTTCAGTGGATGCCCGGAAAGAAAGCTTCAAATTATTACAAAAAAATTTAAAAACAATAATTTTACAATCTTCAAAAATAAAACCAAAACATTTGCAGTTTAAATAATTATAACAAATTAATGATAATATAAAACATCTGTTAAAAATCAATGCAAGTTATATGACAATCATTTCATATTTATAGAAATTTTAGACAGTTTGTACAGAAATTAAAGGTATGTTAGTCTAACACAAACAGGAATTGCAATATGAAGTGAGAGGAGAAACAGGCTTGTGGTATATTTAGAGAGAAAGGGAACAGAATTTGAGAGAAGTAAGGAGAGAATTTGAGAGAAGTAAGGAAGTAAGTGACGAAGGGAGAGTAAGGTGGTATAATGAATGAAAAGGTACTTGTTCACATTTAGGGATAGTTTATCCTGGGTCTGAACAAGAAGAAAGCCAAATTTTAGCTAGGAAGTCCTTCAGAGTGGTTTTGAAAGGTGGAAGGGTAGGTATTGACCTGATGGATACAGATAAGGAGTTTGAAGCCTTAGCGTCCTTGTACGAGTGCAGACAATGGCCAGCAGATTTTATAGATTTGTAGACAGACAGGAGATTTTGGTCACTGGATCACAATGACCGACTGGGAACATAATTGTGTGGAATGCTTTTTAGTCCAGGACAGGCAAATGGATGCTGGATTATTCTATAGGTGGTAAGAAGCTGTGTATATGTTAGTTGATGAAGTGGTTCTAAACAATTTAGGCTTTTTAGTGCTATATGGTGGTGGGTTGTGAAAGGGGTATTTGCTGCAAATTTAACAACTTTGTTATAGCATATTTCAAGCTTTAATTTTTGTGAAGCCTGGGGGTTAGTGAGGATGGGAGCACCATAAAGAAGTGTGGGGAGGAGATATGTAGTGGCAGGTGTAGTGTTAGTTGCGTTAGTGAGAAAGTTTTTGGCTCTGTAAAGCATCCCTAGTTTTTGATGAGTTTGTCTTATGCAATTTTGTGTTTGCAGGTCAAATGTAAGTTTATCATCCACTATCACCCCTAATAATTTGCTATGAGAGGTTATTTCAATGGTTGTATTATCAAGAAAAAAGACTTTAAATTTTGTTTTTTCATGAGAAAGAGATTTGGGCCAAAAAAGGAGTAGTTTCGGGTTGAGCATGAATTGTGAGTTACAACGCAATGTTTCAGTGGCTGTTAAAGCTTCCCGAGTAATTTTTTGGAGATGTACCATGCTGTCAGATGTGCAAATGATAGTGAAATTATGTGCATATTCTATTAGAGTGGCCTGTTGTGTAGACGTATAGAGGGTGCTGGTGAAAATGTTAAAGAGGAGTGGACAAAGGATAGAGCCTTCTGGTACACTGGTGGTAACTAGGAGGTAAGGAGACTATATGAAAAAAGACATGATTGAGCTGTCAGAGTATGTGTTCCAGACAGGTATGACCCTAGCCCTAAGCAGCATCCTACCTTCACCAAGAATGATACCACAACACCAACAAAAAATAATTGACTTCAACAATTGGCTTAGTTTCTGGTGCCTTTCCAAGGGGATCCAGTATCTGTCTGCTTAGGATGACAAGGTTGACAGGCCTCGATGCTTTGCTAGAGATGGCCTCCACCTGTCACTCCTAGGGTTCCAGATTTTGGCCAAGGCTCTTGCCTCCCCCATTGTGCCCTTTTTAGGCTATGTCCCAAAGACAAATCTTCCAACATAAAAGAGCTGTCAAAAAGCAAATTGAAGGTCATGCTGCTTAATGCTAGGAGCCTTAATCTGAAAATGCACTCACTGGAGGTTCTCGTCATACTGGAAGATGCAGATGTCTGTGCAGTCACGGAAACTTGGTTCAGGGATGCGGAGATCATCCCTGCCTTACCAGGCTATACCTCATTCCACACTTTCTGACCCCAAAATGAGGTCAGAAAGACTAAGGGTGGTGGAGTCTCTATCTACATTAAGGACAGGCACACCTCCAGACTGGTTTGCCAGCATGACACACTGGAATTATTCCAGGTGCAACTGACAGTTGGTAAGACACCCATCCAAGTTATAGCCAGCTATAGACTCCTCTCTATGACTCAGAACACCCACTCCTCCTACTTGAACTTACTTGACTTCATCAAGGTACCCCTAGCACCCTGATCCTTGGTGACTTTAACTACCCCACCACAGACTGGGTGAACTATTAATGCATTAATGCACTAACCCAACAATTCCTTCACTTCATTTGTTCTAACGCACTAGACCAGCTGGTCTCATCCCCCACAAGGGGAGATAACATTCTGGACTTGGTTCTCACCAACATGGATGACCGCTGCACCAGTCGCATAGTATGTTCTTCCCTAGTGAGATCAGATCATTGGTCTGTCTCATTCGAAGTTTCTATCCCACCAAACCCCTTCCCATCTGTAACCAGACTAAAAAACTTCTCAAAAGCTGACTACAACCTCCTAAGGGAGGATATCAGCAGCTTCACACCACCTCCCCCCTCAGATGATGCAGACAACTATGCTGAACAGTGAACAGTACGCCAGTGAGTAAACAAGCACCTGTACAACTGCATGTACTCAGCCATACCCAACAGAACTAAAACCTGCTCCTCAAGGAAACACAAACCTGTCTGGTGGACATCCTCTATCAACAGGCTTTACAACAAAAGGAAGAAACTGTTGTCCAAGGGTAAAAAGGAAGAAATTCCAAATTGTAAAAACTCCCTCCTCCACCTCAACAAGCAAATTGGATCACTAGTGAAAACGTCCAAAGCCAATTATGAGTTGAAACTAGCCTCTGAAACAAAGGGAAACCAGAAGTCCTTCTTCAGTTACGCTAGGAACCTCCATAGCAAAGCCCAAGTTTCCTCCGAATTAGTACTTAATGGTACCACTTACACTGATCCTGTTGACTTAGCCAACCTGCTAGCTGATAGGTTCAGTGCAAACTTCACCCTCTACCACCCCCCCCCAAAGGCCCAATTTACATCCCTGATACTTGCCCCCCACCTCACATCTCTGTAGATCGTGTTAAAGGCCCTATCTAAGGCAAAGAACACAGCTTCCATGGGACCTGACAGTATCCCAAGCTGTATTCTGCACCATCTCCAGCAAGAACTAGCTTCACGCATCCTATTCAACCACAGCCTAATTACAGGCTTTATTCCAGGAGAGTGGAGAACTGTCATTGTCATCCCCTTCCACAAAGGTGGTGCCACTACTTACCCGGGAAAGTTTCACCCCATTAGCTTGAAAAGTCTGATCTGTAAAGCCATGGAGTGTATTATTATGGATCTCATAAACAAGGATGTATAAAATCTCCAAGCACTTGACCCCACTCAATTCAGATTCATCAGGGGCAGATCTTGCATACTGAACCTGGTTGACTTCTTTGAGACTGTCACCAAGGCCCTGGATGAGGGAAGGTCAGTACATACAGCTTACCTTGACTTGGCCAAGACCTTTGACACAATCCCCCACTCGGGCATCATCGAAAAGCTAACACAACTTGGTGTTAATCCCTATCTCATCAGGTGGGTGGCCAACTGGTTCACTGATAGGACTCACAAGGTCAAAATAGGCATCACCACCTCCGACAGCAGACCTGTCACTAGTGGTGTTCCCCCAGGGGATATGTCCTGGGACCCCTACTATCTGGCATCTACTTCTCAGAGGTCCAGGCAAAGACAAAGGGTCTGTGGGTGACCAAGTTTGCAGATGATTGTAAGTTAGGTGCTGTCATTGACTCCCTAAATGATGTTAACATACTCCAAAGTCATGGCTTTAAGTTAAATGCAAAAAATGTATTATCATGCCATTCAGCAAAAACATGGCCCCTACTGATTACCACATCAATGGCAACCCCCTAAGCACACAACCTGTGGTGAGAGACTTGGGTACTCAGGTTGACAACAATCTCACATTCAGCCATCATGTGGTGGCAGTGGTTGGAAAAGCCTTTTACTTGGTTCATCTCATAAGTAAAGGGACTGCATCCAGAAAAAAGGAGGTTATTATCTCTCTGTACTCCTCCCTCATTAGGCCTATAATTGAGTATAATGCCCCCATTTGGTATGTACCTCTCCAAGCACCTGCACCAACTGGAAAGGTCACAGAAATACCTCACAAAGAGAATCCATGGCCTCCAACACCTGTCCTATGCAAACAGGCTCAAATTATTATCAGTCTACTCGGTATCATACAGATTGCTCAGAGGCGATCTGTGTCTTGCCTACAAGGCAATATCATACCATGCCCTACTAGAGATGCTCCATATCTGTAAGTCTAACTCCTTGCGCATTACCCACTTGACAGGTCTAAATGTAATATGCAACATCAGCAAAACCTGCTGCAGACACAGTTTGTTTCCCAGAGGCTGCCCCATCTCTGGAATAGACTTCCCATACATGTCAAACAGAGTACCTCGCTGACCCGGTTCAAGTGCAACCTTGATGAGTTGATGGGAAAACACAAATTTGTCCCAGGGGTTCCACCTTTGGCCCTCACTGACAGGGGCGAAAGATGCTGACTGAGGTTTCTTTTTTGAGGATAAACTCTTGGCTAGGCTTGTAAGGGTGCCAAGGCCATTAGCCTAGTAACCTCCAATGATCCTATGAGAGAGCGTGGAATGCCATTTTACTGACTGATACCCATTGGACAGGTAGCTTTTGAACCACAGAAGAGTGGGCTGACAGAGACCTAGTGAAGACATCTGAAGTAGAAGTTTGCTGTGACAAGCTGTGTTGAAAGCTTTAGACAAGTCTAGAAACAAGGAAGAGACTAGTTTACCATTATCTCTAGCTTTATTGACAGTATCCATATAAGTAAGAAGGGCAGTGCTAGTTGTATGAGACGGACAGAAGCCATGTTGTGTAGGGGATAGGAGTTCTTCCTGCAGTAGATTTTTTTTTAATACATTTTTCCAAGTATTTTGGTGAGGGCGGGATAAGACTGCTATAGGTCCAAAATTATTAATATTTGGTGAATTTCCTCCTTTGTGGAGAGGGATAATGTGTGACTTTTTCAAGAGATAGGGAACGTGGGATTCCTGGACTGACCTGTTTATAAGGACTGAGACAGGATAGGCAATGCTACTGGCTGCTATTTTTATATAATATAATATAATATAATATAATATATCATATTATGTAAGAGCAGATGCTATGGCAGGAAGATCTGGAATTTGGCTGTTTTTATATCCAGGAACTATCCACAAATTTCAGAAACATTTTTCAACATAACATTGAGTAACATTAATAATGAATAATAATGAATAATAATAATTTAATAATTAACATTTAATAATTAATAATGAGTATAACTGAGAAACAGTCTTCCTCAGCACATCTTACATATTCCAAACTGGTCCACATTTAAAACTACCCTGAAAGAGTATCGAAATGCTAACTGGCTTTGCACCTGCTATTACTCCTGGCTAGTTTTTCTTCATTTTATTTTACTTCTTTTACAGTGCATTAGATACCTTTTTTCTCCTCATTTTGCATTGCTTGCATATTTGCTCTTTTGGATAATATACACATCAACTACCTTTTTTTAATTTGTACTTAAATTATTTTTACTTTCTATGTATAGTTTGCTATTCCTTCTAATATTTCTGTGATCTTGAAACATATTTTTAACATACTTTTGATATTTGGTGTAACTGCTTACCTGTACTTTAACTATCTTTGTTCTGTTCTGGAGCTTTTCTCCCTGGGTCTCCTCTGAAAACGGGTTTCTGACCCAGCTGGACACTACCCAGTTAACAAATGTAAATAAATAAATAAATACATTTTTGACAAAGAAACAAAGAGTACTAGCTTGCATCTCTTCTATTTCACCTTCATTCAACACATAGAAGACTCACAGAGTACTATGTCACAGTAATGGTCACCGATTCATCAAAGTGCTGAGCCTGTAAATCTCTCTATATATCAAATGTAATACTACAAAAATAGGCAAGTGACTTACTTTGAAAAAAAGTGTGGCAGAAAAACTGACTTTTGGAGTCAAGTAGTCAGAAGATTATTGAAATGCAAGCGAAACAATGGCAAAGTGAATTCCAGAGCAAACAATTCCATCCATCCATCCATCCATCCATCCATCCATCCATCCATCCATCCATCGGGTCTATGGTTAATTGTCGAAGGGACTAAACATTGAACAGCAAAATGGCATAAGCACATCGTCAAAAGTCTGTCCATCGAACCTGTGAGATGGGGAAAGTAACTACTTGGGCAACACTTCTCCATCTCACAAACAGCAGTATTTCCAACCCACCCAGGTGGGGGAATTTGCCTCCCACACCCACATAACTATATATGCCAACTCCAAGATAAAGCATGAGGGTGGATGGCTAATTAAATTAACAACAACAATAATAGCAAACATTCCCATCACCTCAAAAAAATTTAAAAAATCAAAAACCTTATACCTCCCCTCTATCACACTGCCACCCTCCTCTCCCACACTCCTTATCTTATAATAATGTTCCTCCCTTTCTTCTCATCCTTTCTTCTTCTACTGTTATCTGACCTCACCTCCTATCACACCCAACAATACCTATGTCTCAACGCTCCCACCAACCCTAGCAGCACAATCAATACCAACAGCCACTACTCCTCCCCCATCTCACCCTCACTTCTCTCCAGCACTGAGTCACCCTCCCCAAAATCACATTGCCTCCAAAATTCTCCTCTTACTTCAAACTCAAACAGATATTCCTCCTAAGCCACCCCTTCACATCTATTCTCATCCACCCTCTTGGCATCCTTCAGCTATCAGGTGACATTCACCCTAACCCCGGCGCACATCCTAACTTGTCTGTTCTTAACAGCTCTACTCAAATGCTCCACCATGTCCCCAAGCCCAGTCCCAAACATTTCTTTTATTCGATCAACATCCATAGCATTCTTAACAAGATTACTGGATTCCACTCCTGGACAGCCTAATACACCCCCAACATAGTCACTCTCTCTGAAGCCTAGCTCAAACCACATAACTCTGACAAAGAATTTCTCCCTCCCGGCAACAACATTCTATGCCTTGACAAAACTCACAAAAAAGGTGGAGGAGTTGCCATTATGTAATCAAACTTCCTAACCTTATCCCAGCTCACTAACCCTCCGCCCCCCTTTCACCCAGCTGAACTTACTTACCAACTGCAAACTCAACAACCATAAAACCCTAACCATAGCTACCATCTTCATTCACCCAGGAGACAACATACCCTTATTAGAACATATTCTCCAGTTGATGTCTGACAATATACCCAATGAAATGATTATACTAGGTGATGTTAACATCAATTGGCTCAGGCTCTCCCTTATCTCCAACTCCCCCTCTACCAGCATAAACCTATATGGGTACATCAAACTTATCTCTTCCCCCACCTTCCTTCACAAACCCACTAATACTAGGTCTATCCTGGACTGGATTCTAGTCTCCAGACCTACCCTCTATCACCACCCTGAATCCCTACCAGACTCAGTCAGTGACCACTCTCCAACATGCATCCAAAGATTCTCCCCTCACCTCTCTAGACCTCATAAATTTAGAGAATGCTGCAAACTAAACAACTTGAACTATGAAACATTCAATAATTCTCTCCCTACTATAGACTGGTCCTTCCTCTCATACCTACCTCTAGATGATGCTGTCCTTTAGTTCAGCTCCATCTTGCTAAACACACTGAACTCCCTTGCCCCTCCCAGAACTGTCAGAGTCAAATCACATTGCTCCCCTTGGCTCACCAACCCTACTCGTTCTCTTATCCAACACAGAGATACTGTCTGGAAACTCTGGGCAAAGACCAAATCACCCACACACTACGAAAAATACAGAGAACTCCAAAATCTTACCAAAAAACACATAGACACAGATAAAAGAACTTCTATCTCTCACCCCAAATAACCGAACCCAGACACCCTAAAAAATTCTGGAATAACATCAAACAAATTCTCCACCCAGGGAATCCCTCAACTCCCAACCCCTGCCCTAATAACACACCCTAAGAAACAGCATCCATTTTCAAGCCATAGTTCATAGACACCATCAGCAAACTTATGCAAAACTCCCAGCCAACCAACTCCACACCTCCCACCACCCCCTACTCCAAAACACCCCTTTCTTATTTAATCCTATTCCAACAAGCTACATTAAAAAACTTCTTCTCAAACTTAAACCATGTTCCCCATCCACCCACAACCTGCCATCTCCCTTCTTAAAGACTGCAGCTAACTCCATAGCATATCCTGTCTCCATCCTCATAAACAACTCAATCAGTGAATCCACCATCCCTACTCTTTGGAAAAAAATCTACACCTTACCTATCCACAAAGGTGGAAATTCTGTAGAGCTCTCTAACTTTCGACCCACTGCCATAATCTCTCCCCTCTTCAAAATTCTTGAGCACTGTGTTCACAAACAAATCTCAGCTTATCTTACTCAAAATAACCTGATCACCCCTACCCATCATAGCTTCTGCTCTCATCACAGCACCACTACTGCCCTTATATCCTTTAGTAACTCCATCTCTCTAGCAAGAGACGATGATAAACATAGGTGCCGGAAGCTGTTGAAGACAGGGAGGGGTGAAGGGTGAGAGGGCACTTAGTGATCTAAAAAAAGGGTAATTTTTTTATAACTATTTAGTACCACAACATAGGTTCACTTGGAGGATATTTTAAGCTTAGCCAATTCCCTTTTGGTACTTGAATTAACATTTTCTGATTGGTCTTACCTATCCCATGGCTGATAATTATATATTAGCCCTAGTGAGAATAATAAGAAGTTATGTTCTTACCATAACGTTCCATGTTAGTTGTCTTCTTCTCGCCTTCTTTCTTGCTGGATGGGTTCGGAGCCGATCCTCGGGTCTGACTCGGCCTATAGTATAGCTCGAGAGCTATTTCTACCGGCTCGAGGCAGCCCTATAACCCACAATACCATGCGCTAACTCCCCAGATCTCATTTGGAAGCTAAGACATAGTATAAATATATTATTATAATCCTCATTTGCAAGTACGGACTCCCTGCTAGTAACACTAAAGATACGGGGAAACCATAACATGTTGTATCTCCAGAAATGGAAGGACTCAGAGACCTCAAGTCTGTCCAGGCTAGGGGGCAGGAGGGAGGGACGCAAGAAAGAAGGCAAGAAGAAGACAACTAACATGGAACGTTATGGTAAGAACATAACTTCTTAATGTTAAGTTGTCATTCTCGCCTTCAATCTTGCTGGATGGGACAGCGTCCCTAGCACCTTAGTTCTGGGTGGCTCAATGGAACAGACTCCTGAGTACAGTGGAATCAGTCAGCTCGATTTCTGGAGGCTATATCAAGTTTGTAATGGGCAATAAAGGTATGTTGGGAAGCCCATGTAGCTGCTGCACATATGGTATCTAATGGTAACCTTGCTTGAAAGGCCGTTGATGTTGATAGTGCCCTGGTTGAATGAGCCTTAGGCCTAGACGGAAGTTGCCTGTGTCTCAACTCATAGACAAAGGTAATAATAGATGTCAACCATCTGGAAAGAGTAACCTTTGATACTGGAAGCCCTTTCTTTCCTGCAGCATAAGAGAGAAAGAGCTGGTCTGACTTTCTGAGTTGTTTTGTCCTGTCTAGATAATACCGTAGTTGGCGATGAACATCCAATGAATGTAATTTCTCTTCCGCCCTGTTGGAATAGTCTGGGAAGAAGACAGGCAAGTCAATGGAGTGGTTCAGATTTGCTTCAGAGGACACTTTTGGTAGGAAGGAAGGATTTGCTCTGAGAGTTACCCTGTCTTTGTGAAAGACCAAGTAAGGGGGACGGACAGACAAGGCTTGAAGTTCTGAAACCCTTCTGGCAGATGTTATGGTTACTAAAAACAGAGTCTTCCAAGTAAGAAGCTTGAGGGAACAAGAGGCTGCAGGTTCAAAAAGAGGCAGAATCAATGAGGTTAGAACTAAATTCAAATCCCATTGTGGGGGCGGATCCTTAACTGGAGGTCTAAGCAAAAAGATGCCCTTGAGAAAGGCTTTACAGAGTTTGTGGGACATAATATTTGCTTCTGAGAGCCCCACATGAAAATTAGCAATGGAAGCTAATTGTACCCTGATAGTGGCGGACAATGACCCTGAATGAAAGAGTTCCACCAGAAAGTCTAGAACCTTATGAATGGGTGCATGGAAAGGATCTAAGGACCTAGCTTGTGCCCATAGCGAAAAACGCTTCCATTTACTCGCATACGTCTTCCTAGTATTGGACTTATGGGAAGCCAGAATGATATCACAAACAGGAGGAGAAATAAGGGGAAGCCTGGCTATGGCTGGAAGTGGAGCAACCAAGCTGTGAGGTTGAGGGAATGAAGAGACTGATGAAGCTTGCCCGTGAGATGGGTCAACAGATCCGGAAGTGGTTCCAGATGCCAAGGCTGTTCCAGTAGGTAACTGTGCAGGAACGGAAACCATACTTGTCGAGGCCAAAACGGGGCAATGAGGATCATTTTGGATCTCAGTGTGGTTGCTTTCTGAATTAATTGCGGAATCAATGGTAAGGGAGGAAAGGCATATAGAAGACCCTGGGGCCAATCGTGAACAAGAGCGCCTCTGGGGGGATGGCCTGGTAGAGGAAAGAGTGTGAAGAAGTCGAGGCACTTGCTGTTTTGAGGAGTTGCGAAAAGATCGCAGCAAGGCTGGCCCCACTTCTGAAATATTCTGTCTGCTACCGCTTGATTTAGAGACCACTCGTGAGGCATGAGGATAGTTCTGCTCAATCTGTCCGCTATGACGTTGGACTTCCTGGGGATGTGCGTTGCTTTCAGAAACCGTTGAGAGGAAATCGCCCATTGCCAAAGTCTGAGTGCTTCTTGACATAGGGGGTAGGACTTTGTTCCGCCCTGCTTGTTTATGTACCACATCACAGACATATTGTCCATTTGAATTGCTATAGTCCCTGTGGGAAGAGAGCTCTGAAGGGCTTGCAACGTTAAAAGCACCGCCCTCATCTCCAGGACATTTATGTGCAGGTGGCGTTCTAATTGTTGCCATGTGCCCTGGACCATCCTGCCCTGATAATGCCCCACCCCAACCTGATCAGGGAGGCATCCGTTGTCACCGTGGCAACTGGGGGGGGAGAACAAAGGGTCTGCCCTGAAGAAGCTGAGGGGAAACCATCCACCAGGAGAGATGATTCTTGCATGATGGGGTTATCAAGATGTTGTGAGTCATTGGGAGCTGCTGAAAGGACCACTGAGAAAACAGCATCCACTGGAGGAGCCTCATGTGGAAGCAGGCTAACGGGAGTAGAAGAATCGCCGCTGCCATGAGGCCTAATGCTTTCAATACTAGCTTGACTTGAACTCTGTTGGGCTGAAACAGGGACTGAACATTCCACCTTATGTTTGTCACTCTCTGAGGTGGTAATGTTGCAGACATTTCTGTGGTGTTTAATACGGCGCCTATAAAGTTTCTACATTGACAAGGCGACAAGGAGGATTTTGTAAAATTTATAAAAATACCTAGATTGTTGCAAAGTTGAATAGTGTAATCCCTGGCCATTATAAGATGCTGCTTGGTGGTAGTGGAAATGAGCCAGTCTAGATATGGAAACACCTGGAATCCTTTTTGTCTCAGGTGAGCCATGACCACTGCCAAGCATTTGGTGAACACCTGGGGGGCTGTGGTGAAACCAAAGGGCAGGGTTCTGAATTGATAATGACTGGCTTCCAGCCGGAAGTGGAGAAACCTCCTGGAGCGCCTGTGTATCTTTATATGATAGTACGCATCCTGGAGGTCTGAGCACATCCAGTTGTCTCTGTCCAAAAAGGGTAGAATGGACTGCAGTGTTACCATCCGGAATTTTGTCTTTTGTACAGAGTTGTTCAATCTGCTGAGGTCCAAAATGGGTCTCCATTCTCCAGTCTTTTTTGGTACCAAAAAGAATCTGGGAGTAGATTCCGGATCCTAGCTGATCTGCTGGGACTGCCTGGATGACTCTTTTTTCTAACAGCTTTTTTATTTCTAACTGTGCCTGACCCCTTTGTGCGGGTGGTATGTCTGGTAGGGGTCTTGGCGGTTGTACCGAAGGGGAAGTGAAGGGAATTTTGTAACCCTCGGATATGATCTTCTGTACCCATGTGTCTTGGGAGAGGGATTGCCAGGCTTCCGGGTACAGAGATAATCTTCCCTGGACTGCCTCCGAAGGCGGACAGTCGGGCAGCTTCTCAGGGATGCTGAAAGGGTTGGTCAGGGAAAGATTCCCTGGAACCCTGATTCTGTGGACCCCCCTTGCCCCTGGGGCGGCGTCTGTTATTATTCCCCCCTCTGCCTCTGGGGGGAAATTCACCACGTGCGGCAGGCGCGACTCCCTGTGGTTTGCAAAACCACATCTTTCCACCCCTCTGTCCCTTAGGATAAGGTCTAGAAGGTGTGGAAAAATGGACTCCCACGGCAGAGAGAGTCTTACCATCTTGCTCGCATCTGGTGAGGGTACTCTTCACCTGAGGTCCAAACAATTCTGTACCATCAAAGGGAGTGTTGGTGAAGGACGCCTTGAAGGGATCGGCAAAGTTACAGAGTCGCATCCAAGCGTGACGTCTCAATGCAACACCTGTGCCTGCGGCCCTACTCGCTCCATCGGCTGCGTAGGAGATAAGCCGCATGGAGGAGTTAACAATGGAGTTCAGGGTGGCCAGCTGGGAGTTCATCTTGTCCTGATACCCCACAGCAGAAGGATCCTGTACAGTTTCACCCAGTTCTTTGAGCAAGTCTCTCTGAAGGCAGGTGAAATGACACAAATAGTTCAGCGATCGCATGGTAAAGGTCGCTGAAGCAAATGTCCACTTGCCGTACCTGTCCATGGTCCTGGACTCTTTGTTAGGAGGATGAACAGGTACAGAAGGATCAGCCAATTCCTTCTTAGTGGCTGCTGCTACCACCATAGCATCAACTGAAACACCTTTGGTGAGAAAGGATTTGTCCTCTGGTACAGAAATAAATTTAGAGGGCCTCCTAGGGGTAGGTTCCATTGAATCAGGAGCTGCCCACGCCTTTCTGGCCACTTCCTCCATTAGTGGGTCGAAAGGGGGAGACACCCAGGAGGTGGAAGGGCGAGATCCGAAAGCGTCAAGGTAAACCGACTCGTCCTCGGAGGGTTTGAGAGTGGACCAATTTCCCCTCTGTTTTAGGATCTCTAGGATGTCTGAAAAAGAGACATCCTCAGAGGGGGATCTCGGGGAACCCTCCGACTCATCCAAGTCGGTGTCCGACGTGACAGACTCGGGGGAGTCTATGTGCTTCCTCTTGCACTTTCTTTTCCTAGGGGGTTCCCCCTGAAGCTTCAGGGGAGGCCTCAGAAGAGGAGGAGGAGACACCCAAAGTGGGTACCCTACACTTTGGATCTCTGTTGTCAGATGCAGGAGGATGACCAGAGACCGTAACAGGCACTGTAGAGGGAGGAGCTGCAGAACTTAACCTTGGAGTGGACACTGGGTCCAGCACACTCCTCATCACCTCGAAGGCTCCCCTATCAGGTACCAAGGGTAGTCCTGGCTCCGAAGAGACCCGAACCGCCCCCGGCACCAACAGAGAAGGCTCCGAGAATGATGTCGGGGCCGAACTAACCAGAGCCGAAGCTCCGAGAGGGAGAGCGGGGTCGGACAAGGGTCCGATGCCACTCGCCCCCTCGGAGCCAACAATGGAGTCCTGGCACCCGGACCTCTCCACGGACAGAACCAATGAAGAGGTCGGAGCCAACGACACCGGTGCCGAAGGTGGAAGTATCGGCTCCGACGTGGGCAAGGTTACGGTTCCGACAACTCCGGCTCTGAACTCGAGAGGCGAATCGGACGAGGAATCAATAGTGGTACCGAAGGAGCCACAGTCTGGTGAGATGGGCTCTGGAGCATTTGGGCTAGTGCCTGAGATTTTATGAGCCTACTGACCACCCTCTCAATGTCGTGGTCGGAGAGCCTGGATGACCTAGATGAGTGAGTCCTATGACTCCGCTCCGATAGGAGAGGGGATCTCGGAGCCGATCGGATGGATTCTAGTGAGGGGGATCTAGAGCGCTTGCGCGCTGGGGTCGACTCCGAAGCTGGTTTCGGAGCGGATACCACTTTGTCCGCCTCGGATCCGAATGGAACCGATGTTGGAGCCATCTCAACAACACCAGCCCTCGACGCAGAAGCTGGAGCCGAGGGTTTGGCGGTTTTTGAAGACTTCCCCGAGCCAGACTTGGGACGGGGAGCCATCGGGCTTTAACAGGCCCCTTAAGATGAGCTTATTACGCCGCTCCTGCAGGACTCTTGAACTAAACCCATGACAGATGGAACAAGAGTCCTGCAGGTATAAAGGCCCTAAGCAATACACACAAGAAGTGTGACCGTCTGTCAGAGACATTTTCTGACAGCACGAGTCACACTTCTTGAATCCCGAGACCTTAGTGTCTTTGGACATAGTCCTAACCACAGCAAACACAGTTATCACAGTCAGCCCACACACACACTCAACTTAAAACTAGAAAATGTTAAGGGAACTGACTAAACCCACACACAGACACTGTAAGGGGTGGGGAAACTAAGGTAAAGCCCGTAGGCCCAAAGATAAAATTTAACTAAAAAGGGGAAAAAGGGCTGTAATGAATAAATACAATCAGTAGGGACCTAAAAAAAGGGATCTAACTGGAAAAACTACCAGAAAAACAGTTTTATAGAAAGAATTCTCTTTACTGACCTGAGCCAGTAAAAAAGGCAACCTCGCAGTGAAGCGGCAAACGAGATCTGGGGAGTTAGCGCATGGTATTGAGGGTTATAGGGTTGCCTCGAGCCGGTAAAAATAGCTCTCGAGCTATAGTATAGGCCGAGTCGGAGCCGAGGATCGGCTCCAAACCCATCCAGCAAGAATGAAGGCGAGAATGACAACTTAACATCTGTGATTATACCATAGATAATTTGAGGGGACCCATGTAAGGAATGCAGCATTTAGGAACTGCCTCTATCCATTAGTGGCATGAGGGGCAATTCTTTAGTACATTTTGTATTACCCATCCTTAGATCCAAGTTGCATTTGAATATGGACGGATGAGCTTTGTTTTATTTTTATGGATAGTCTATTCTGGAACAGTGGTAGCCTTTGTGATACATATCCATCTCTCATTCATTCATTTTAGATACCTGGACTAAGTATTTCTGATGCCATTTGACTTGCTGCTGTTCAGTAGGTCCATCTGTATTAGGTCGGAGGATGCCTTGTATGCCAGACATGTCACCTCTAAGCACTCGGTAGGATACTGAGTGTAGTAACAAATCTTTGAAGTGGTCCATGCAAGATCTATTGTTTAGGACTTGTATCCTTTTAGTAAGGTATCTCTGAAGGTATTCCAGTTGTTGCATGGGGCTGGACAGATACATGCCAAAGTGGGCATTATACAAAATAATTGACCTAATGAAAGCATTGTAAAGGGGGACAACATCTCTAGATCTAGTCACAATCAATTTGTTTCTAAGCTGTGCAATATGGAAAGGCTTTCTAATGACTCTGGGCACATGTTGGTCAAAAGTTAGGTCACTATACATGCAAGTTCCCAAATGCTAAACAATTGGGTCAGTTCTCAGAGGACATTGTTCATAGGTTGGTACTAGGCTATCGGCCCTAGGGCCTATACAAGCCTAGCCATAACAATTCCCTGGCTATTTCTTCCCACACTATTTAATTCCCTGGACCCCTGTCTAGCAGGGTGACTGACATGATCCCTGGGGTGAATTTCCTTTCTCCCATCCAATCATCAAGGTTTCTTTTGAAGAGGGCCAAAGAAGCGCTCTGTTTGACACATATGGGCAGTCTATTCCAGAGTCTGGGGAGTCTCTGGGTCAGGAATCTATCCCTCCAGCATGTTTTGTTTATTGTGATGACAAGGTTTAGATCCCTGGAGCGTGTGGCTCTGAGAGATTGGGATTTCTTTAAGTGTAGCGTGTCTTTGACATGGCCTTGTATGTTAAGCAGAGATCTCCTCGGAGTAGACGATATGTGACAGAGTATAGCTGGAGTTTTTTAAGACAGTCAGCATAGGGCATCTGCTTTAGGCCTGTGATTCTTTTAGTGAGGTATTTCTGCGGCCTTTCCAGTTGTTGCAGATGTCTTGAGAGGTACATACCAAATGGGGCGTTGTATTTTATAATGGGTCTAATGAAGGATGAGTACAGTGGGACAATGACCTCCTTTTTTCTGGATGAAAAGCCCTTAGTGATAAGGTATGCCACATAGAAGGATTTCCTGACTGTTGTGGCGATATGGTTATTGAAGGTAAGACCACTGTCCACCTGTGTCCCTAAGTCTCTTATCACACTTTCGGTGTTTATTGTACTGCCACCTATGTGGTAATTCACGGGTACACTTTTCTTCCCAAAGGGGATAACTATACATTTCTTGACACTGAGCTTGAGCCCATGGCTCTGGCACCAAGCATCTGTTTCTGTAAGGCCCTTTTGTAGAGTATCCACATCATTTGGGGATTCAATAATGGCTTTCAGTTTGCAGTCATCTAAGTCCCTTAGTGTTGGCCTGTACTTCAGAGAAGTAGATGCCAAACAAGAGAGGTCCCAGGACTGAACCCTGAGGTACTCCACTTGTCTGGAGCTGGATTTGGAGTCAGCTACTTTTACAGTGTGGGTTCTGTCAGTAAGCCAGCTGCCAACCCATCGAGTGACGTAGGGATTAATGCCCAGCTTAGTAAGTTTATCTATGATTCCAGAGTGGGGGATGGTGTCAAAGGCCTTGGCGAGGTCCAGATTGGCTTGTGTGGACTGCCTTACCCTCGTCCACGGCTCTGGAGACTGATTCGAAGAAGTCAATCAGGTTCAGGAGACAAGATCGGCCCTTCACAAACCCAAACTAGGTGGGGTCCAGTGTTTTAAGATTGCCAATGTCTTTGTTTATAAGTTCCATGATAATATGTTCCATGGCTTTGCAGATCAGGCTCGTCAGACTGATGGGGTGGTAGTCCCCAGGATCCAAGGTGGATCCCCCCCTTGTAGAGTGGGATAACTTTAGATGTGCGCCACTCAGTGGGCATGACGCCTGAGGTGAGGGTATGATTAAACATGACACTTAGGTGAGGTGCCAGTTCATTTTGTAGTTCATGTAGTACACAGCCCGGGATGTCAACTGGTCCCATGTATGCTGTATTCTTAGCTATGGAGAGTGCGTTTTTTACCTGTGTGGCCGTTATTACAGGAATTTGGCAATCTTCCGTTATTGACATGGGCCATTTAGGGGGTGAGAGGAGGGTGAAGTTGGCACTGAATCGATCTGCCAGTATATTGGCAATATCCTTGGGATCAGTATATTTAATGCCATTCTGCTGTAGCTCAGAGCAGATCTGAGCATTGCCATTTAGATTCTTGACATAGTTATAGAATGCCTTGTGGTTGTCTTTGGAATCTTTGGCAGTTTTATTTTCGTAACTAGCATTGGAGGATTTTATGAGGGATCTCAGCTTCTTACTGAGGCTGGTAAGGGAGTTTTATTGCATCCTGGGATTTTCCTCTTTCTGCAACAGTTTCTTCTTTTTGTTGTAAAGTTTGTTTATGGCAGGGGACCACCAGATTGGCTTCCTTTTTTTGGAGGAGAGCATCTTGGTTCTATTTGGGATGGCACGATTCATGCATGAGTGGATGTGCTAGTACAGTGCCTTAGTGTAAGAATCAGCAGTTAAAATTTCAGTTCCCATCTGCATGGGTGTCATGAAGTTTGTAACTTCTGACTTGAGTAGCATGAAGTTGGCTTTGGAGAAGTTTTTTATGGAGGTTTCCTTACTGGGGGTTGGGGTGGGATGTGGATGCTAAGGGTGATTAGCTTATGGTCTGACTTGACCAACGAGGGGGTGACCATAGGTGTGGAGCATCGATTTCCCATGTTGGTAATGACCAGTTCTAGGATATTGGAGCCCCTGGTGGGACTAGGAATTAGTTGATCCAGGGCATTGGAATTTATGAATTCCAAGAACTGTTGGGCAAAGGTGTTGGTACACAAGTAGTTTTCCCAGTTAATGGCAAGGTAGTTGAAATCACCCAGTATTAGTGTGTTTCGTTGTATATTAATATTTTCCAGTATGTTTAGAAAGGTGTAGTGAGAATCTTGGGGCATGGTGGGGGATCTGTAGCAAGCTAGAATTTGGATTGCAGTCTTACCTAGTGTTAGTTGCACCTGGAGAATTTCAGACGGATTGTGTTGGGCAACTAACCTGGTGGTGTGAATACCCTTGGTGAATATGGGCACTCCTCCACCTTTAGTGTTTCGATCCTGGTTTGGTGGCTGAAAAGTGTGGTAAGAGTTGTAGCCTGGTATTGCAGGGGTGCTCTCTGCAGCCTTGAACCAGGTCTAAGTTACTGCACAGATATCGATGTTCTCCATTTTTAGGAGTGCCTAGAGAGAGTGCATTTTGAGGTTTAGACTTCTACCATTGAGTAGCATTACCTTCAGATTTTGCATGCTTGTACCTGTTACGGTGGTGGTTTTGTCCTTTGAACTTTGCCTAAAAAGGCACTATAGGGGTGGCAAGTGCCTTAGCCAGTAACCTGAATCCCAGGGGCGACAGGTGCAGACCATCTCTGGCAAAGCATCGTGGTCTGTCGATCATGTCGTCCCAGGTGGACAGATACTGGATCCCCTTTGAATGACACCAGAAACTTAGCCAATTGTTGAAGTCAATCATTTTGTCCTTATATTGTGGTATCATTCTGGGTGAAGGCAGGATGCTACTCAGGGCTAGGGTCATACCTGCCTGGGCCACATGATCCGAGAGCTTTTCCATGTCTCTTTTCATGTAGTCCAGGGAGGTACGTCTCAAGTCAAATGACAGAGTCATATTTGTACTTGTTGTGGAGTGACTTGAGTGCATGAGTTATGTGGCGGATCCTGGCACCCGACAGGCAGCTCACTGTAATTTTCTCTCATGATTATGGGACAAACCTTCCTGCATGATGGTTAAGTCATTTAGGGATTCAGTAACTGCTCCTAGCTTGCAGTCATCTCAAACTTAGCCAGCCAAAGCCCTTTTGGTATTTCCTTTTACTTTTGAGATGTATATGCCAAACAGAAAAAGTCTCAGCACCGAACCCTGGTGGACTCCATTGGTGACTGGTCTCTTCCCTTATTTTGACCTCCTGCATCCTGTAAGCAAGTTGGCAATCCAGCTAGTGATACAAGTGTTTGCTCCTACATTATTCATCTTTTGTACTACACCTGAGTAGGGGATTGTGTCAAAAGGCTTGGCCAGGTCAAGGTAATGTGGTGTGAACTGTTTTACCTTTATCCATTGCTTTGGTAATACGAGTAAAGCTTAAAATTTGCCCATGATTTTGAGCCTTTCACACTTTCCTCTGGGCTGTTTTCAAACACATTTTAGGGCCATGCATATTCTTTGATTCACCTTCCAGATTGTAGTAAATTATATTCCTTGTATAATACAGCACCAGTTGTTAGAATGGGTTTTAAATTTGTAGTTTTGATCAGTTTCCTAGTAAGCAAAGAAACAAAATGTATGAACTAATAATGACTACTCATTTCAGAAGATTTCAACCATAAAAGGTCACTCAAACTTCTGTCATTACAATCCACCAATATCAGTACATATGCAAAATGTCTGCACAAGTCAGTCATCTAAATAATTCCACATTAAAGGGATCTCTAACTAATGAAAATGTTGCTGCTAGGAAACAACTTTATATTTCATTTTTTCATCTACAAATAAAGTGGCTGTTGCCCCAGAAGAATAAATTGCCTATGTTAGATTAAAAAATGATAAGATAGAAATACTGCAATAGGGAAGGGATGGCAAACTGATAACACGTTCATAGTTAGTAGGTAACTTCTCCAAAGGAGAACATCCACTCCCTTTAAAGTACAACACAGTACAGTATCAGCGATACTTCTGCATACTGTGGGAGTAGATCCCACAGTCTTCTGCATCAAAAGTGAGGCTACTACCTGTTGTGCTACTAACAATGCAAACAGACTTGGAATAAGCAGCTCTAAACCTCTCTTCCCCTGAAGCTCTCAGCTGCTTGTAATTTTTTTTATTTAACATTTATTTACCAGGAAAGTCCGATTTGGAACAAAGCCAATTTTCAGCAGAGGCCTACAGAGAAATGCTCCTGGTGTAGAGGATCATGGGAGGTTACTAGGCTAATGGCCCTAGGGCCCTTACAAGCCTAGCCAAGAGTTTATCCCAAAAAAAGAAACTTCAGTTAGCACCTGTCGCCCCTGACAATGAGGGACAAAGGTGGAACCCCTAGGACAAATTTATGATTTCCCATCCACTTCATCAAGGCTGCGTTTGAAGAGGGTCAGTGAGGTACTCTGTTTGACATATATGGGAAGTTTAGGCAAAGTTTGACTCTGATGACCAAGAAATCCTTGACAGATTTAGATTGGGCAAGGATATTTTAAGGGCTTTAGTGAGTTTGCATGGCTCACAGAAGAGGACTGGGAGGACAGGTGGTCTTCTATAACGAACTGTGGACACCAGGGCATGTACATCCCTCACTATACTTGCCAATGGGACCGTCCAGAGACAAACTGGGGTCATTGCTGTGCATTTCTCACGTTTATGCCTCAAGAACTCTTCAGCAGTTCCTTCACATACTCTTGGCACACGTGGATCAATATATTTAAATGCCAGTGTTACCTCAGTACAGAGCCAGAACCATTTGTGCTTTCCTCACCTACTCTCCCTCCTCCTACAGCAAAACCTTCTTGCCATTTTCCTTTTGAGATAACCTTGTTTTCTCTCAACCCTATTTCTAGCTGCCCTGTCTTCCCCTTTGTAACCTCATAAAGACACAATCAGTGTATCCCATGCATTCAGAACATAACACCTTGTATGTTTTTTTTTAATTCACTACTACATAGCTGAACTAAGCACTATTTTCTTTAACTGACCGACAGTGATATACATATAGTTGAAAGTAATCATCACCTTACAATCAAAACAATTGCATTCGCATATAACCATACTACTTTTTATGCATTTTACAAACTTACAGACAGACCATTAGCTTGTGAGCACATCTGCGCAGCGCTTCGTTTTCATGTAGCCAATGCCATCAACTAGAGCTAATCATATCTGCATAAAGATGTAGTGGTGCTCTTCACTGTTTGACCTTGTGCACATACAAACCCTGGGACTATAATAATTACCTCCCTAAGACTTGTTTTCTACAATATTCTACTAACTGAGTTTAATACTACTCTTTTCCTTAAAATATCTTATTGTATACATTTTTCACTGTATGTGTTGTTTACTAATTTTATTTTAACAAAGTTATGACTCTTGAAAAGGGGTCCAACTGGTCCAACTCACCTTCCTGCAAAGTAAAACAAATACCGCAGAAAAGAGTGGTCAATCAGATTGCTAGTTACTTCTGCACAGAATCTATTCTACTACATGAAAAAGCATAGTGTAACCCTTCCACATCTCCATATTTAGTTACAGGTCCATTCTCTTTCACAGCCTTCAAAATCTGTCACAGAAAACAGAGTAAATGAACCACACACACAACAGAGCCCTTCAGCAAAACAGAGTAAACGGAGCCCAACAGCAGTTACAGTAAACAAACCACACAAAAAGTAAATGGAGCCCAGCAGCAGTTTCATGTTGTTGTTGTGTCTTTTGGCTTTTCCCGGTTAGGGGTCACCACAGCGGAACTCCGGTCCGCTAATGATTGGCAGTAGATTTTTACGTGCTGGCTTGCCGAGCCTAATGCACAACCTTTAGCAAAGGAACGCCCATTCACGCATGTCGCCATATAGAAGACGCTCTGAGAATCGAATGGGCAACGTCTAACTGTGAGGCAACAACGCTACCGCAGCACCACCACCGCATAACATAAATAAATGGCAGTGCTTACTGTCACTGGCAGCAATGATGTGAACACATACGTTTCAGCATAAATGGAGCCCAGCAGCAAGTTTCATAAATAAATGGCAAGTGATTCCCACGCACGTTTGTGTTTACAATTCATGCGATGCACGCATGAGTCCTCCGTTGGGTCATAAAACAGGTCTTGGAGCTGTAAAAGTGTGTGTGGGGGTTGCTCCCTCCACCTTACTCTATGGTTCAGGCGCCCATGATGATAAACTAGTGTCTTGTCTGTTTTTAAACCTCTCAAAAGCCTTTGAGACTGTCTCTCACACCATCTTCCTCTCCAAACTCAACCTCTTTTCAGCAAAAATCTCATGGTTTCACAGCTATCTCACAGACAGCAATCTATAAAATGTCTCTCTGCTCTATCTCCTTTTCTCCCCATCAAAATGGGCATCCTACAAGGCTCAGTTCTAGGCCCCCTCCTCTTCAACATCTTTACTAACCAAATATACACAACCTGTCCTCGGTCATCCCTCGCACAGTACGCAGATGACTCCACAATCATTTCTACTGCTGATAACCTCTCCGACCTTTTAACCCTGACACAAACTTCTTTTAACCTCACTGAAACATGGCTTACTAACAACCAACTCATACTTAACCCTAAAAAGACAAAACTTCTACTCTTCCTCCAAAAATCCCTTAACCATCTTAAATCCTCATTTACCATCTCTTCCCTTAACAACACTGCTATCAAACCTGAAACCCACACTAAGCTCCTCAGAGCAATAATAGATGATTAGCTTAAATTCGACCTTCATGTACTTCACTGTATCAAGAAAACCCACCAAAAGCTTGTCCTACTCTATCGAAATAAAAGGTTCCTCACACTCAACTCTAATCTCACTTACCCAAGCATATCTTCTTCCCAACCTCTTCTACAGCTCTCAAATATTAACCAGCCTACAGTCCTCATTACTTTCCAAACTTGAAACTACCTACAACAAACTTGCTAGATTTGCAGCTAATCAGCCTTCTAGATCACACCATTGTCATGCTCTCCAGACACTCAGCTGGCTCGAATTTCCTAACCATTTCATACTTACACAACTTTTCTTTATCCATTCTATCTTGAACAAACCCTCTTCCTGCCCTAGCATCTCTTCCCTAGTGTCCTTCTACAAGCCCCCCCCCCCCCCGATCCATCAGAAGTTCAGACCAGAGTCTCCTACAGATTCAAAAACCTACAAAATATCCTGGACAGAATCTCTACAGCTACTTCCCTGCTCTCTCATGGAACAAGCTTCCCATGACTCTCAGAAACACCACCCACTTCTATGAATTCCATAAAACTCTCAAAAGTTACCTCTACAGCACTTGGACCTGTCACTGTAATCACCGCACTTGAACCCTTCCCTCTCTCCAGTGCTATCATCACTTTTCCTCCCCTCCCTGCTGCTAAACCTACTTACTAACTGCTTTGTATTGTACAATCTTCCTTGTGAAGTCAACCTTGTGTGTCTTTCAGCTATTGTTTAGTCACTACCGCATACTAAACCTATTAATTACATTAAATGTTTGTTGCTGATTATCCTTACTTTACTGTTATTACATATGCTTAATTGTTTTTGCATATTTTTACTGCATTCTTACCTCAATCTAGTACTGTTCTTGATTTATTATACTGTAGAGCTTTATGTAAATTCTCTTAAATGTTTTTACTATTTTATTGTATATTGCTTATTGTACATTTTTTACTGTTTCTCATTTAATTTTGTAAATTTTCTTCATTTTCATACAGTGGAGCTTTCCTCCCTGGGCCTCTGCTGAAAAAGGGCTTTTGCTCAGTAGGACTATCCTGGTCAACAAACGTGAAATAAATAAATAAAAACAGCACCAGAATACATGATGGAAGTCACAGGTGTAGACTTGGATAACCTTAGGAACAGAGGAATAATACTAGGCAAGCAATCACAGGGAACATAAGAGGCCTAGGTATATACATCCTTAAGTAGACACAAAAAAATTCTTGACACCCTTTACAGTTACTTAATAGTGCCCACCTCTCAAATTAAGCAGAGCCATACACAATAACACTATTGTAAACTTATGTCTACCCATCCAATCAACAAGACTACCCTTAAAGGCAGTTAAAGGAGGACTTTGTTTGATCTGTAGTTTTAACTTATTCCACAGACTGGGAATATGTTCAGTTAGGAACCCCATCCCTCAATCGAGTCTTTTTTACTTTAATGTAAATTTAGTTCTCTAGTGTAGGTGTTTGTAGAGTCACTGGGTTTGCCAATAAATAGAAGGTTCATAAGGAATAGATCTTTCGTGGCTCAAAAACAAGACACATGTTCCTTCAGGGCAGCCAGCTGATTGGCTACTGTGTATATACAAGGGGAGTTGTTCTACTCTATCAGGATAATTGAAGCATTTAAGGCCTTGATATATATATATATATATATATATATATATATATATATATATATATATATATATATATTTTTTTTTTTGTTAAAAATCATTGGGATTTTTCCAGTTGAGTGATATGCTTGGATATGTACATACAAAAGGGGCATTATACTCACCTGATAAGGGAAGAGTGGAGTTGCATGATGACTTTTTTGGATGTTGAGGATACTCCCCAGGAAATTAACTAGGACAGATCCAAGGATTTCCTGACTATGTTGGAAACTTAATGATCAAATGAGAAAAAGGTCTCCTAAGAAGTACCCAAGTCTCTTAATACCATATCTGTTTGAAGAGATACCCAAGTGTCTTGTGACGGTACCTGCATGAAGAGAAGTATCACTTATAATATATAAGATAGGGGAAAAAAATATAAAAAATAAAAAAAATGTACAATATGCTGGTTGCATAAGTGTGCACACCCTTAAACTAATACTTTGTTGAAGCACCTTTTGATTTAATTACAGCATTTGGTCTTCCTAGGTATACACCTGCCATCAATTAAAGAGACTCTGATTAACCCCAAATAAAGTTTAGCTGTCCTAGTAGGATTTTCCTGACATTTACTCAATTGCCTGCTACAGAAAATGCCATGTTTCACAGACAGATTACAAAGCATCAAAGGGATCTCATTTTTAAAAGGTATCAGTCAGGAGAAGGGTACAAAAACATTTCCACAGCATTGGATATATCATGGAACACAGTGAAGACAGTCATCAAAAACTGGAGAAAATATGGGACAACAGTGACATTGCAAAGAACTTGATATCCTTCCAAAACTGATGAAAAGACAAGATAAAAACTGGTCAAGGAGGCTGCCAAGAGACCTACAGCAACACTGAAGGAGCTGCAGGAATCTGGCAAATACTGATTGTATACTATGACAACAATCTCCTGTATTCTCCATATGTCTGGACTATGGTGTAGGGTTGCAAGACAGAAGCCTTTTCTTACACAGAAAACATCTAGGCTCAGCTAAAAGTTGCAAAACAATACATCAAGTCTCCCAAAAACATGTGTGAAAATGTGTTATGGTCTGATGAGACCAAGGTTGAACTTTTTGGCCACAATTCCAAAAGGTAAATTTTGGCGCAAAAACAACACTTCGCATAACCAAAAGAACACCATCCCCACGGTGAAGCATGGTGGTGGCAGTATCATGATTTGGGGTTGCTTTTCTTCAGCTGGAACTGGGGCTTTAGTCAAGGTGGAGGGAATTATGAACAGTTCCAAATACCAGTCACCTTTGGCAAAAAAACTTCAGGTGTCTGCTAGAAAGCTGAAGATGAAGAGGAATTTCACCTTTCAACACGACAATGACCCCAAGCATACATCCAAATCAACAAAAGAATGGCTTCATCAGCAGAAAATTAAAGTTTTGGAATGGCCCAGCCAGAACCCAGACCTAATTCCAATAGAAAATCTGTGGGGCGACCTGAAAAGGGCAGTGCACAAGAGATGCCTTCGCAATCTGACAGATTTGGAGCACTTTTGCAAGGAAGAGTAGGCAAATATTGCCAAGTCAAGATGTGCCGTGCTGATAGACTCCTGCCCTAGAAGACTGGATGCTGTAATTAAATCAAAAGGTGCTTCAACAAAGTATTAGTTTAAGGGTGTGCACACACAACAAAGTATTATTTTAAGGGTGTGCACCTTTATGCAAACAGCGTATTGTACATTTTTTATTTTTTATATTTTTTCCCCTAATAGATTTGTTTGTTTTTCAATTGAATTGTACAGGTTATAGGTCACATTAAAGGTGGGAAAAGTTTTGAAATGATTTATTGTGGTCTCATTTTTTTATATCACAAAAACCTGGCATTTTGACAGGGGTGTGTAAACTTTGTATATCCACTGTATGTATTTATCAGCCCTTAGGCCAGTCATTGAATATATTGAGCCCTTTGGAATGTATCTATTCGGACTCATGCAACAACTGGAATGCCCACAGAGTACCTTACTTAAAGGATACAAGGCCTGAACGACATGTCCTACATGGACTGACTGAAATCCCTGTCACTATACTCGGTATCCTACAGACTTCTAGGAGATGACCTGTGTCTGGAATACAAAGCACCTTCCAAGCCAATATTGATGGATTTACACTACATATCAAAAAGTCAAATGCCATAATAAATACTCAGTCTAGGAATCTAAACCTCTGCAACATCGATAGAATGGTTTGGAGGGACAGATATCACTTGCAGAGGATACCACTGCTGTAGAACAGACTCCCCATCCACATAAAACAAAGTTCATCCCTGTCCATATTCAAGCACAACTTGGATCTATGGATCAGAAACAGAAAAGTTACCATCTCCTAAATGCTTTATTCCATGCATGGATCCCCTCAAATTATCTACGGTATGATCTCAGTTATTCTCATTTTAAGGGTAATATATAATTATTGACCAAGAGATGGGCAAGCCAATCTCTACCCAAAGGGGATAGGTTAATTTGAGCACAAAAAATTAAACTTGCAAGGCTCAAAATATAGCTCGTAAGGGCAGCTAGCCTAGTACATATCTTCTTTTGCACTTAGCTTGAGAATGTTTTTCAGTACACAAGGGATGTGCATATTCTAGCCCTTTTTGGAGCTGTTTAGTATCAGTGGATGAGCAAATAACAGTTCCCAAAACAGTGCCCAGCTTGCAGTCATCAGCAAAATTGGTCAACCACACTTCATGGATATTGGCTGAATGCCTGCAAAATAAATGCCCAACAGGAAAGGGCACAGCACTAATCCCAATAGTTACTATTTTATGTTCAGAGAGGGTACCAGCAACTTTCATAACTTTGGATCTGTTGGATAGCTAGTCTGCAATCCAGTGGACAGCATAAGGGTTTATACTAAAGTCTTTCAACTTTAATGCAATACCAGCATGGGGTACAGTGTCAAAAGCCTTGGCCAGGTCAAAATAAGCAATGTGCATAGAGTGCCCACTGCCCACAGTCTCTGTGACCTTTTCAAAAAAATTTACTATGTTCAGGAGACAGTACCTGTATTTCACAAAATCAAACTAAGTGAGGTCTAGCTCAGTTAAACTGCATACATCTGCATAAATGAGCACAGCTTTGCATATAATGCTGATAGGCTTATAATTATCTGGATCTGTAGAGGGACCACCCTTGTGTAGAGGTATCACTGTGGCTGCTCTCCAGGCATTTAGAACAAACCATATGGATAGGTAGGGACCGAGCAGTTTAAACAGAGGCTCAGAGAGTGCATTTTTGGCAGCGATGAGAAAAAGGCAGGTATTTTATCTGTTCCCACAAAAACATTATTTTAGCCTTTAACAGGGATTCTAAGACTTGTTTCAAGGTAATTATGGTGTGAGGGTGACAAAATTATCAGGGATAATGGGTGCAATAATGTGGGTAGGTAGGGGAAGATTAGCTCTAAATTTGTCTGCTAATTAGGGGAGCTGTTGTTTTTTTTCATAATTCAGCTGTGGATAACAGTTCTGATTACCTCTGTAAAATTCGTTCTTATATGAAAGTACAAACCCCAACACACACACACACACACACACACACACACACACACACATATATATATACATATACACACACATGTAGGGTTAGGATTAGCACCAATTACTACAATTGGTAGGGGTCTCTTGTCCCCTCCAACTCCACTAACCTTTCTTGATGAAACATATCACTCGACATTTTGACCATTTTACTCTCCAAAGGTTCGACATAAAACACCACTCCTAGCATATGTCAACCGAATAGACACTCAACAAAGTGCAGGGGACCCATTTATACCTATATTATATATATTACATATATATATATAGAGAGAGAGAGAGACACACACACACACACACACACATATATATATATATATATATATATATATAGAGAGAGAGAGAGGTTACAGTCAGTTGATATAAATGCACTTCATCTAAACAAAGCAAATCAAAAACGTGATCTAATACACACCATCTAATCCTAGTCTACACTACATAAACCCACTGATGGCATCAACAGCAATAAAAACGTGTTGTTTTGTATTACAGGTGTTCATATATTCATAGGTGAGAACTAGGCAATCAGCCTGTAGACCATTACAAACCTAGCCAAAAAAACGTATTCAAAACTTCCCTACAGCCTAAGACAAGATAGATTGGGTGAGAATTTGAGGCTACCCATCAGATCATCTAGGTTTATCTTGAAGATGGCAAGGGTACTACTCTGTTTTGACATATTGTGAAAATTTGTTCCAGAGGTGAGGAAAATGTTGGGATGTGAATCTACAATGCCAATATGTTTTAGGTATCTGTGAAGGAACAGGAGGGCACAGTGGGTTAGTTCTTTCATGGCTTTAAAGGCTAGACACAGATCCCCATGGGAATATAGAAGGAACTCTGCCAGTCTGTCCTGATAACAAATATTTGTTTTCGTTATTGATCTTTTCAGTTAAGAATCTCTGAGGTCTCTCAAGATGAGTAAGATGTTTAGACAAATAAATGCTAAAACATGTACTATATTCAATAATGGATCTGATGAGATATGAGTGAAGGGTAATTAAGACTTCCTTGGATCTAGTTACAACTGTCAAATAATAAGTAATTATCAACTAGAGTGCCTAGATCCGTTATAACATATTCCAATTGGATGGTGTGCCAACTACGTGACAATGTTTTACTTACTAAAATGAACTATGCTACATTTTTCCACATTTCATTTCAGACCATTGCCCTTGTACCAATTGTTAATATGGTTTATCCCATGTTGGAGCAATTGTGAGTCAGTGAAGATCGAATAAAAGCACCCAGTTTACAGTCATCTGCACACTTAGACTGCCATAGGCCAGGAATGTTAGCCTGAAGGCCTGAAAAGTAAATGCCAGATAGGATACAGCTCAGCAATAAGTCCTACTGTACACCACTAATAACTTTTTTGCTTTCAGCAGTAGCATCTCTGACTCAAACCACATGAGTTCCATCAGACAACCAGTTAGCGATCCATTGCAAAACAAGGATTTATATTTAGATTTGCAAGTATGCCAAATATGGGGAATAGTGTCAAAGGCCTTGGCCAGGTACAAACATGCTGTATGCACTGTATAACCACTATCCACTGCTTTGATTACTTTTTCAAAGAAATTAATGAGGTTAAAGAGGCAAGATCTTCCATTAACAAAGCTGAATTGATGAGTGTCTAGGGTTAAGAGATTTTCAATGTCAAGATCAACGAGGTCCGAGATAAAGTGCTTCAGAGCTTAACATATGAAGCTAATGAGACTAATAGGTCTATAGTTACCAGGGTCTGTGGTTGGGCCACCCTTGTGTAACAACATTACAATGGTTGTTTTCCAGACTTCAGGAATGTGACAAGTGGAGAGGCTTAAATTACAGAAGTTAAGTACGGGCTTAAATAGGCCATATTTGGTACCGATAATCAGCCAAGAGAACTTGTTCCATAGTAATTAAAGATGGTGGCTGGGATTGTGAAATTTGCCATATAACTATAACTGTGCATTGTGTAAAATTTGCACTAAATTTGTTAGATGGGACACTTGCTATTTCTTTTGGATCAAAGTGTGTGGTATTATTGTTGACTAGCACCAAATATTGTGTTTTAGTTCTTAACTTCCTGACACAGTAAAAAAAGTGTTTGTTTCCTTTTAGTTTTCTAAATAACTAAGGGGGTTGTCTGGGGAAAGCATCCTAACCAATGCTTCTTAATAAGGTTTTAATTATTTCTGCAGGTTTACTTACTGTAAGGGTAAAATGAAATGTATACTATATCACATTTTATATTATTGCTTTCAGAAGATGTGGGTTTGTACAGCTATATATGTGTGTGTGTGAGAGGGTATGTGTGTGTACGTGCGTTGTGTATCCATCCCCCTCTACCACCTTAGTAATGACTGCTAACCCTAACATTGCCCCTTTCCCAAGCCTAATCCTACACCTTATCTTAATAAAAACCTTCCCATAACACTGCACTACACAAGACAAACTCGTACACAAACACACACTAACAACAATAAATCTATACCCTTACCTAACCCTAAAAGACACACACTAGCACTCAAACATACAACACCTGTCCCTCACTTATCCCCAGCCTTATCGTTAACTCAAAATGCATGTACAAACAACTCTCACTCCCTACAACCCCACTCACCTGTCTTGACGAAACACAAGATAGACATTTGCACACCTAAGCTATCCGTACCATTGACAATAAACAACAACCCCTGCATTTGTCAGCCAAATGGATGTTTGACAAATTGCAGGGAGACCATATATAGATAAACAGCTAGATATAGCTGTATAAACACATTTTTCTTTTAGTAAACAGTGGATTGCATAGCTTAATCACAGGTTTGGTCCCATGAGCCATTATGAAGAAACAGACATAAGTTCTTACTAAGTTTACAGTCAAGGAAACCATAAAGAACCTCAGGCACATCACTCAGCACTGACAGGAGACTAACAATGTCCCCTGTTAAGTAGATTTTCTCCATACATCCTCAGTGAGAATATGCAATCATCAATCCAGTCATCCAGACTGGATTTAAAGGTAGCTATGGATGTACTCTGCTTGATGGGTACGAGCAGCCTATTCTAGAAACATGGGGTATGTTGGGTTAGACATCTGTCATGTCAACTAGTATTACTGATGTGATACTATAGGTTTAGGTCTCAAGAGTGGATATTTGCCTCGCCACTGGTTCTTGGTAAATGAAGGAGTTCAAAGAGCTTTGGGTCATCTATAGAACAAAATGCTAAGGACAGGTAATCCCAAGCAGTCTGTGTGACACAGAATAAGGGACAAAGCTTTCAGTCTATCAGTATAGCTAAGGGTACTGATACTTAAGATCTTTCTGGTAAGGAAACACTGAGATCTCTTAAGCTGGTTTAGGTGGTTAGTAAATTTATATGGAAAGGTGCATTATATTCAGTGATTAATAAGGGATGAGTAAAGTGGGACTATAATTTCTTTGGCCCTTGAGGAGATACCATACTGGATAAGTTGTACAAGGTAGAAGGGTTTTCTAAGCACCACCGAGACATGGTGGTCAAAAGAGGGTCTGTCATCAACAAACATAAAGTCCCTGACTGGGTCAATTTTAAGTGGAATGTCACCTACATGGAAAGCAGCAGTGATGCTAGATTTACCAAAGGAAGCTATGATGTATTTCTTGTTGTTAAGGATAAGGCCCATGATTAATACAGCATTTGTTTGGTCCAGCTCTTGCTGGAAAATTTATCACTGCCACTAACAGACCACAGTTCTAAAAGATGCAAATGTTGCTGAAAAATGCTGCAAGTGGCACAGATAAAAGTAAGGCCACTACAGTGTGCTGGAAAGAAGAAAACTGTTTCAGGTGGGGTGTTCTTTTATTCAGGCAGTCTTAACATATATAGTGTGTAGAGTGTGGTAAAAACCAGAGGGGAAGGTGTTTGCATAGTTTATAGTAGTGTTCTGGGCTGGTCTGCTGCCTGTGTAATTGGCTAATTCTGACACATTTCACCTGCCAGCTATGCTAGTTCACATTGATTACCTTCCTACTGCTGTTTTCCCTTCCCACTGCCTTCCTGTTTAAGCCCGGGCGCGCGCCACACAAACAGAGTGCTCAAATGTGCACAGTGCTGCTATTTCCTGGTTTAACTTTTTTTTCTTCCTTTACAACCCAGTGGGCGGTGCGCACACCTGCTTAGGCAATGTAAAGAGTACTAGGCAGATTCAGACACACTCCCTAGCTTAGCTGTACTAAGCTAGGAGCAAACCAGAGCCACAGGGCTCCAGTCCGCTTACAGTATGCCTGACACCCCCCCCCCCCCCCATGATGTCAGCTAACTCCTAGGCTTGCACCAAGCTATTCCTACTCTTACACTGTTGGGACCGGACTAGCATGCTGGGGAAAACTGGGATTCACTATCATTCCCCTCATTTGCATAGGATTGCCTACTAATGTATAGTTACATGTCTCACACTGAGCCTCCCCCCTTAGCAACCACTACTCACTGCCCATGTTGTCTTCTGCCTGCCATTGACTTGCATGGCAGAATAGTGATTTTAGTTAGAATGCTTAATTTAGGTTTATTTTATTTCCCCCCCAATCCCGTTTGCGTGCTGCTGCTCTACACTTAAACAGCTGAGATCGGCTAAAAAAATAAAAGTTGATTTTTTATTTTTTTGGCTGTTTGCAATGCCAATGGCCTTATACTTGGCCATTGGCATGCTTACTAACTGATATGCAGCCTTTATTTGGAGCTGTCACAGCTCCGTTTTGGATTTTGCTGAAATGTACTCAGTTACTAACAGAGTGCATTTCTACAGATTGCACTAGTCCTGCACGACCAGTTGCAAGCTTCCTGGATCGCAAATTCACCTCATTTGCATGGATTTCTCCTGCAAATGGGGTGATTTGCATACAGGGGCTTAGTCCATGCAGGACTAGTGCAGGGACGCTCGTGCATGCCCCTGCACGCTGTTCCTGGATAGCACAGCAGACATATTGCCTGCTAGAGCTCCTGCACTGATACTGCACGCTGTGCAAGGCATAGAGAATCCGGGGGACCATTTAAAGCAACAGAATTTAATCATTACACATACATACAAATAAATATTTTTAACTAATAATAATCCATTTTAGCAATTCTAACTATCATTTCACAGAATTATGGATAAATATAAATCTAACCAGATCAAACAGAATAAATATAAGAATAAATACCAATATACAAATCCATTATTCACATTCTAAATGCATTAAATAAATCATCCTACCAATATTCATTAAATCTTGGTTTGTACATAGCACCTAAGTTGATAATCCATAATTTTTCTTTTTTACCTAATATTTTATGTTTGGAGAAAATGGATAAACCTTCACCAACCACTACATCAACACCAACAAAAATAAAATGGGCAGAAGCATGTTTCTATTTATGCTTATATAAAGCACTTCTAGGGCACTTACAATTTATGTCACTAAGATTTACAGCTATTCGTTGCTTTATAGGTCTGGAAGTTTGACCTACATAAAACGCACCACACTGGCATAACACCATATAGACCACCCATTCAGTAGTACAAGTAATTAAATGTCTAATGCTAAAAAACTTTGAAGTATTAATAGATGTAAAGGATTTAGTTTTAGATATCACTTTGCAGTACGCAGTTACCACAGTAAGTGCTACCATACAAACCACTTTGTCCAAACCTACGTTTATTAACATGATCTTTTTTAAACCAAGAAAGTTATTATGTGAAGTTATTAATCGTAATTTTAAAATAATTTTTGTTCCTTATTACTGTGTATAATTGTATTTTATTCTAATAGAAAGTTTTTTTATATATTCTTAATAGGGTATGTTGCTTTAAAATTTCGAAGTTTCGATATGTCAGCTGATTAATGTAGCAGCCCTTTTAAAAAGTAACAGTTCACTTTGTGTTTTATCTGATGAAGTTCGTACATGTAAGCGGACGAAAAGCGCTTCAGTTTAATTATTAAATGGATTTTCCTACCACGTTTGCCATACTCTTTTTGGTACTTCCATTTGTCACTTGTGTGGAGCTGGATTTGGAGTCAGCTACTTTTACAGTCTGGGTTCTGTCAGTAAGCCAGTTGGCAACCCATCGAGTGACGTAGGGATTAATGCCCAGCTTAGTAAGTTTATCTATGATTCCAGAGTGGGGGATGGTATCAAAGGCCTTGGCGAGGTCCAGATAGGCTGTGTGGACCGCCTTACCCTCATCCACGGCTCTGGAGACTGATTCGAAGACATCAATAAGGTTCAGGAGACAAGATTGGCCCTTCACGAACCCAAACTGGGTGGGGCCCAGTGTTTTAAGGTTGCCAATGTCTTTGTTTATAAGTTCCATGATAATCCATTCCATGGCCTTGCAGATCAGGCTCGTCAGACTGATGGGGCGGTAGTTCCTGGGATCCAAGGGGGATTCCCCACTTGTGGAGTGGGATAACTGTATCTGTGTGCCACTCAGTGGGCATGAAGCCTGAGGTGAGGGTATGATTAAACATGACACTTAGGTGAGGTGCCAGTTCATTTTGTAGTTCATGTAGTACACAGCCGGGATGTCATCTGGTCCCCATGGCTGCTGTATTCTTAGCTTTGGAAAGTGCGTTTTTTACCTGTGTGGCCGTTATTACTGTAATTTGACAATCTTCCAGTATTGAGATGGGCCATTTAGGGGGTGAGGGGGGATGAAGTTGGCACTGAATTGATCTGCCAGGATATTGGCAATATCCTTGGGATCAGTATATTTAATGCCATTCTGTTGTAGCAGATCTGAGCATTGCCATTTAGATTCTTGGCATAACTATAGAATGCCTTATTGTTGTTTTTGGAATCTTTGGCAATTTTATTTTCGTAACTAGCTTTGGAGGATTTTATGAGGGATCTCAGCTTCTTAGTGAGGCTGGTAAGGGAGTTTTTTGCATCCTGTCCTATGTGCATGTAGGTCTACAAAGTCCATTGAACGTGTGGAAGAAACAGACAAATGCAGGTTCTATAAAACAGAACTGGAAACAGTCGCACATCTTGTTGCGGGGTGTAATATACTGATGGCAGAAAGACTGTATACTGAAAGGCATAATAATGTGGCAAGAATATTGATTTGAGCATTGTGCAAAGATTGTAGTATAGCTGATAAACATTGGAAACATGAGCCACAAAGCATTATAGAGAGTGATGATATTTATATCAAATGGGATCACCCATTACCAACAGTTCAAAACATAGATTTGAGAAAGCCAGATATAGTAGTCCATGAAAAGAAGACAAAAGTAGCATTGATCAATGAAATTGCTAAACCCAGTAATAGCAGTGTCTTATGTACACAGAGACACAAAGTCATAAAGTACAAATGATTTGCAGGCAGAAATGAGAGCAATGTGGAAGAAAGATAACCAAGACAGTTCCAGTAGTAGAAGGAGCAACGGGTCTTATAAAAAAGAATTTATGTCATAGAATCACTCCTCTGAGTGGAACCATAAACCGCAATCAACTCCTACTCAACCCTAAGAAAACTAAACTTTTACTCTTTCTCCCAAAATCTCTACAACAACACAAAAATACCTTCACTGTCACCTCCCTAAATAACACCGTTATCTGTGTTGAACCTCATACAAAACAACTTGGAGCGACTATCGATGCCCAACTAAAATATGATATTCACATTCAACAGGCTATCAAAAAGACCCACCAAAAACTAGGGATGTTATATAGGCATAATAAAATGTCTCACTATTGAAGATAAACCTTCTCAAGCTCAGGCCATCCTTCTGCCCACCCCATTGTATGCCGTACCTATACTCACTAACATACAATCCAATCTATTACTTAAACTTGAAATCATTTATAATAAAATTGCTAGATTTGCTGCCAATCTTCCCAACTGCTCCCACCACTGCTTAGCATTAAAAACTTGCAGTGGTTTGAACTGCAGCAACAACTCTCTTCCTCAGCTACACCTCTCTCACTCAGTCCTGAACAAATCCTCCTTGTGTCCTGCTCTCTCATCCTTCATCTCTCCCTGCTCCCTAAAACATACTCTTCGAAGCTCTGATCTTTAGAAATTCACATGCCTAAATAAAAACACAGGCAAACTTCTGTACAATCACTCTGTTGTTAAACAATGGAATAATCTACCTCTATGCTTAAGAACCATCACTAACACTTATAGCTTCAAAAAAATCTCTCAAGGACAACCTGTCAAAATCGTGGTCTTGCCCTGCTCCGATTTACTGTCTCAGTTTCCCTCCTTATTTTCATCTTGTACTCACCCATAACTTTTGGTCACTACTCCACGTACTCACCCATAACTTTGGGTCACTACTGCACATACTCACCCATAACTTTGGGTCACTACTCCATGTACTCACCCATAACTTTGGGTTACTACTGCACGTACTCAACCATAACTTTGAGTCACTACTGCACGTACTCACCCATAACTTTGGGTCACTACTGCATGTACTCACCCATAACTTTGGGTCATTACTGCACATACTCACCCATAACTTTGGGTCACTACTGCACGTACTCACCCATAACTTTGGGTCACTACTGCATGTACTCACCCATAACTTTGGCTCAATACTACACGTACTCACCCATAACCTGGAGTCACTACTGCACGTACTCACCCATAACTTTGGGTCAGTACTACACATACTCACCCATAACTTCGGGTCAATACTACACATACTCACCCATAACTTCGGGTCACTACTGCACGTACTCACCCATAACTTCAGGTCACTACTGCACGTACTCACCCATAACTTTGGGTCACTACTACATGTACTCACCCATAAGTTTGGGTCGCTACTGCACGTACTCACCCATAATTTCGGGTCACTACTACATGTACTCACCCACAACTTTGGGTCACTACTGCACATACTCACCCATAACTTTGGGTCACTACTACAAGTGCTCACCCATAACTTTGGGTCACTACTACACATACTCACCCATAACTTTGGGTCACTGCTACACATACTCACCCATAACTTTGGCTCACTACTGCACGTACTCACCCATAATTTGGCTCACTACTGCACGTACTCACCCATAACTTTGGGTCACTACTGCATGTACTCACCCATAACTTTGGGTCACTACTGCACATACTCACCCATAACTTTGGGTCACTACTGCACGTACTCACCCATAACTTTGGGTCAGTACTGGACGTACTCACCCACAACTTTGGTTCTCTACTGCACGTACTCACCCATAACTTTGGGTCACTACTGCACGTACTCACCCATAACTTTGGGTCACTACTGCAAGTACTCACCCATAACTTTGGGTCAGTACTGCACGTACTCACCCATAACTTTGGTTCTCTACTGCACGTACTCACCCATAACTTTGGGTCACTACTGCACGTACTCACCCATAACTTTGGGTCACTACTGCACATACTCACCCATAACTTTGGGTCACTACTACACATACTCGCCTATAACTTTGGGTCACTACTACATATACATGTTTTTTTGTATATTTCTCTCTGACAACCTTGATTGTAATCGGTGTTAACTTTTTGTATTCTATTTGTAATTAATTTTTTTTCTTTCTTTTCTTCTTTTTGTTATTATAAAGTTTATTTGCATTTTATCTTGTATTTTGTATATGTTTCTAGTTTTTCTCCTTGGGCATCTGCTGAAAAAGCACTTTTTGCCCATTCAGACTAACCAGGTTAACAAATGTCAAATAAATAAATAAATGTAGATATGCTACCAATACATGTAACTCTATATGAACTGTAGAAGGTGGCAGTTCTAGGCACATTGCAGGTGCAGCACAGAGCACTTTTGGCTAACATCAAAGATTGAAATAATACTGATTTCACAAACTTTAATCATACTTTGACTTAGGAATGTGGTCCATTCCCGTCATGGTGTTCGAAACCCAAAAGACTTGTCAAAATGAAACCTCAAGCAACCAATCACTGTTTGGCAGTGCTATTGTGTGTATGCTGCTATACTTATCTATTTATTTATTTTGTTTTTGTTTACTATTTTTAGTTTATCGGTTTGTTTTAATTTCTCTTCCTCATGGTACCAAACATTCATCTACATTTTTTTTTTTGTTTTTTCCAGTAAGTTCTTAATACTATTAGCAGTTTTAAGGACTCTATGTTGGTCATATTATGTTTAGGTTTATTTTGGTCTACAAAAAAAAGGAGAAAAACATCAAGAGATGCAGAATGGCACCGGACGATGATACATTCAAAGCAGAATCTTTTAAAGTAGACAAATGTTTTTTAGAGAGATGTTATCCTATAAAATTAATTAATGATACTATGAAGGACGTTATGAAAAGGAGGCATACTTATTTTTAACCTCAACTTAGGTTAGGTCTTTTTTAATGAAAACAAAAGGGACCATAAAGGTTATAATGGAGTTTCAAGTCGTTTTAGCTTTTGTTATTCAGTACAATGGTGGTTATAGCGAAGATATGAAAATTGTTAAAAGTGATTTGAATATTCTTAAAGCAAGTGATGCATGTTCTACTTTGATTAATGATACTGCTATCTTTGTGATGAAAAACTGCTAATAATTTATGTATTTATTTATTTTTTATTTAACATTTACTGACAAGGAAACTCCAACTAGGACAGAGCCCATTTTCAGCAGAGGCCTGGGGAGAAACACTCCAGATGCATGTCTTTGGAATGTGGGAGAAAAACAGAGCACCTAGAAGAAACCCACATGAACACAGGGAGGACAGAACCATGGCCTTAAGCTCAATGCCAAAAAATGTGTCGTCATCCCCTTTGGTAAAAACCCAGTTCCCATGAATTACCACATTGATGGTAGTCCACTGAACACAGAAGGCATTGTAAGAGATCTGGGAACACAGGTTGACAGCAACCTTTCTTTTGACCACCACACTGCCACTGTGGTCAGAAAGTCCTTCTATGTGGCACATCTCATTACTAAGGGTTTTGCAATCCAGGAAGAAATAAGTCATGGTCTCCCTCTACTCTTCCCTCATTAAGCCAATCATCAAGTACAATGCCCCACTTGGCATGCACCTCACTAAACACCTGCAACAACTGGACAGGCTGCAAAAGTCCCTCACAAAGAGGATCCTAGGCCTTAAACATTTGCCCTATACGGACAGACTAAAAAAAACTCCAACTATTCTTTGTCTCATATTGCCTAATTAGAGGCGATCTCTGCTTGACTTACAAAGCCATGTCTGACCCAGCTCTGTTAGAAATGCTATATCTAAAGAAATCCCAATCCCTCCCCACCACATGCTCCAGAGATCTCAACCTCATTACCATAATGAACAGAACATGCTGGGGGGACAGGTTCATAACCCAGAGACTGCCATTTCTAAGGAACAGACTTCCCATACATGTCAAACAGAGCAACTCACTGGCCCTCTTCAAGAGAAATCTTGATAAGTGGATGGGAAATAGAAAATTCACTCCGGGGATCACTCCAGTGGCTCTACTCGACAGAGGCACTGGGAACTAAGGTCGGGTGGCATGATGCCAGGGTAATCCTATGGGCTAGGCTTGTAAAAGGCTCCAGGGCCATTAGCCTAGTACATACCTATGAACCTATGAACCCAAGGTTTTTCCCTGTCGAAAACCAAAATGACAGTGGTCATCTAAGCACTGTTTGAAAAAAAAACATCTATTTGCAATAAATACCAAAATCTATTGATAACTTCACAAATGTTTAAATGTATTTATACCGTATATTGTTATAAGTCTCTGTGCCACACAGATTGTTAGCATATTCAATATTTTTATCCTTAAGACATAGCAGCTCATCTCTAGACATGTTAAAAGCTTCAGTTTTTGCTCTTCTTATGTGAATTTTGTTATAGCCCCTACCCAAAAATCTAGCTTCCATCTTATTAGCCTTCATTTGAAATTCATTCTCCGAGCTACAAATTTTCCTCAGCCTCATAAATTATGCCTTAGGAATATTTTTAATGGTATGATTTGGATGACAGCTGGTAGTCTCCAATAGTGAGTTTCTAGTAAAGGGCTTCCTATAAAGACTTGTGGCAAGAGTCCCATCTATTAGTTTGGTAACATTCACATCTAGGAAGTCAATATTGAATAAGTCTACCTTTCCTGAGAATATCAGACCAAACATGTTGTTATTAAGATAATCAATAAATTCATGTCACAATTCTAAAGGTTTGAACCAAATACACCAGCAATCATCTAAAAAAATGGTGCCACATAATCAGATATTTTTGAAACAATTATTGTCATTGTACATCAGAAGCATCTCCACACAGCCCACAAATAAATCAGCAGAAATGGGGGCAAAAGTTGCCCCCATTGCAGTACCTTTAATTTGAAGGAAACACTCATCCTTATATCAAAAAAAAATATGTTCCAAGACAATGCCCAGTAGTTTTAACAAAAACTCAGTATGTGAATCGGAGTAAATTTTAGAAAACCATAACCAGTACTTAGCCAGTATTCCACCTTCATGTGGTATACTATTATACAATGACTGCATGTCTAATGTACATAAATAAGAGCCATTAGATATCTGACATCATTCATTAACCTTAAAAAATCAGTAATGTCTTTAATCCGAGCTCTCACTAACTAACTGTAACAAAGGTTTTAACCGATATTCTAAATAAACAGACAGTGGTTCTGTAAGACAGCCACATACAGACACTATAGGTCTGCCCATTGGATTATCAACTGATTTGTGTATCTTAGGTAATATGTAAAAATATTGCAGTCTTGGATCTTCCACTATCAATTGCTGTTACATCACATCAGAGATGAACCCACCTTTTTTAGCCTCATTCAAAAATTGAATACAAGAAGTTACCTTTAAAAGGTCAAGGAAACTTTTGGGTCCTATTTTAACCAACACTTGGGCTACTGTATATGCAGGTAATGATGATGTCAAACCAAGAATCCAGCATGGTGAGATGGCCCTAAGGGATAACAGTAAATATATAACCAGTTTTGTAACACAATTTAATCACATTTCACATGAAGTTAGACAAATATTATATTCTAACTGGGGTCTTATTAACCAAGAATCAACTTTAAACAGAGTTCTTGGACGTAGACCGTTGGTAGCTTTTAGAAAAGGACCTAGTTTAAAGAGATTATTTGAGGTGCCACATCAAAAGCATACAAATGTTAGAGGTATGTTTAAATGTGGTAGATGTAAATATTGTAAATACATCTTAACAGGTCCTTTCTTTTGTATTAATGGATTCCAGTACTCTATACAAGATAAATATAATTGTGAAAGTCAAGGTATTGTATATTTAGCTAAGTGTAAACTGTGCCCTGTATTTTATCTAGGGAAAACTGAGCGTCAACTCAAACAACGTATATATGAACATGTATATGCTATCTCTAGAAATATCCAGACCAATGCATTGGTAAGACATATTAATGAATTTAGTACACACAGTTTTCAGTTTGTGGTTGTACAAAGTGTCCCTAGGAATCCTAGAGGTGGCCCATGGCATCTCAAACTTGAAGAACAAGAATTGTTGTGGCAATTACGCATGAATGCATATGTTTATCCTGGTATCAATGATATGTGTTCCATTAAATGTATACTTAGATTAAAAGCTTTGGAACGGTAATTTTAGCAGGTAAATTAAAAATGTCAAAAAATTAATGAAGTGATATTTATTTTGAGAGTATATTTGATGTAATTTATATATTTTATTTTGAAATATATTTTTTGATGTGTTAATGGAGAATATTAGTTTTATATATATATATATATATATATATATATATATATTTAGTTTTTTATGCTTTTAGGAGTACGTATTCTAAGGTGTTGTATTTCGTAATGTTTTGGGCAGGTTTAATAGTATAATTAATTAATTAATAGTTTAATTTGTTAATTGATGTTACCTTTTGTATTTAAGTAGTTTATTTTTTTCAGTGTATTTGTCTGAGGAAGTGCACGTACTGAGGGTGCATGAAAGCACTTACAAATAAATTTGTGGACTTGTTTTAGTGAACTGAGGATTTCTTCTTTCTTCCTGTTCGGGGTTCTACATCTATTAGTTTGGTAACATTCACATCTAGGAAGTCAATATTGAATAAGTCTACCTTTCCTGAGAATATCAAACCAAACATGTTGTTATTAAGATAATCAATAATTTCCTGTCACAATTCTAAAGGTTTGAACCAAATACACCAGCAATCATCTAAAAAAATGGTGCCACATAATCAGATATTTTTGAAACAATTATTGTCATTGTACATCAGAAGCATCTCCACATAGCTCACAAATAAATCAGCAGAAATGGGGGCAAAAGTTGCCCCCATTGCAGTACCTTTAATCTGAAGGAAACACTCATCCTTATATAAAAAAAAATATGTTCCAAGACAATGCCCAGTAGTTTTAACAAAAACTCAGTATGTGAATCGGAGTAAATTTTAGAAAACCATAACCAGTACTTAGCCATTATACAATGACTGCATGTCTAATGTACATAAATAAGAGCCATTAGATATTTGACATCATTCATTAACCTTAAAAATTCAGTAATGTCTTTAATCCGAGCTCTCACTAACTGTAACAAAGGTTTTAACTGATATTCTAAATAACCAGACAGTGGTTCTGTAAGACAGCCACATACAGACACTATAGGTCTGCCGGTGGATTATCAATTGATTTGTGTATATTAGGTAATATGTAAAAATATTGCAGTCTTGGATCTTCCACTATCAATTGCTGTTACATCACATCAGAAATTAACCCACCTTTTTTAGCCTCATTCAAAAATTATCAATATTCCTTTTAAAATCCACCCCTGGATCAATAGATAACCTACAATATGAAGTATTATCACCCATCTGTCTTAAAACTTGTTTCTCATAATCATTAGAATCCCACAATACTATCGCACAACCTTTATCGGCGTTCACAATTACAAGTTCATTCAATGCTAAACCTTCTAATGCAGTTTTATTTTCTAGGTTATATCCATAATTTAAAAAAAATGGTATTTTTACTTACATGAAGTTCACTTATCACCAGTTTAAAACCTTAACAGCTGGATTTTTTAAACCTGAAAAAAGTTTTGGGTATATTAGCTGCATTTTGCCTTTGGGTATAAAAATACTTCAAATTCAAAGTACGATAAAAATCTTTAATGTCCAAAACACTGGAAAATTCAGAGACATAAAAAGATGGAACATATCCCAAGCCTTCATTTAATACTCGAATTTCTACATCAGATAAATCAGCTGTAGAGAGGCTAACAATCAAATAATTTTCATTCAAATTATTAACAGTCACATTTGGGCCAATGTCCGGAATGTTGCTTCGATGATTTCTCCTGTGTTTCCGTCCAGCTCTTCTAAGGGCCCCTTCTGGTCTTAGATCTTTTGTTGCTAGATGAATTCATATCCATTAAATCACCAATATCATAGACTTGCCTTCTTTTTTCTCCCCTCTGCCAACATTTCTTTCAAAGGTGAGCAGATTTATTGACTGTAATTGACCACCTACACACTTCTCAACCTTCCATCTACAGAATGTGGAACATTACCCCTTATAATGTGGAACAGATGGGCAAACGTGGAACACTACTAACAGCTTGCTAACAACTTCCACTAGAAAGCTTATAGGATGATTAGTGTGTTACTTTATACTTATTAAGCATTCTTTTGATGAATGAATATAATTCAGTAGTATTTCATTGAATGTGTGACACACCCTTTCAATATGGAACATAGACATTTCAAGACTCAAAGTGTGGAATGTTCCTTGTAATGAGATAAACGTGATAGGCATGACGACAAAGTATCCCAAGCAGCAATCCTCTCCAAAGTAGTTCGTCTATAAGAGAAGTTGTAATTTTTGGCAAATAATTTCATGGTTAGGCACTTTAGAAAGCTCCTAGTTGTAAAAAAATGCACATTTGCGCACTAGTACTTTAGATCTTGGAAAGGCAAATGAAAAAAGAAATATGCAACTATTATGTTCATGAGATCTCCGAGTATCCACTAGGTGTAGGAATATACTACCTTACATGAATGCATATGTGTGGATGTGTCCTAGAACATGTACCCGACCCACACATTACCAAAACCAAACGAGATCACCTTATACTTCACTTCTTCGCACTCATTAACGATCTTGACATTTTTCGAAAAAGACCATTAACCCCTTGCCAGATATATAACATCCGGCAAAGGCTTAAGCCAGTCCTTAGTTACTGCACCACTGTCTGGACGCCTTTAGAGTTCACTTCCTGTGCGTTTGATTCACTGTAGTACTTACTCTTCGATAAACACACGCACAGCGGAACTCAGAGATTACTGATACAAGGAATACCTGAGTATGTGTTAACGCATCCTGGTAATATGTAACTTATTTACTATTTTGCATACTAGTTTTTTTATATAAAATATGTGGTTCGTGGATTTACACGGAGAGTAGATGTGAAGGCCTAATTGAGACTTTCTTTGAAATTATTGGTACAGATCTTTATTGAAGATTTTAGACTTTTGCCTAATAACTTGAAACACTTGTAGAGAAGTTGTTTTGCTTGCATAGTGTCGCTTCTAATTATTTGTTTAGTTTTTGCTGGTTGTGATTTCTTTCTTTTATAACGAAGGTAGCATTTCCAGTATTAGTGAAATATTTTATTTTGCGCTGCAGCTGCTAAGATGCGAGAAACGTGACAACGAATTCTTGCAGTTTGAACATGTTTGGTTTTCTTATCTTCGTGTGTTTACACCGTAGCAGTAAAAAGTGATGCCACTGATTGGTGTTGTGAATGTAGCAGCTAGGTTAATGTGGTTTGTTCACTCGAATAAATTTCCGTAATTTTAGTGTTAGCTGATTAAACAAAATTGTGTCTATGCAATGCATTGCTGTGGATATGTAGACTAACACCGCTATAATCTGCCTTGTCACTCTCAGCATCAGACACTGAGACGGAAACAAAATTGTTTGTTTCAGACAAACCACGTCAGAGACACTTTTTAAATGATAGAATCACGCATGAGGAAAGTTGGTAAAAAAAAAGAGTACATACATTTTCTGAAGTCAAAAAGTATGTAACTCTAAAGAATGTCGTTATGTTCAGTTGTGATTATAATCCACCACATATTGCTCATCTTCATGGTGTTCAGGTTGGCTGAGTGGTGGTAATAGTTGCTGTGCTTGGGTTATAACCATATTTGTGGGAGGTTGGCATACCTCAAGTGTACTTCATTACGAGGAACATACCTCATTTAGGGTCTTAAAAAGTTCACGCTCCTCGAAGTTCCACATTGAAAGACTCTGTCACACCTTCAGTGTTAGGAATTTTTTTTTTAAAGTGAAATCTATTGTAAATAGAAATGAAATTATTAATTCATTAAAAGTTTTTTATAAGTAAAACTAGAATATTTTAACCATACTATGATCTTCCTAGTTGAAGTTGTTAGTAAGCCAGTAGTATATGTTCCACATTTTTCCCATTTGTTCCACATTGAGGGCTAGTGTTCTTCATTTTGGAGATAGAAGGTTGAGAGCTATGGGTTAAGTTGTTGACCTTGCAAACACAAGGTGCAGGGCTTGATTTCTCACTTGGGGTAATTGGCTAGGCTTAAAATGGCCCTTAAGGGCAGTTAGCCTAGTACAAATCTATGATCTAAAAATCACTGATTTTAGGAGGGCAAAGCAATACTGGGACAAAATCAAGGTCAGTGGTGATGTACACTTGCAGAGTTTATATTGTACAGAACCCCTTTTGTAGTTAATGAAAACTCAGGTTGGAAAGACTGAAATATTTACTTTCAGTGTATTACACTATTTTTATTTTTCATGTCATTAAGTGGGGTGTAGTAGTTGCCTCTGTTTTCAGACCTGTATATTAGTGCAACCAAAAGCACTTGTTTTTATTTTGTGTCAATAAATAAACTTATTTTAGGATGTAATATGTGCTCATGTGAATGGGGGGCTCATAACATGGGTAATGGTCCTTTTAATAAGATCGGCTAATAAGGTGTGTGGCTGTTGAATGCTTTTTTTCACATCTGCAGTCTTTACTGACTTAGCTTTCATGAAATATTTGGAAGGTGGAGTGTGATACACACTTTGGGGCAGTACTCGTTGTTTTCCATAAAATGGGCTGCAGAAGATCACTTGCTAATGTTGTTTTCAGTGGCAAATACATTGCTTACATTGTTTTGTTTGCAGGTGTAATTTTTGTTATTTTTAAAGTGGCGTGTGTAGTTAGCTTTTAGTTGGTATGTACACACCACAGGGGTGGGAGGTAAAATTGTTGGCTGTGACCCCACAATACATTTACCCAGAGTGGTTGCAGTGTTGGGAAGTTGTAGGCAAAAGTTAAAATTTGTTGGGCATTTTTTTTCTGTTGAGTTGAGATGTATCAACAAGTAGGAAGCTTTTTACCTACTGTGTGGGTAGCCTATAGAAGCCATTCAGTAGTTAGTGCAGTTAATTAGGTTAGTGAAAGTATACAAAGTAAGAGGAGATAAATTCATGTGATACCGGACAACCCATTTAGTTCTCTGCCTTATATTTGTTGGTTGCTAGCATAGACTCAAGCTTCCTCATACCCTTGCATAGGGTAATATGGTAATTCGAAAATAAATAAGATTGATTACATATCTAAAAGGTTCATAAGTCAGATGCCATTAGTGCGATGCTTCTCTCTACTGTATTGCTAAAAAGACATGGTCAATTCTCTATATTGCATGCCACTGGAAGCTTTGTAGAAGACAGCTCGCAAGAAAGTCTTTTAAATTCCATACCGTGTAGGC